>NW_006775143.1:2912589-2921638 GCF_000442215.2 Lipotes vexillifer | reverse complement strand
TTCAACTTCGACGGCGGGGAGTGCTGTGACCCCGAGATCACCGATGTCACCAAGACCTGCTTCGATCCCGACTCTCCGCACAGGTAAGAGCCGGACTCCTCCCTCTTTTGATCCCTGCGCGGCTCCTGACGCCCAGTGGGGTTGCGGGAATCTTCCAGTTCACCCAGAAGATCGACCAAGTAATCACAGGGACTGTACCCCTTACCAGAATATTTACGGAGCGCCTCCTGTGGGCTGAGGGAACTCTTAGGACCCTGTCTTTGCGAGGGGCTCAGGGTCTGAACCGGGCCACCTGGGCTGAGGACACATATCCGCATCATAAAGAGCCGTGCTGTCCAATGCTGTAGTCACTGGCCACGTGTGACTGTTTAAATTTAAATTAGTGAAGATGAAATACAGTTTAAAATCCAGTTCCTGAGTCACACCAGCCACTTTTCAAGAACCCAGTAGCCGCCCGGGGATAGTGGCTACCACACTGGACAGAGTGATAGGACCGCTTCCATGACTGCAGAAGGTTCTGTCGGGCAGTGCTGGTCGAGCTGGGATTGGCTGGGGCCAGACAGACTGGGTTCAGGTCTATTTCCTCACTTTGTGACCTCTTACACGGTATTTCCTCGTCTGTAAAATGGGTATCAATGGTATCTACTATGTCAAGCCGCTTTGAAGATTGAATGAGGGTACGTAAAGCACACGTCTCTTCTAGGGGCTAGCAGCTTACATTACCTCTTAATAAGCATATTTGTCGTTTCTTGAGCAGTGAAAGGTAGCATGTGCCGTGTGTACAGGAGGTCAAAGAGGAACAGCTGACTTGCAGCCTGAATATGTTGGGGAAGGCTTAGGTACAGTTGGACGTCGGAGATCAAGTTGGGGGAGAGAGGAGGACACTCAAGGCAGAGGAATTTCATACGCTGCTGAGAAGAGGGCAGAAAGGGGAGTCTTCTGTCTAATGCCTGACTTAGCCTCTGCCTTGTGCTACATCTCGGACCAGCAACCCCAAAGAAAGACCCAAGGGGGAGCCATGGGTGATCTGTATTTGATGTGGGACTCAGGGAAACTAGTTCTGAGCCAGAGAGACAGTCCATATCAACTTTCCTGATTTCCCAGATTCACGCTGAACTTTTCCATTCTGTCCAAGTCGCAGGACCCTGGACTTGCTGATGGCTCGAGCACATTTGCCGACCTCTGCAGGTTTTCTGCTGACTCTCCTCTTTATGTCTCTCTCACAAGAGCAAGGGCCTCCCATGCAGAGACAAAATACCTATGTGCAAAGGAATGACGATGCTGGGAGGAGAATGTCGTGCCTGGCACCGAGCCACAGAGCACGTCAGCTCAGCCTCCTGGCACCGGGCGGGCCCCTGGACTCTCACCTTGGCTCAGAGACAGGAGCAGCCCATGTGGGAAGAAGCTTTGGTGTGTGGCCAGTTCCTTCGAGCTCACGATGCACTTTCATCTCTGCTCTCATTTGGGCTTTGACAGAATTGGATGATGAAGACTAGACAGGGTTAGCATTTGCACTTGACTGATGGGGAAATAGAGGGCCTTAGAGAGTGAAATGACTCGGCCACGGTCCCAGGTCAGGAAAGTCATTTGGCTAAATGACACATGCAAGCCTTCCGAGATTAATGCAGTGTGTGCGCTACTGAGCTGGACCCCAGGAGTTAACTGGTGTGCCCAGGCAGAGTGGGCGGGGGGGAGGCCTAGGGGCCAGGAATACTGGAAGTCATTCACTTATTTGTACATCTGTTCATTCATTCGTCCAGGCGACAAATGTTTATTCAGCACCTACCAAGTACCAGGAAGGTGGGTACCCTTATCCCTGCTTTGCTGAAGGAAATGCAGGATTCAGAACACGGAAGGGATTTACCCCTTAGCTGAGGTCACTCAGCTAATAAACAGAGAGCTTGGATTTGAATCTTGGTCTGTTGACTCCAAAGCTCCCACTGAAGGGTGGGGGTGGTATTTTTAAGTCCAAGGAACAGTAAGAGGCAGAGTCAAAGGACAGGGCTGACGGGCAGGGTGGCTTTCCTAAAGCCCTGGGAGAAAACCGCTGAGTATGATTGAGTCCGGACCAAGGGCAGCTGGCCTTTGTGGCGGGCACTCTGTGCTTGGGCGCAGGGGCCACGGGACCCCAGGTCCCAGGTGGCTCACAATCAGCAGACAGAGCTGGCAGGCACCAACGGCCTCCTCGTTTCTAAGTCACGGGGCCCCACGCCTAGAATGTCCGTGAGCAGCCATGTGCCAGCGCTGTGACCGCTACGCCAGGGCCTGTTTGTTTGCTGGCTGGAAAGTCATGTGTCCTGGGTGAGCCCCACCGGGAATGTGTCATCTCCTGATGGAGCTGGGGTGACAACGTTCTGGCTGAATCAGCTCTCCCGGGTGCAGAGAGAAACCTGTGGAAGTTTGTGGAGAAATACTTGCTTTGTGACTCAAAGAAAAAAAGAGGGAGGGAAGGAGGGAGGAAGAAAGGCAGGGAAGAAGGGAGGGAGGGAGGAAGGAAGGAGGTCACCTGTAATAGAAAATTAGATTGACATTGTCTAGGTGATTTATTTATTTATTTATTTTTTGCGGCACGCGGGCGTCTCACCGCCGTGGCCTCTCCCGTTGCGGGGCACAGGCTCCGGACGCGCAGGCTCAGCGGCCACGGCTCACGGGCCCAGCCGCTCCGCGGCACGTGGGATCCTCCCGGACCGGGGCACGAACCCGTGTCCCCTGCATCGGCAGGCGGGCTCTCAACCACTGCGCCACCGGGGAAGCCCTCCCTGAGCATTTGGGATTATGAAGTGCTGAGTGAGTGAGTTTGGAAGAGAATCGGATAAGGGCCTTGGGTTTTCATGAGCCACTGCAGAACTGTTAGAGCTGCACTGGCCATGAGTTTTCCTAATTAAGGACAGCCAAGTGAGGATGTGTACAAAGAAGGGGACTGGGGCGGCGAGGGCCCCCGACGCTGTGTTGTGTAGCCACTTGAAGATGCTTGGCTTGGATGAGGAAGTTCACGGCCATGACCATAGGGGCCATAACACATGTACTTAAGTCTCCAAAGGCCTGTCCTATGGAAAAGGGAACAGAATCACACTATATGCTTTCTAAGCCATGGCTGGGACCAAAGTGATGCAATTACAGGAGGCAGCTGAGTAGCAGCTAATGTCATCCCTGATCAGAATGGTCCTGCAGGTGAGTGATTTTCCCTCCACCTGAGGCCTGCACAGTGAGGCTGTAGCCAGGATTACAGCAAAGGTGGAGAAGGTGGCCCTGACGGTCTTAAGGTTGACCACTGCACAGCCCAACTTTTTGCTGCTCTCTTATTCCAAGTCATTTTAGGGAATGAAATGGTGACTGTTTCTGTCCTCTCTAACAGGCATTTGCTGGGTATATATAGCCCTGCGAGCCTCTCTCCTGTTCACGGGGGATGTTGCAACAAGTGGGCCATGTTTCTCACCATTGAGAGGCTTCCACGTTCATGGGGAACTCGTATTCAAACACGAGAAACTCTGATCTGTGGTTTTAGAGACACACAGTGGGGTCAGGAGACCTAGAAAGCAGAGGTGTGTGCTGACTAGGGAAGACAAGGCAAATCGGCTGGAGGAGGCATGATTTGAGTAGTCATCTGGGAACAGACAGCACCGAGAGAGAGAGACAGACAGACAGACAGACAGACACAGTCTGCACCAGTCAGGGTCCTAGCAGGAAACAGATGGCATATTCAAACGGAATAATTCAGTAGAGTTGAAGGAGGGGCTTTTTGAGAGGAGAGGCTGTTTACAACAGTGCAGGCAGGGTTCCGGACAGCCAGCAAGGCAAGGGTCAAGTACAGCGGGGACCCATTTCCATCCTCGGCCTGTAGAGGCAAGAGGAGGACGTAGTTACGGAACCCAGAGAGAGTGGCTGAATGGCGAGGGTGTCCTGGCGGCAGCTGGGACTCTCAGCAGAGAAGAAGAGACAAGCTTCAGCCCCCCGGGCCAGAAGGGAGCCAGAGACGCAAATTTTACGTGGTCGGTCTCTTCCACCTTCTAGTCTCCTGCCAGCGCTTCCCATTGGGGAACCACACTGGAAGTCATGAGGCAGAGGCATCTGTCGATGAAGCACCAGGAGGCCAGCCTCCCAAGGCATAGAGCAGGGTGGAGAGGGGTAGGGAGTGGATGTGGGTGAGCGAACAGAACACGACCGGAACACAGAGAAAGCCAGTCCATGCAGAGGGTGCAGCCTAAGCAAGGAGGAGGGGCTTGGAGAATAAGGAGTCATTCAGTATGGCTGGGACCAGACCATAAACAGAGAAGGGTTCAATTGATCTCATGGAAAACTCTAGCCACAGCCTCTCTCCCCTCCTTCATTTCCTTCTTATTTTCTTCCTTCCCTCCCTCCTTCCTTTCTTCCTTTTTCTCTTCTTTTCTTTCCTCTATAAATACTGGTTGAATGTTCCTTTTGTGCCAGCCCAGTCCCTGCTCTTTGGGAGCTCACCATCTAGTGGATAAGACAGATGAATAAACACACCACTGCCATCACTGGTATGAAAGAAGGACCCCCAGTCTCAGCCAAGAGGAGCTGTTGGTGGGGGGAGTACAGGTCTTTTTATCAGACTGGACAGTTAGAAAAAGACATTCCAATGAGTCTTGGCCATCCTGTGCAGCAGTGGAGAGGGGCCAGGTCGGCAGAATTTCATCTGCAGCCGTTAGAAATGTCTACAGGCAAGTGAGAGCGTACTTCGCACGCCTTTTTATACATGAAATGGAAAACCTGGATACTAACAGAAATCCCCAGTATCAGGAAATCCAGGGGCAGCTGACACTTTGGGCTGTACACACCCCACTGTGGGAAGGCGTTGCAAAACACCCACCAGGTTCCTGCGTGGACCCCTCCAAACTGCAAGCTCTGGCACCGTTAGGTGATCTTCACCTTTGTCCTTGAACATCTGTTCAGATGGAGTAGGACAGATAGAAAGAAAGAGACTTCCCTTACAGCCTGATGGCTCACAGGGAAACCTTTTCTTTGCCTTCTCCTTATTATTATTTTTGATGTAGCAAGGGCATTCCCCTGGGGCCATGCTAATTTTTTTTCTTTTTGGACCCCAGTTGGCATTGCTGGAATCTTTGGAAAGGGCTGGAATACGCCTTGAGGCAGCCTCCTTGACCCTTCTGCTGGCGTCGGTAGTCCTCGGTCTCTTCGCCTGCCCCTTATCAGAAGCCATTAGATGACTTGCCTTCTAATGAGAAACTCTGTTGGGGTCTCTCACTTGTTTTCCGGAATGATCTCATGGAACATACACTTCCTTCTCCCCTGGTCCCTCCAAATCTGGCAAAGTTGAGTGGAGTCCAGGACTCCGCGCTGAAAGGAGCAGTGGAGTGGTCCAGCCCATCTTGCTGTAGACGCGGAGAGTGAGCTCCCAAAAGAGGCAGCACCGAGCCACACCTCACAGAGAGAGTGGGGCCCCGGGGTCTCATCTCCTACTCCCAAGGCATCTCAGTCCACTCCATCGCCTTGATGTCTTAGCCGGCACCTTGAAACTTGGAAAAGATCTATTTAAGATGGTCCTGTGCTTACTCATCATCCATATTTTGTTAAGGCACTTCGATATCCAAGGTACTGTGATAATGCCCTAGGGATCCAAGGTATAATCTGTGTCCTAGAGGTACTTGTATGCTGTGGTTTAATTACATTTTGTTACAGTCATTCAAGAGATGGCAAGAGAGCAGATGATTCAATTCCAAATGAACCACACAGATAAGGCTTACATGAGCTCTGAGAAAAGGCAGGTTCACCATGGTTTGGAGAGATTAGGAAAGGTTTTCTGGCGGAGAAGTTTCCAGCGTTCGTAGGCTTTGGAATGATAGAAAAGAGCAAGGTGAGAGCAGAGGGATTGAGGTGGGAAGCTGTGGGGAAGATATTAGAAAGAGGCGGGTCTGCTTGGGACTTCATGCAGGTAGATGCTCCCTTTTGATCATCAGGTTGTAGAGCTCCCACAGTCAGACTGATACAGAATGAAAGAAGAATTCAGGGGAAATAGATTCGAGCCCTGACTTGGCAGCTTCTTAGCTCTGCAGTCTTGGGCAAATCTCTTAATCTCCCTGAGCCTCCATTTCCACATCTGTTGAAAGGGAATGATAATAGTGTCTGACCGCCAGGATCACACAATTGCCTTGAGTGGGAAGAGTTAACCAGCACGCAGATGAAAGCAGGCATTTTGTTGTTTTTTCAGTAACTTTGTTCATTCTTTTCCACTGATCACGTAAGAGAAATGGCTTGGAATTTTATAATCAGAATATCTGAGTTTATTTAACGTGACTAACGTTCATTAAAGCAACAGCAAGAGTCAGGCCTGGTGTGGTGGAGAAATGATGGGTGTTGGAGACTGTCCAGGGTTTGGGTCTCGGTTCCCTGTCTGACCGTGGCCTGTCTTTCAGTAACAGTTGCTGAGTTCTCTTTGGTAACAGTTGGGTGAGAACAGCTGTCCTGTGGCATGTCATGAAATTTAAATGGAGCCGTGGTGTGTCAAACACCTGGGACAGTGCCTGGCACATAGGAGGTGCTGGGGAAATTTCCCTCCCTGCTCGCATGCACACGTGGGCTCCTCTCTGCCAGCTTGGTTTTACAGAGACTGCAGGCTGATAAAGAAGGTCTGGCTGAAACTGCAGTACAAACACTGAGGGCATTTACCCAGATTACTTCCATTCTTAAAATGCTAACTTTTTTTTTTAAGGACTGGCCACAGAATTGGTCTTTTTAAATGAAGACCACATAACTTATATCAGACTCATTGAGCTTGCACACTAGCTTACTTTGAAAACACACCAAATGTCTAACTGTGTTAGAGGATGCATTTCCGCAGCATGGAACGGTCCCAGGCAGTGTTGGGATTGGTCATAGTGGGTGGTATGCTGATTTGGTTGAAGTTACTAGATTTTTTGACCACGTCCAGCCCACATGTGTGCTTGAGTGTAGATACCCTATCCAGGGTATCTACAAACAAACACCCTATCCAGGCCCCCTTGTCCACATGGTCCCGTTTTCTTTGATTCGGTCTGGGTTTCCCTCCTGCTTTCCTCGTGAACAAAGTCTACCTTGACTCACAGGTTCCATCTGTGACCCTTGTGCACATGTGACTTTGGTCTTTGAGAGCAGATGAGGGGGGTGATGGAGAGCAGGAGAAGAACTGCTCGTGGCCCCTAAAGTTGTGCTTAATGAGGTGCTCACGACAGTGATCTATGGGGAAGAAAGGGTGATCAGGCAGTCCAGCAAATAAATAAGAATACAAGTTTCAGAGACACAGTGGATGTGAATCAAGCCACTTAACATTTCTGTGACCTTGAGTGAGTCTCTTCCTGTAGCAGAGACTCAGTTGCCTCCTCTTGTAAAATCGGGAATGAAAGGAACATTGGGTGGTTTAGAGGATGCAGTGAAATTACACCCGGTCAACCCTTTAGGACAGCACCTGGCACTTAGTGAACACTCAGATAACAATGGTTGGTTGGGGATTTTCTGTCTCTGGGAAATCTTCTGACCTCTGACATGCACATCCCCAAACTCCCAGCCCCTCTCAGATCCTGAGCCCCTCACTAGAACCTCCAGGCCGGAGTGGGAGTTGGATATGACCTAATCACTCTGTATTACCAAGGGCCCTTTGATTTTGGCTCCTGTAGGTTCCATTTTTAAAAGATTTTCTTTCCTCCAAAAGCCATGCTAAATGCTAATGTATTCATTTTCCGAAGAGATAAAGCAGCAGGCCACATGAAGTGTATGCATTTCCCACAAAAAGCAAAGGCACGTCTCGGGGGCCCAGGATCCCATTGAGTAGTTTACACGAACACGTCCTAGGGAGGGAGCTGGTAGCCAGGCAGTGCCCACAGCGTGCTCAGGACCCTCTGGGCAGTGCAGGATGGGGCTCGTTTTCCACTAGCGCCTGGGACCCTGGCCACAGCACACCCATCTCAGAGTTTACATGTGAAAGTTGGAACCTTTTCCCCAGGACACAGCAGGGGGGCCCCCAACATGCCAGGATTGGAGCTACTCCCTCTCTCATGCCTTTCCTAGAGGTGTGTTTCCACCCCCAGTTCCCTGGACGGAGGGACGGAGCTCGTGGTGCCCTTTCGAGGGCCTCAGAGGGAGGCAGCTGGGTTTTTTCCACTCTGGGTTTGGCTCGGTCAGCACCCTCATTTTCCTTTCCGCATCCACTGGTGACACTGACCACTCATGACAGCCTCAGCACTCAGTCGGACGCCCTTCCAGGTTAGGAAGCAAAGCGGTTGGGGGTGTGAGGGTGGGTTGAACAGACACTGGTACATTTTGTTTCCGTGAAACGCACTTCCCTAAATTGATTTCAGCCCGGCTGGTACCTTCACACTCACCGCGGGCCGATTTTCCACCTCCTAAGAGGGAACCCCTCACACCTCTGCTCTCACTTTCTGCAGACACAAAACCACTGTGTGGACAGCAATGTGTGTTGCTCACGGGTTTGTCTGCAGACCTTGAACAGGCTCCCATTTACCCGTTTATATGGAGGGGCGTTTTCTTTCTCCTTCCCTCTCTGCTTCTCTTTCTCTGTCTTTTCCAGGTTCTAGGTTGTTTTGTCGGTCTGGTGGTGGAGGGTGGAGAGTGAGGGGATTAGTGTCTCTGTTTCGACCTTCGGACGTTTGTGATTCCAGCCTTTTTTGAGCTCAGCCAGCCACAGCTGTCAGCCTCGAGCTTGGCTTCTCACTGCTGAGCTGTGTTTACAGCCACCGAGGGCAATGGTGACTGCCACTCCACCAAAGCCTGGAGTATCTCAGAATCGTGCAGAGGGTGAAAGAGCGACATGAGGGAGTTTGCCTGTGGCTTGGCACGGCACGAGGAAGGAAGTGACTAGATCCTTCCAGTAACTTCGTAGCCAGCATGGAGTAAGTCACTTCTATGACTTCAAATTCTGCATCTGTAAAATGGGAGAATTGGGATGGAAGAGTTCTGAGGTCTGTTCTTGCTCAGACGTTATAACCCTGGTACCAGGCTTGTGGGACTGGAGCTAGAGTAAAAAAAGGTGGGGGCTTGGGGCTTCCCTGGTGGCGCAGTGGTTGAGAGTCCGCCT
>NW_006775143.1:2900935-2912340 GCF_000442215.2 Lipotes vexillifer | reverse complement strand
AAAAAAAAAAAAGGCGGGGGCTTAATATTGTAAAAGGTACAAATGCGTTGACGCTGGAGGTATATTAGGGCAATAAGACGGTCCCTGCCTTCAAAGTGTTTGCCAGCCCCTGTATCTAATTGAGTACGGCGTGTATGCAGTAACACTGAAGGAACAATTTTACTCTGACAAGTTGAGAAAAACATCCTACTCCTGTCACTCAAGTCCTAGCAGTAGCCTAAGGAAAGAGCCCCACCTTGGGCCGTCAGCATGTCTGCTGTTTTCTTTTCGCTCAAGCCCTGAATGTGGCATCCTCTTTCCAAAAATCAATTTGAATTTAATTCTACTTTCGACAGCCTGACAAACAGTGTCATACTGTCCAGCGTTATTTCCCCATATGTGACCTCTGACTGTCACGTGACCCTTTGAGAGCTGTCTCTTTTTTAACCCCTCAAGAGACCCAAATTTGTGGCAGTCACTAGACTTGGTCAGGATCATCCAGAGAGAGCTACATCTCTTATCACAACTGTATAGTTCTCACTTTAGCAGCTAGCTCTGTGATTTGCTGAAGGCTCTAGGTGATTCGTATGGGCCCAGACTGAGATCCACAAGTTGCCCTATTGACTCGTATTGATGATAATGTTGTAATTCTTGCTCTATCCTCCCCAAATATAAAGTTGTTGGGTCAATCTTCACATCACTTTAGTTTTATGTGGCTAAAACTTAGAGCGAAACTACGTGGTCTACTGAGATATGCCTGTACCTAGAACTCTGTGGCTGCTACAACTTACAACATCGAGGTGATTTGTCTTTATTTAACTGCACATCAAGCGTAAGGCCAACCACAGGGCTGTCAGCAAGCTGTGTATATTCTTCTTAGTGTGGTCAGTTGTATTATTTATCAATTGTGGTTTTGATCCTCCAAGAAGAAAGCCAGGAGGTGGAAAGAAATAGCTGAGCGCCCTGGAACTGCATGCCTCTGTTGTGAAAGCAATAATTCGACATGCAGTTATCACGTTACTGTCCTGTTACTTTTGAACACAGCATCACACTTCGGCTGTTGGTCTTCCTTACTTATCAGGGGATTCTTCAAGTTTAATGGCTTCTCTGAAAACAGGTAAACTTGGAGTCCCTGGCGCTATCAAAGCAGAGATTGTAGAGCCCCCAGGAAAAGATGTTAGGAGAGTGACTGTTCATTCGTGCGTGTGTGTGTGTGTGTGTGTGTGTGCGCGCGCGCACGCACACGTGTACACAGGCATGTCTACCGTGTGCAGGCACAGTGCTAGGTGCTGGGGGTACAACAATCAGCATTTCACAAGATAGGTGTGATTCTGCCCTCCTGGAATTCCCTGCAGGTAAATAAGTAGCTAGTTGGATAGGTGCTACTGTGGAGAAGTCCAGGGTGCTGAGGGAAGAGAGGATGGGTACTTGACTCATTAGGGGTCAGAGTCGCTTCTAGGCTGGGTCCGAAAGGATGGGTCGTGTTAACCAAGTGAGTGGAGCTGAGCTTTCCAGCAACCAGGTGTTCTGACACTTTGCCTTCTGCCCCAGAAGTCTCTAAAAGCCATTTTCAAAAGACACATGAAAAAATAGGAGCTGAGTAGTTCCTAGTGAAAGGTGTTCATTTTAAATTGGTGTCCTTTACTCTGAGATTATTTTATTCTTTCCTTTAGAGTCCTACTCCAGTACCCTTTATTTTATTACGTGAGGGTCAACATATATGAGGGTTTCACCTTTTGAATGCTTTATTTATTTGTCAAAATTAGAAATTGCTACTTTCACCTCATTTTTTTTTTTTTTTTTTGCTTAAAAAATTTTTTTTTAATCTAAAATACTGTAAAATCACATAACATGATTCAGAAGGCAAAGTGTCATCAGGAGCAAAATAATAAATCCAGTGCTCTTTCACTGTAAATATTTATTATTCTCTTACTTCTAAAGCTTAAAAATATGAAATTTATTGTTAATTTGATGGATGCTCCCTATCGTGAAATTGTTTAGATGCCACACACACACAGTTCTCATTGCTCCATCTTAGTGATTGTAGACTCAATGAAGATTTGTGTCTCTGTGATAAGTTTACACAGGCTACATTACCTGCATAAAGAAAAAAGGACTTACGAATATCATTGTATATAAGAGGTACTGTTTGAAAACTTAAACATGCCCTTATTTTGCAGATGAAAAAAGTGACATAGAAACAGGTTGATTTATCTGAACTCTGCTTCTGGCTCTTAAAGAGCCCCAAGTAGAACTCAGGTCTCAAGTGCTCTCTCTTCTGTTGTTTTTAAATGGCACCAAGGAAGCAGCTGGCTCATTCTTTACCTCTTAGGGTCAGCTTTGGGGTGCAGAAGAGATTTTACAAGAAGAATATATAGTCAATTCTCTTACTGCACAATTGTTTCCAAATAACTGACAGATGAATGAATGGAATAAGATTAAAAATAAATGAACAAAAATAACCAAGAAAATAGATGAGGGGGGGATAACCAAAGATAATAATAGTAACTGCCATTTACTGAAGATTTGATATATGCCAAGCCTTATTTAAAATTCTTTATAATGTATCAATTAATCCTCCCAACAACCCTACTATCATTGTCACCATTTTTCAGATGAGGAAATCTAGGGGCAGAGAGGTTAACCAACTTGCCCAAAGTTGCACAGCTGCTAGAGGGTGGAGAGAAGATTTGAATAGAGCAGTCAGGCCCTGACCACCACACTGTTCTGCTTCTGTGCACACATCTGTGTTTACCACCCTGGTGCTTCTTCCTACTGCTTTCTCTTCTCCTTGCCCCACCATGCCTAACTTCTCTCAAGAATATTTATGTTGGAATCCCCAGCTGGCCTCTCTAAGTCTTGCCAGAAACCACCTAAACCCCCATCATCTCCTGTTTAATCCTGCCACAGGCATACTATCAACTCCTTTTATTCCTATTTCATGGAATTTTTGGTAATTTTGAACAACAGCTACACTGCTCCTCATAGATCTTGTCATATTCAGGCATCTCTAAAACTATCCTGATCTGTAAATCACAGGATGCTTCTTGCCATGCTCACTTCTATCTGTTATGCTTGGGTAATTTGATGAAAATTCAGGGATTTATTTGAGGTTACACTAGCATTTTGTCTAATAGATTCAAAGATTTTTGAAGATTTCTTTTTTTTTTTTCACTTATGATGATATTAATTAGGCCATGGCTGACTCCTTCACTCCAATCTTGGGATATGAAGTGGACAGGCTGACTGATAGAATTCAGTTCCTGTTAGATTAAAAATTTTGTACAGCATTACCATGTTCATGAATTTAGATGATACATTTGTATTAAGTGAACTAGCAGCTGGAGTTCTCCAAGTAATATGGGGGGATGTGCTTATAATATTGATTATACGTTTGACTTCCCAGGAGGGGTGGGTAAGAGCATTAATCAAAGGACAGTTTAATAAACTCCTTGGGAGAAGGGTTATGGTTTCATTATTTACAAATTCAGTTAAGACAGCTGTAGCTGAACTTTTACGGGCACGAACCCGCGTCCCCCGCATCGGCAGGCGGGCTCTCAACCACTGCGCCACCAGGGAAGCCCTCACCTCACCTCAACTTTTTAAGATGATCCAGAGATCTGAGGACCTGCCCATTAGCCCACCTGCCTCTCTGAATCAGCACCTTCCCCTCCTCCTATCCAAATCCTCAGGGTTCTCGATCCTCCCCCACCATCTCCATTATGATCCTATTGTGCAGAGAGCTTCAGGCCAGTGATTTTCCTAAGGGTTGACCTTGACCTCCACGTGACATGGCAGAGGGCACAGCCCCAGAGTGACAGAGCTGATGGGCCTAGAGTTTAGGGCAGCAGTGGTAGGGGTGGGGAGAGTGGAGCTGATGTATAGAGTCTGAGAATCATGAGGGAGGGACACTCCAGTAGGACCTCATCAGGAGCCAGACCCATCGTTTCACCTCCTCTCACTCCCGCCCCGACTGAACGTCAAATTGTTCCTCGTGCGTAAATGCCTCTCCTTCTCAGATATTCTCATACCCACCCCCTTTTCTGCAGGCCACTGCCAATGCCTTTACTTTTATCCGTCTTCTATCTAGTCCATCTTCCACATTCCTCCAGAAAGCTCTTTGGAAAGGATGAACTAGATCGTTTTATTCTGTTCCATAAAAATCTGCCAGGGTCTCCTTAAAGCTTTCAGGATGTTGCCCATCTTCCATAACCTGGTATACAGCGTACTTCCTGATATGGCCATCGCTGACCCCTCCGGCCTCATCTTGTGAAGTTGCTCCCATGCTCCCCACCTTTGAAACCACGCCAGAAGACTTGAGGTGTCTCCGTCTTCTTATGCATTTTCAGGCCTCTTGGCTTTTTCTGGAGCTTTTGCCATTTTCCCTGTTTCCCACACTTGGTCCAGGGTTGATTCTTCCTGTGAAAACCTCAGTGATATCTTGTCCCCCTTCACCTGGATAGGTGTCATTCCTCTGTGCCTCCATCACGTTCAGCACTCCCTCTGTTATAACACATATCGTAAGAGAAGGTAAGAGAATAATAGTTATAGTCTGCGGGATCCAGCAGGCTGGGGACCGTATCCTGAATTTGACATCTATGAGTGAAAGGGAGGATCTTGGAAAAGTGGTGTCACCCCACTGAGCCCTGGTTTCTTCCCCTGCAAGTTGGGGATGCTCATACTTAACACATAAGGTTTTTGTAAAGCTTCAAAGAGATAATATAAAAGAGGACTTCAACAGTGCCGGTGTATAGGAAACTCCCCCAAATGGCAGGTTTTATTAGTATTATCACATTGTGTTGTGATCATCTGATAATTTGTCTTGCTTCCTTCATAAAACTGCTAACTCTTTGATAGTGAAAAGTGTTTCTCATTCATATTTTATGCCCAGTTTCTAGCTTAAAGTATGGTATATGATATAATCTCAATAAGTATTGGAGAGTGGAAGAGGAAAAGACTGAATAAATAATATGCAAGGAGAAAGGAAGTTAAAAAGGAAAGAATGAAAGCGGGCAGGAAGGCAGGGAGGGAGGGTAGAGGAAAGGTAATGAAAGAATGACTTATTCAGTAAAATAATGAAAGAATGGTCAATTTTTCAGTTGATCCTTCATTGGTACTGTTACATTTTTCTGAGATTGCATGTCAAGCTTCCATATAAAAGCTGTTATTTTTGAAACCAATCATTCAGGATTCCGAGAACTGAGTAAACTCTCCAGGCGTTTTTTTCCTGTGCCTCTTCTTACAAGAGAGGCAGCGTTAGGCATTTCTGACAATGAAACTAAGCAGGAGAATAAAGTCCAGATCATTAGGGCCCTTGGGATAAAAGTACAAAATCCAGGTTTTAGAACTGGTCACAGTTTGGAGAAATCTTGTTATTTGGAACAAGGATATGGATGCAATAAACATTCTGAGGTTTATCTTGCTTTAATGACTTGCTCTGAGTGGCTTTGATCTTTATATTTGATAATCACTTTCAAATGGTCTGGTGTGTTCTGGAAGAGTGGAGGAGTGGTTCACGGACTTGAGATCCTCCTTAGGAATGACAGACTGCAATCAGAATTGGGAAGGAGGCAGTGTTACAGGACTTTCTCTATGACTTGTAGAAACAGGGCAACTGCCTATGAGGAAGATAAACATACTGGTCCAGTGATGGGAACCAGTCACTGATGGAAGGGAGACACCGTGAGCGTTGGGACCTAAGATCAATTTCCTCGAGCTCCATGGGCAAGCTAAATAGAATTGTGCATCTTGGGGCCTTTTCATGAGTTGGGCACTCTTTTCTTTACTTTTTTTTTTTTTTTTTTTATTTCTGTCATCAGTACCTAGGTGGGATCTAGGTGGGTTTGCCTGAGTTGTTTCAGAATCCCCTAATTTTACCTACATCTCTGGGTCTTGGATTCCTAACCTTTTAAAGTATTCTCAAGCCCAGCAGATACATAAACCATAGGGAGTCCATTCAGGGGGCTAATAGCTTCCCAGTTCTCATACAAGAAGGAATGACCTTAATGGGACACACAGAACTTTCCCAGTCTCTGGGGAACCTCCCATCTGCCCGTGTCCCCTGCATCGGCAGGCGGACTCTCAACCACTGCGCCACCAGGGAAGCCCAAGTTGGGCACTCTTTTAGGGACTTTCTTGTGTATTACTTCCTTGGATTTTTATATTCCACTTTCTAGGTTGAATTTTATCATCCCCATTTACAGATGAGGAAATTGAGGTTCAGAGAGATTGAATCCCTTCTCCGAGGTCACAGGGCCACTTGGTAGAAGAGGGAGGATTTGAACCCTAGTCTGCCTGTCTCTTAAGATGTGGCTTTTTCCCAAAAGGTAAGTAAGGCCAAGGATGACGACAGTCAGATAGGTCTTGGTGTGTAATTTCAGAGGAAAATAGTAAAATACAAAAATATGCGTAACCAACTTTGACGTACGTACGCCCCGCTTTCATATCATTGATTGAAGAATAGACTTAAATCCAGAACCTTTCTATCTTGAATTCTACCTAAGAACATTTAATTATGAAAGTAACAGAGAGTCTTACTGTGTAAGACTGTTCTCTACGTGGGCTACAAGGAGAATAAGGGTCCAAGGTATTCTATTTAAATGTTACACTGTCATATTTAAATAAATTTCCCTTTAAAAAAAAAGATGTGGCTTTTTCTGTAGCACTCTGCTGCCCCTTCCCTTAACTTGAAAGAGTTGTCCCCAGCCTCTGGCTTGGAAATGGCCTGTTCTCAGCTCGGAGCATCTCAGACAGACCCTCCTCAAATTGAGGGCATCAGCACATGGCTGACACCATCCCTGTAACCCACCTGCACCTATCAAGGGCCCAGGGAGCAGGACTTTGGCAGGGCACCTCTCAAAGATCTCAGCTATCACTTCTGCAGTGGGGAGTCAGTTTGCTCTGAGTGGGAATAGAAATAGATGCTGGTCAGTCTTGATCTGGGCTCACTGGAATCCGTACCTCTGACCAACCATCTTTAAAATGGGAGAGCCAGTGTATTATGCTTCTAGAATTGGAAAAACTTGAGCCTTTCATGATTCCATTTGAGGGATTGTTGTTGTTGTTGTTCTGCATTTTGAATGTAGTTCCCTTTTGCTTCTCATTCAATAAAACAGGCCCTGACAGCCCTCTCATTGAGATTATTACAGTTGTACCATCTCAGGCCAGTGCATTTCGGAAATATGTTGTTGGCACTCACCAGCGAGTGAGATGCATAAAGAAAATATTCTAATGACAGTTGAGTTGAGAGAGCTTTGATCTCCCTCCAGAACTGCTCTCATGGCTTTGAAATGCAGTTTTGGCAGAGGGGTAAAGTCTGGACACCTTGTCTGGGCCCCCCCCTGAAACTGACATTCCAGGGGACCCACAACCTTCGCAGGAGGAGCCAGGTACAAGAGCTGTGCAGGAAGAAAAGAGACACCAAGACACCTCTCTTGACAGGCAGCTGGGGAGAGGATCTAAGTGAGGAGGGACTTTCCAACTTAGCCCAGCGTTTCCCGAGCTCTGTTGGTTTATGCTGTTATTTGATTTTTGGCAAAGGCAGAGGTGGGACGGGGGGGAAAGGATTACGGTCAGATACGTTTGGGAATACTTCATATGCTCTCTGTCTTATTCCCATTTTGTATATTAAAGGCTCTGAAAATTCTTGCAATTAAAAAATATATGTATTTAACCTTGTTTAACAGAGCGTGTCCAAAGCCATCTGACTTGAAAACCCTTTTCCTTTAAATATGCCTCTGCTTCTTGTGGATTTAGCCTTCTGTAGACCGTGATTTGGAAAACACACGTAGTTCACACGCTCACTGAATAGATGGGGACTCTGAGCTTCAGACTAGGCAGCTGAGCATCATGGGAGCGGGCCAGAAATCCAGGCAATGTAGGTTCTGCACAGGGTGTCCAGCTGAGGAGGAGGGTGGATGCTACAGTCCTTCCCATGCCTAACTCTCCAAGCTGTGCCCCCTTGCAAGGAGCTATGTCCCACCCCCACCCCCCGAAGGGAGAGGTGACTTTATTAGTTGGTGCAAAGGTGCTGTCACATACAGGCTAGTGAAGAGAGGTCTACACCCCTTATTTGATGCCTTGGGAAAGTCCCTTCGCTTGCTTGAGTCGTGGGCTTCCTCATCCTGTTTTGAAGTTGTGCAATTTACAGGAGTGATAGGAGCTCAAAAGCTACCAACCAGAGGTCTCTTGAAGGAAAGTTTTGGGGAGACACAGAGATGATAAAGACTTGACTTCTACCTGCTCGAGGCTTACCGCAGCCTGATGGAGAAGACAGTGACGATAACACAGAGCAGGGCGATAGGTACCAGAATCCAAAGTAGGGGACTCTGGGGAGGGAGAAGTCATCTTCAGCTAGAGGTGGTATTGATGATTTTGATGTTGCTAATAATTTTCATTGTAATTAATATAATAATAATGCAATAAAAATAGCCTAGGCTAGTCAATGAGTGTCTTCAAATGTGCCAGACACTGTGCGAGGAACTTTTTCTGCCCTGCCTCTGGTCCTCCTGACACCCCTGAAGGGTGGACATCATCGCCCCACTTTACAGGGGAGGGTGGTCAGGAGTGGCCACATGGTATACATTACATGTAAGCTGAGCTTAGCAGGGAGGGTAAGATTTTAAAAGGCTGAGATTCAGGAAGAGAGCTCATAAGGCAGAGAAGAGAAACTGATGGACATGCTTCATGAATGGGCATGATTGGGGAAAACCAGAGGTTCTCGGGATGAGGAAACCGTAGTAACTTGAGTTGGAGTTTGTGGGAGGGAAAAGAAGATTGGGTGGTAGGGATGAGACACTGAAAGCCGAGATGGGGAGAGCCACCCGGAAGGCAGACTGTCAGTTTAGGTTTCTTCCCAGTAGGAGGAAACAGGAGACCAGAATACGGAGGGGACTTTGTGCCAGCGTGGTGCTCATTTCATCCCTCTGGTATCCCCACGAGCTAGCTGAGACTCAGAGAGGCAGGGCAACTCGCCCATGGATCTAGGTCTGTCTGTCTGTCCAACTGAGTAGTGCCTACGCATAAATTAATAAAGACACAGAGTTTGGGATTTGGATTGATTTGGGGGGGGGGTAGTTGTTTTTTCTTTTTTAAAGAGATTTCCCCAATTTATAGTATACACAGGGGGCCAAGCTCCCTGCAGTGGCAAAATGGAAAGCAAGTGGCCCTGAGCAAACCCTTTTCCTCCTCTTATCAACCCATCTCCCTAAACCCTAAGGATCCTTCTCACTTGGACCTTCTCTGCTTTCTCCTCCATCCATCAACAGAGGGAATAAACAAACCTTAGAGAGATGGGGGAGGAAGGTAAATACATGGATTCCTGTCCCTAGGATTTTCCCTCCGATACTTTTGGGAGACACCCAGCTTGGCTCTGAGCTGGCGGGAAGACCTCAGCCAGCAGAAGGAAATCTTTTGGCCACAGAGCCGTTTTCCTTTGTGTGGGTCCCCCCCCCTAAAAAAGGGCCGGAGAGGAGAGGGACCAGTGGGATCAGGGGCCTGAGTGGCCCCGCTTTTGGGAAGTGGGGGCTTCTCAAAGTGTGAAGAAAAAAACAAAACAAAACAAAACACCCACATACAAGCAAGGGAGAGGCCTCAATATCCCACATCTCTGCCTTGGGCCAGGATGAGTACCACCCGCTGAAAAGTGGTTTCTGCAATTACATGAGAATAAACAACCAATTAAAACATCTCCCTGCCCCTGCCCCACCCCTGTCTTCCTCTCCTGAAGCTTTCTCAGCCTGGAGCAAAGGGGCAAGGAGGTGACTTTCCCTAATAGCGTTTGTGTTCTCTGCCCGAGAGAACGCTTGATGGAAATGGACAGATCAATTAGAAGATAATAAATAATGTGGAAAGGGCCGATCCAGGAAAATCTTGGCTTCTCTGTGTTTTCATTCTCCTCCCACACATTGTTTCCTTTCACAGTGGCCCTGAGTGAGCTTGGACTTGAGGGTGAGGTTGAGGGAAGAATTGGACACATCTAGATTTGGACTTGGCCTTGTCTGTATTTATGTGATCTCTGAACCCCTGTTCCTTCATCTGCAAGATGGGGATAAATAATAGGAATTGCCAAACATTTCCCGAGGGTTTCTACGTGCCAGGTATTATTCTAAGCCCTTTACACTTTCTTTATTAACATCCTAAATCCTCAGAACAACTCTATGAGGTAGATACTATTATCATCCTTGTTTTGTGTATGAAGAAACTGGGGTGCAGGAAGTTAAGTAAATAGCCCAAGGTGACCCAGACATCCATCCAGTGGAAGAGCTGGATTCAAACCCAGCACTCTGGCTTGAGAACGAGCCATCCTACCCACTCTGCTACGTGACTTCAAATACTGCAAAGAGATGGGACAACAGGTGTAGCTAGCACAGGGGCTGGCACACAGCAGGAGCTTACTGCATGCTGTCTTTCGCATTCCTCATCCCCACTCGGATCAGAAAACTCATTCAAACTCCTCGTGAGGCTTCTAGCCTAAAAAGCTGAAGTTGGGATCTCTGGGGAGAGGAGGTATAGCGGCAAAATTTCGGGTCAATATTTCAGCTTCCGTGGCTGTCCTTGGAATTACTAGTCAGCTCAACCTATACACAGATGTGCCCTTTCTAGGCCTTGCTTGTGTCTCTAACTCCTGCTCACCTTTTTTTGGAAAAGCTGCGAAAACTATGGTCACCTGACTATCACGGGCTCTTGATCACATGGGTGGCCAGGAGGGCACTGTAGGTCTCAGACATATCCAATTGCCGTCGGAGTAGAGGTGTAGGTTTGTGACCCATAGAAATGCCCTGGGAAGCACCAGGCAGCTGTTATTAATCCCAGTATATTGATGAGGAAACTGAGGCCTCACAGGAGGGAAGTGCTGAAGCTGAGACTGGGACCTAACTAAATGTTTTAGATTTTCTCTTTCCCAATGTAAATTCGGCTCCATCAGCATCTCCTGAGTGCTTGCCCAGTGTCAAGCCCTGTGCAGAGAACTGGGTAAACAGAGATGAATTAGGCACATTCCCTGCCCCCTGGGAGCCACAGACAGTGGTAGATACAGACAGGTAGAGTATTTGGAATGGTGTGAGAGCGAGTACTCTCATAGGAGGTAGATGAGTACAGAGATGGTAAAGGGGGTGGAGGTGAGATGGGACTCAGGGAAGTCTTCCTGGAGGAGTGGTACCAGAATGGACTTCGGATTTGTTCATCAGGGGATAAAATGGGAGCAAAGTCCCTGACAGAGGGAACAGCGTGAGTAAAGGCACTGAGGATAAAGCCACTGCATCCTGGGGGGCTGGCGGGGGGTGCTGACAACACACAGTGAGAAATTCAAGAGAGGGAACAGAGGGTGAAGCAGCTGAAGGGGGAAACAGGGCCTTGCAGGCCCTGCTGGGGATCTCTGACTTTACTCTTGCACATGTGGGATCCCCTTCTGTGATTCCAGGAGGGAA
>NW_006775143.1:2893307-2900925 GCF_000442215.2 Lipotes vexillifer | reverse complement strand
GGGAAAGAGAAAGGCAGCATCATTAGTGTTCTACTGGCCAGGCTCTGCACCAAACCCCCGTGAGAAACCACACCGGGAGAAAGGGCAGCTCTTCCAACTAGCTGTGTGACCTGAGCGAGGTACGAAGGCTCTGTAAGCCTCTTTTTCCTCCTCTGGAAAATGGGGATAATAATACCACCTACCTCGGTGTTATTGAGAAGATTAAAGGTGGATAATCCATGTAAAGTCAGACCACATGGAAGGGCCCAACAAACATTAAATATCATTATTCAGAGACTTCATCTCACCTACCACATCAGGCTGCCTGCTTGCTTATTTATGTATGTTTTTATTCATTGATTCATTTCCAACTTTACTCAAGAAATGCTTACCAGCTGTTCACGAGGATTCCTAAGAAAGAAGACGGCAGACATAAAATGGGGCTGAAAGAAGCACGAGGGTGAACAAGATCCCTCTCTCAATTGAGAAAACGATCCATTAAATAATATGCCTCCAAGAATATACAACAGAGAAAAGGCAGCCTCTTCAATAAGTGGTGCTCGGAAAACTGGACAGCTACGTGTAAAAGAATGAAATGAGAACACTCCCTCACTCCATACACAAAAATAAACTCCACATGGATTAAAGACCTAAATGTAAGGCCAGACACTATAAAACTCTTAGAGGAAAACATAGGCAGAACACTCTATGACATAAATCACAGCAAGATCCTTTTTGACCCACCTCCTGGAGAAATGGAAATAAAAACAAAAATAAACAAATGGGACCTAATGAAACTTAAAAGCTTTTGCACAGCAAAGGAAAACACAAACAAGTTGAAAAGACAGCCCTCAGAATGGGAGAAAATATTTGCAAATGAAGCAACTGACAAAGGATTAATCTCCAAAATTTACTAGCAGCTCATGCAGCTCAATATTAAAAAAAACAAACAACCCAATCCAATAATGGGAAGAAGACCTAAATAGACGTTTCTCCAAAGAAGATATACAGACTGCCAACAAACACATGAAAGGATGCTCAACATCACTAATCATTAGAGAAATGCAAATCAAAACCACAGTGAGGTATCACCTCACAGCAGTCAGAATGGCCATCATCAAAAAATCTAGAAAGAATAAATGCTGGAGAGGGTGTGGAGAAAAGGGAACCCTCCTGCACTGTTGGTGGGAATGTAAGTTGATACAGCCACTATGGAGAACAGTATGGAGGGTCCTTAAAAAAACTACAAATAGAACTACCATACGACCCAGCAATCCCACTCCTGGGCATATACCCTGAGAAAAGCAGAATTCAAAGAGTCATGTACCACAGTGTTCCTTGCAACTCTATTTAACAATAGCCAGGACATGGAAGCAACCTAAGTGTCCATCGACAGATGAATGGTTAAAGAAGACGTGGCACATACATACAATGGAATATTACTCAGCCATAAAGAAGAAACGAAACAGTTATTTGTAGTGAGGTGGATGGACCTAGAGTCTGTCATACAGAGTGAAGTAAGTCAGAAACAGAAAAACAAATACCGTGTGCTAACGCATATATATGGAATCTAAAAAAAAGAAAAAAAAAAAAAGGTTCTGAAGAACCTAGGGGCAGGACAGGAATAAAGACGCAAGCATAGAGAATGGACTTGAGGACACGGGGAGGGGGAAGGGTAAGCTGGGACGAAGTGAGAGAGTGGCATGGACATATATACACCACCAAATGTAAAATAGATAGCTAGTGGGAAGCAGCCACATAGCACAGGGAGATCAGCTCGATGCTTTGTGACCACCTAGAGGGGAGGGTTAGGGAGTGGGGGAGGGACAGGGAGCGGGGGAGGGATATGCAAGAGGGAGGAGATATGGGGATGTATGTATACGTATAGCTGATTCACTTTGTTATACAGCAGAGAGTGGCACACCATTGTAAGGCAATTATACTCCAATAAAGAGGTTAAAAACTAATAATAATATGCCTGTGACTGACCCAAAGCTTTATCATTCCTATTCTGATGGGAGAATCACACTCCACAAGGGAAGCGTTCTTATTTATTGTGCACCTAGGACATGCCAGTCTCTTTCCAAAGGCCATTTCTTTCTCTCTCCAACATATGTTTGTTCGGTGTATTAAAGGGCTGATGATCGTAACGTGGGGAATTAATTTACTTTCCAAACATGTCAGTCTATATTCTAAATATCTACAACGGCAGGTACCCCAAATGCCATATCCCTTAGCCTATTTTATGGACAAAGAAATAGAGGCTTACAGAATGCAGAATCATCTTTGGGAGGCAGATAATGCCCCAGCGTAAAGAGCATAAGTTTCCAAGCTAGACAGAATTGGCCTTGAAACCCAGTTCTGCAACTTTGGGCAACCTATTTAATCACTTTGGACCACATGTTGCTTATCTTGAGAACAGAATAGTAACACCTCCTTGCAAGATCTGAGTAGAGATGCAAAGTAGGCCTCCTAGGACAGCTTCGTATTTGCCAAATACATGGTCCGAGGTCCATAGTGAATGAATGAAGTAGGGAAGACGCCACGGCTAGAATACATGTTATCTCTTCCATGCTGTGTTCTCAATCTATATCCAGATTATGTTGCCCTATCATCAGTCCATATAGCAGAGTCCTTAGGGGCACAGATGTTGACTTTAGATAAATCTAGGTTTTAAACTGAACTCTGCTATTGTTTATAAGCTGAGCAGTCTTCAGGTTTCTTAAACTCACAAGGACTTAATTTTTTCATCTGTAAAATGGGATTATCTCACTTACCATAGAAGATTATTGGAGGCAGTCAATGAGGCGATGTTTATAAAATGCTTAGCCAAGCGCCTGGCACATCGTGACTCAGTTAATTTGGGAGTACCTGTTATTTGAATACTACCTTTTTTGGATGGTGATGACAGCCAAGGTTCTTTTTCTCTTACAGAGCATACTTGGATGTTAATGAGCTGAAGAACATTCTTAGACTGGATGGATCAACACACCTCAATATCTTCTTTGCAAACTCCTCGGAGGAGGAATTGGCAGGAGTAGCAACTTGGCCGTGGGACAAGGAGGCCCTAATGCATTTAGGTGAGAATTAGAAACTTCTTCCGGAAGAAATTGGATTAGTACAGGGATACGTTTAGTAGTAAAGGATGATGATGATGGAGATCACGGTAGTGATGATGGTGAACAACCTATTATCACTTTTTAATTTTTCAACACTCTTTAGCATTCCTTATCTTTCACCCATCAAGTGATGCTTTGAGAAATATCACAGTGTTATTAATCCTGTTCTACCAATGGAGAAACTTAAGATCCAGAGAGGGAATGGGACTTATCCAAGGTCACAAACAAATCAGCGGCAGAACCACAACTGGAATTTAAATTTCCAACTGTCTCCGTCTGTTGCTTTCTCCTTATACCCCCTGCCTCTTAGTTCATGCAGATATCTTCTCTACCTAGTAACCCCATTGTGCTGGCCCAGCCAGTGATGGGTTGACTTGAAAGATGCCAAAGAGGCAAGAGAGAGTTCGTAAGAACTCCCTGTTCCTCCATATTCCACCCACCAACACCACCAGGAGCTCTTCTTACATTCAAATTATGCAGATCCATAAACAAGACATACGTTTACACAAACCAGTCACCAAAAGTCAGAAGTGGCAATGGTTTCTGAACCAGGCCCTGTAAGCAAACGTTGTTCTTCAATTTTAGTTTTTCCATGCTCTCTTCCAATACACGTCTATAGGTAGACATGCATTTTTCAACTTGTGCATATTTGAAATCATAGCACGCATGCATGTGCTCTTTTGCACTTAATATTCTTTTTTTTTCCACTTAGTATTATGCTATCTACATTTTCCCATGGTGAAACAGTCTTCAAAATTACTTCCCACCCAACTTTTTTTCATTTAACATCACAAGAGGAAAACATCCCTCTAGGTTATGTCCAGTTCTCTAAAGACGAGATATTTTTTAATAGCCACATAATGTTCCATTGACTGAGGGCACTGCAATTTATTTGGCTATTTTCCCCTTGTTAGAATGTTCCTATTATTTACACCAGTGAATAGTGATGACTCAGTGAGTACCTTCATCTGAGAATGCTAGGGCTCAGCAGAGTGATGGTGCTGGATCTTTCCTCAGGCCTGTCTGGTCTCCTGGTGATACAGCCAGAGTCCAGTAGCTGCTCTAAATCCACAGTATCTTGGAGATAAGGGACTCTGCAACTTCAAACAATAAAGTTGTGTTGAGTCAAACTCTAGACTTAGTTCTCTCCAGACCACTGTCTTTTCCTAGTTGTTTTTAAGAGAGTGAAACCAATTTGTGTGTCTGTGTGTTTGCACACACACATATGTGTGGTTGTGTAAATAGACAGAAACAAAAATAAATATCCAGTGGTTCTAACTGGGTGGATTTTTATGTCCTAGGAGACATTTGACAATGTCTAGAGGAAATTTTGGATTTTACAAATGGGGGAATGCTACTGGCATCTAGTGGGTAGAGGCCAGCGATGCTGCTAGATCTCCTACAATACCCACAGTAAAGAATTATCCAGCCCAAAATACCAGTAGTGCTGTTGTTGAGAAACCCTGAGATAGATGATGGTTGGGTAGACAGATAGACAGGCAGACCTAGACAGACAGGGGCGAGGCAAAAGAGAGTGTGCAGCTTAGGCAAGCTGAAGCCGATTAGCTCATGTCACATGCCTAACATGGTGTATGGTAATCTTGCTGGTTCAGGGCCAAAATACATGGTTGTTCTTAGCTGTGACTTAACAGGATGGCCTTAGGCAAGACTCTTTCCTTCTCCAGGTCTCAATTTCTTCAGATTTTAAAGGAATAGGTTAGACTTAGAGGGTCTCCAAGGACCCTTTTCAGTGCTGAAATTCTGTCCTCTTGGAAAATCAGCCAAAAGGGTCATGATCAGAGTTTTAGAAGGGTTGAACAGCAGGCTTCTAAAATTAGAGAAAAATACTCCTGATAATACCGTGGATCTCAGAGACTGGCTCAGGACCAGGAATACAGAAGGCTATAAATCCATAGCATGTTATAGTATTTCAGGATGATGTCAGCCTCAAGCTATTTCACCTTTTAAGAGAAGCAGTGGAACAGGGCTCAAGCTCTGTGCTGTCGCTCTGTGAAAAGGGGAGAGTTGGGAGGGGATGAGGTGAAACAGACAGAGCCAGGCTGGACATTAAGTCTGCAATCCTGTCATTATCCCTGGAAATACCTAAGGGGTCCTGCCAGCCTCCCATTCCCCATTTACCTCAATGTTAAAGCTTCACAGAAAGACAGAGAATCATTGGCGCTATCTATCGTAGCTGTTTATTTTAGAGCACGCCAGAGATGCAAAGTCACTTTCCCAAGATGACACAGCCAGTGCAAGACAGAATGAAGATTGCAATCCATGTCTAGCTAATTCCAGCGGGCCTCCAGGCTGCCATCTCCCCATTCTGAGACATCTTGATCATAAGCAACTCCTCTGCAGTAGGCCCAATCAAACCCAATTTATTAGAACTATATATATATATATATATATATATATATATATATACAATACAAAATAAGTATACACAGTGATGTAATTAGGTTACCCCTAAAACTTAAAATTAATATGTGGAAAAAGTACCTTTGTATCTTGTGGCTCAGTTTCAGAGCATTGCCTCTGTCCTGTTTCTATTATGGAATCCAGGACATCTGGATTATCATCTGTAAATCAGTTTGCACAGAATCACTTTTAACCCTCTTTTCCTGCTGTTATGCCATGATCCCTGGAAAAAGCCTTGGGTGGGAAGGCGATTATGTTTCATATTACGATTGACAGAAAATAATTGAGAGAGATTTCCTGTCTCAATTTCTCTTCCTCCCCGCCTCTGCCTGCCCCTTCTCACATACACACGCGCGTGCACACAGCCCCACACATCCTCTCATACATCTTTATCTTTGTGCTGGAAGGCTCTGAGCAGTTCAGAATTAATAGACTCCATGAGCCCCATGGCTGAGCAGGCTCACCCTCCCAGCAGTTCAGTCCGAGATAAAACTACCCCCATGCCTGCCCCAGGCTTGCCAGCACAAATCAGCAAGGCCTGGCTCCTCTCCGTTCTTTCATAAGATCCTGCTCTGCACACAGTCACTGCTTGCAGGTTGCTCAGACTTGCATCTTAACCTTCCCTTAAACACACTTGGATTTCCTTCTTTTTTCTTTGGCCACTCTGCTTGGCTTGTGAGATGTCAGTTCCCCGAACAGGGATCGAACCTGCACCCCCAGCAATGAAAGCACCAAGTCTTAACCGCTGGGCCGCCAGGAAATTCCCCACACTTGGATTTTCCAGTTGAAATATCTCTCTGCCAGCCTGTGTGTATTTCTCCAGTGCCTAAAAATGAACATAGAGCCATGCTATCCATTGATTTTCCTGACATCTGGTCCATCTATCTGCTCAAGTGAAGCAAAGCTCAATCTTTAAAGACGTGGGGTAGATGATTGCTTCTCAAACTAGAACGCACAGGCAAGTCCTCTGGGGCTGTTGTTAAAATACGTATTCTGATTCTGTAGGTCTGCGGTGGGGCCTAAGAGTCTGCATTTTTAGTCACCCTCCAGGTGATGCCGCTGCTGCTTGTTCTTGAGCTACACCTGGAGTAGCAAGTGGTTAGACAGTAAGTAGGGCACTTGCTGTGTGTCAGGTGCTATGCTGGCTGCCTACGTGTGATTACTTAGGCCTCACAAAACATCTTTATTGGGTGGGCATTCAGCAGATATTCAACATACATTTAATGAGATGCCATATTCTGGACCCTGTGGTGAGCATTAGCAGTAGAACTCAGATTAAGACCCCTGGCTTTGGAACCCAAGGATCTTGGGTTCAAGTTCCAGCTCCCCATTTACTAATTCGATCATGGGCCAGTTACTTCACCTCTCTGTGAGTCAGTGCCCCTCTCACTGGGTTGTGAGATGATTCAATGTGATTATACACATTAAACACTGAGCACAGAGCCTGAGGATACATAATGAATGCTCAAGAAACAGTGGCTATTTTGACCAGTGTTATAATGGTGAGCACGCCATGGTGCTGGACTTTATGAATATTCACTCTCAAAGGGTACAGAGCTGCAGAAATGGGATTCAGAGACGGCAATTGACTTGCCATACAGAGTGAGTGAAGGCAAAATGAGAACCGGAACCGAGGTGTCTGGCCATGAGGGCTTCATTTAAGCAGATGCCTGTAGAGCGTTTGTGAACCAGGGCATGCCACGCTTCCTAAGAAGTTGCAGCTGAAATGTTGGCCAGCCCAGAAATCAAAGTCCTTGAATTCTAATTATGCCACTTCTTCTAAGTAGTTTGAAATCCCCTTGGTTAAGTTGCCTCACTTTTTTAGGCATCGGTGTTTTCAACTGAAAAATGAAGGGATTGCACAAAATGACTTTTGAGACTCCTTCCTACTCAATCAGTGATTAACACCACAAGTCGTAACAGCTCTCAGCAGTGGAGTCATAGGGTGGAGAAGCCTGTGGTTGCTTTGGGCAGCACCCCATTTACACTTGGCTGATTTGGGGATCCCTGCATCAGGAAGCAGAGTGCCCAGTTTGCCTAATCCTCCGGCTTTCCCCTTGCAGGTGGCATTGTCTTGAATCCATCTTTCTATGGCATTC
>NW_006775143.1:2889809-2893264 GCF_000442215.2 Lipotes vexillifer | reverse complement strand
CTATGGCATTCCTGGGCACACCCACACCATGATCCATGAGATCGGGCACAGCCTGGGCCTCTATCACATCTTCCGAGGCATCTCGGAAATCCAATCTTGCAGTGACCCCTGCATGGAGACAGAGCCCTCCTTTGAGACCGGAGACCTCTGCAGTGACACCAACCCAGCCCCAAAGCACAAGTTCTGCGGTGACCCGGGGCCAGGGAACGACACCTGTGGCTTTAACAGCTTCTTAAACACTCCGTACAGCAACTTCATGAGCTATGCAGGTAAGGCCCACGCTCTGCAGGGTGCACGGGGCTGGGCGCCAGACGTGGCCTCTGGTCCTGGCTCAGAGAAGCCTCGAGCAAGCTGCTTGCCTTTTCTGAGATTTCTTCATCCCAACAATTCCTTATCCCAAATAATCAAGATAACATTCCTTCCGTGAGCACCTCGTGGATACAAGGAAGGTGCTGTATCCGAGGGCTCCTCAGAAAGGTACTCCAGGCAGCTCAGCAGGACTGAAAGTAGGGAAACCTGCGAAGAAGACCCAGCTCTGCCACAGGGTCACCTAATGCCTTGGGGTCTGTCACATGCCCTCTCTGGGTCCCGCTTTTCTCAAGAAAATGGAATCTTTGGAACTGACCTCCGAGGTTCCTCCTAGTTTTGCAGCTGTAATTTTCTAAGCTGGTGGTGGTTAAAACTTTATTTATTTATTTGAAACTTCTTTTAAAACACGGAACTCTCACATGCTCCTTTAGCGTTTTATTATAGAAAAAAATAGAATGCTTTTGGTTTTGCAAATATGAAATTATTACGTAGGTTGCTTATGTTTTTCTCCTAACTGCATATATCCTTTCAAAGCCCTTTTTCATACCATCAGTAACAGCGTTAAAGACTCATTCTTTGGATTCTAGGATGCCCTATACTTCCTTTTAGTGTATATCAAGGCCACTTCCAGCCCTTATAACATCTTTGGCAAATCAGAACAAGACATCCCTTCCTTAGGGCAGTCACAGCCCTCACTACTGGCCACCTAACCAAGAGATTTGGGGTAAGGCACCACCTGCAAAATTGCACATGGTAGCCCAGCATCCAATTCTCTTATAATATTCAACTTAAGTGTTCCTTTCCACCAACCAAAACAAGCGAGCTCTGTGAAGGCGGAGCTTGCCTCTAATACATCAGTGTATTCTCAGTACCTAGCACAGGGCCTTGTGCTTTAAAAATGTTTGTTAAGAAGAAAGGGAGGAAGGAGGGAATAAGGGAAAGAGAAACGCAGGAGGGGAGGAAAATGAATAAATTCTCTAATAACAGGCATATAAAATTGATTCTTATCAATAACAATATTTCTAACTTGTAAAAAAGCTTACTGTTCATAAAGGACTTTAATATACACCATCTTATTTAATTCTCACGAGAAACCTATGAGGTAGGAACTGTCACCATTTCACAGGTGACAGTACGATCCATAGGCTGACTGAAGTCTTTGGCCCCAGGTCGCACATCTGACTCAAAGTTGTTTTTTTTTTTACAATGGAATTGCTTAGTTAAATCTCTTATTTTATTTTTTTAACATCTTTATTGGAGTATAATTGCTTTACATTGTTGTGTTAGTTGCTGCTGTATAACAAAGTGAATCAGCTATACGTATACATATATCCCCCATATCTCCTCCCTCTTGCGTCTCCCTCCCTCCCACCCTCCCTATCCCACCCCTCTAGGTGGTCACAGAGCACTGAGCTGATCTCCCTGTGCTATGCGGCTGCTTCCCACTAGCTATCTGTTTTACATTTGGTAGTGTGTCTATGTCCATGCCATTCTTTCACTTTGTCCCAGCTTACCCTTCCCCCTCCCCGTGTCCTCAAGTCCATTCTCTATGTCTGCGTCTTTATTCCTGTCCTGCCCCTAGGTTCATCAGAACCTTTTTCATTTTTAGATTCCATATATATGTGTTAGCGCACAGTATTTGTTTCTCTGTTTCTGACTTACTTCACTCTGTATGACAGACTCTAGGTCCATCCACCTCACTACAAATAACTCAGTTTCGTTTCTTTTTTATGGCTGAGTAATATTCCATTGTATATATGTGCCACATCTTCTTTATCCATTCATCTGTCGATGGACACTTAGGTTGCTTCCATGTCCTGGCTATTGTTAAATAGAGTTGCAATGAACACTGTGGCACATGACTGTTTTTGAATTATGGTTTTCTCAGGGTATATGCCCAGTAGTGGGATTGCTGGGTCGTATGGCAGTTCTATTTTTAGTGTTTTAAGGACCCTCCATACTGTTCTCCATAGTGGCTGTATCAATTTACATTCCCACCAACAGTGCAAGAAGGTTCCCTTTTCTCCACACCCTCTCCAGCATTTATTGTTTGTAGATTCTTTTTTAATTTTTAAATTTTATTTTATTTATATTTTTTATACAGCAGGTTCTTATTAGTCATCAATTTTATACACATCAGTGTATACGTGTCAATCCCAATCTCCCAGTTCATCACACCACCACCACCACCCCCGCTCCTTTCCCCCCTTGGTGGCCATACGTTTGTTCTCTACATCTGTGTCTCAATTTCTGCCCTGCAAACTGGTTCATCTGTACCATTTTTCTAGGTTCCACATATACGCATTAATATATGATATTTGTTTTTCTCTTTCTGACTTACTTCACTCTGTATGACAGTCTCTAGATCCATCCACGTCTCAACAAATGACCCAATTTCGTTGCTTTTTCTGGCTGAGTAATATTCCATTGTATATATGTTTGTAGATTTTTTGATGATGGCCATTCTGACCGGTGTGAGGTGATACCTCACTGTAGTTTTGATTTGCATTTCTCTGATGATTAGTGATGTTGAGCATCCTTTCATGTGTTTGTTGGCAATCTGTATATCTTCTTTGGAGAAATGTCTATTTAGGTCTTCTGCCCATTATTGGATTGGGTTGTTTGTTTTTTTAATATTGAGCTGCATGAGCTGCTTGTATATTTTGGTGACTCCAAGTTTTTGTTTTTTTTTTCTCGTTTACTCTCATGCCTCCCTTCAAATGAGACCTAGCTGATGCCTGAGTGGGATATCGAGCATTTTGCGTGGCTTTCGAGCTCTGTCCCACAGAGATGCTTCGGGGGGCTGCCCTGAGTGGCTGTGTGACTCTAGGCCTCCATCTCTGCTTGAACCAGGGGAGCCCCCTTCCAACAGTTTTCCGTTTCTGTTGGAGTTCTGCCTCAGATTGCATTTGAAGAGAGGATTTCCCTCCTGAAACCCAGTGAATTCGATGATTGCCCGTGGGTCTTCCTGGTTTCCCATTTAGGCTGATGACCTCTGGGGGCCTCTCCAGTTTAAGGTTCCTACAGTTCACACCTGAGGTCCCTTGAAGGGTCAGTGCTCACCCTTGGCACCATAAGCGGTCCTTAGGTTTGGGTCTCTAAAAAAGACCCGAGTACTGGGTATTTCCTCAAAAGCAGATTCCTGC
>NW_006775143.1:2881240-2889799 GCF_000442215.2 Lipotes vexillifer | reverse complement strand
AAGCAGATTCCTGCTGGGCTCCCATTCCCAGCCAAGCCTGCATCTCACATCCGGTGCCCTGTCCTCTCACAGGGCCCTGCTTTCGTTCCATTTCTATAGCACCTTTCCTTGGCCAGCTCAGTGCACATGGAAAATAAACAATAACATGAGTTTGGAAGTTTGCCGGCCTCTTAGGGGTCAGGAGCTGCCACTAGCTACCAGACCCCCATAAACTAAATCTTTTTTTGTTCCCCTTTGTGCAGATCTAAAGGGTGATTGATTTAATGTTGTTTTTTTAAAGGAACCCCTCAGCTCAGTGACCCATTAACAGCAGAACTAATTCACTGAGCTACGATAACAAACTTACACCCGCAAAAGCATATTCAAGGCAACCACGAACTTTGAAATGTTTGTTTTCCTTAGGATCTCTGATAGATGAGGTGACAAAAGCAGCTGGATGAAATTCAAAATGCAGACCAGGATCGGGTTCTCAGGGCTGGGGAGAGCAATGCACAGGGGGTTTGCAGTCAAGGCAAGAGGGTGGAGACCTTGCCGGCTCAGCTGCTCCGAGTTCCTTCCTTCCTGGGTCCTCCAACTTGCTGCAGAGCTGTATGTGTTCTGTGTCTGTGCTGCCCTGTATGGTAGCCGTTAGCCGCTTCTGGCTATTGAGCACTTGAAGCATGGCAAGTGAGACTGAGGAACTGAATTGTTAGTCCTAAGTAATTTTAATTAATTGAACATGGCTGGTGGCAGGTCTACAGAAATTACTGAGTACCTGTGGCATTGCCAGACGCTGTGGGAAACGCTTCTTAGGCTTGTCTCATTGAATCCTCAAAATAACCCAATGGAGTAAATGCTATTGCTATTGCACCCATTTTACAGATGTAGAAAGTGCGGCTTAGGGAGTTTAAGTCACTTTCCCAGGGTCACACAGCAAAAAACAAGGCATGCCTTCTATTGCAGAGCCTGCATTTAAGCAAGAATTATTTGGCTCCCTTTCTGGTACTGGGGAAGTTTAAGAGAGTCCCAACTGCTCAGATTAAGCAGACACCAGGCAGGTGATGGGGCAAGCCAGGTCGAGCACCGCGTGAGTGCAGTCACGTTGAGCTGTTGGATGATCCCCAGGCAGATAGAAGGGCAGCAGCTCAGATTTTACTTCCTGAAGGTAATGGGCCATAGGGAGCCAACCAAGAGGACCCTCCAGGCCTTGCCTCCTCAAGTGTGTGGAAACCAGGCCTTCCCCAGCCTCTGGGAACAAGTGTCTTGTCTCCTTTGTTCTGTGTGTCTCTTTTAATATGCACATACGTTTTGACCCAGAAGTCCCACCTCTAAGAAGTATATCCTAAGGAAATAAATCAGTTGATGTGTTTAAAGGTTTAGTCCTAAAAATGTTCTGAGCAATGTTTATTCTCCAAATATTAATTAGGCATTTACTGTCTGCCAAGCATAGAAAAGAAGTGCTTTGATACGTGTGAGAAAACAGAAGCTTCCTACAAGTCCAAAGAGAATGGGTTGCTGAAGTAAATCACAAGGTACCTATATGATGGAACGTTATGTGATCACTGAAGGTGCGTAGCAGATGGTTGAGGGCCACAAAGCAGAGTAACATAGTGGTTCAGAGTGTGAAGTGTGGAGTGTGGGGACCAACTTGAATCCTCTGTGTGCTAGCCTTTGACCTCAGGCAAGTTACTTCTCTCTGGGCCTGTTACTTCATGGATACCATGGAGGTTAATCACCCTTACCTTGCATGACAGTAGGTGTGATTGTACAGGTGAAGGCTTTAGATCTGTCCTTGGTACTATAACTCGTGCTCAATAAGTGACAATTAGTAGGATTATTTGTTCACTGTTTAGCGTGAAAACAGCCCAGAGCCTAATGTATAGTGTAAGACCTGGAATATATATCATATATCATCACAATTATATATATGATGTTTGTGATGAGAATTACAGAAATGCACTGTAGATATTCACATCCATCTACACATACATATATGTGTATACTAGATATTAATTGTATTATCTCTAGGTAATGTTTACGGTAACGTTTATTTCTTTGCAGTCTTCTAAGCACATTCCAAATGCTCAACAGTGAATATAATCACTTATTGCTGTTGCTATTATTATCATTATCATTATTTTTAAAACAACAAGAAGGCAGAGACTTTTACAAAGGGCAACTCAGTTATTCACGCACTAGAAATGGGTTAGCTTGTTAAATGCTTTCATCAGCTGTAGGAAGCAGTTAGCATCACGATTCCTTATTTTACAGCGGGTAGAAATGAGGCTGTCAGGGCTCAGCATTGTGCCCAAGGCTCCACAGGGAGTGGAGGCCCTGAACCTCCATGCTCTGTGCCCTTCCAGCTACGGATGGAAATTGTTCCTGAGAGCAGAGTTTGATTAGAAAACTCAGGGCACAACTTCAAAAGCATGGGGACTGGTGCAGGCCCCCAGAATGCTGAAATCCCCCCAAAGTCCTTTCTGCTTGGGGACAACGTGGGGACAGAAGAACAAGATGGGTTGGCTGGTCCTAGAGACCAGGATCAAGTGGCCACGGATATCAAGAGGGAAAAGCCCGTGATGGCAGAAAGCTAAGAGGGGCTGACCCGAGACGTCAGCTAATTGAGGCAGAGCCTTTATGATAAACAGAAACCCTTTACCTCACCCAAGATTCTGGTAGCAGTTCAGTCTCTAAGCGATCTACCCTGGGAGGGACATTTTCCGACTAAAGCTTTAAAGTTCAGGTACAGTTCTGTTCTCCTACCAGGTTCTATCACCGGTCCATTTTTCAAACTTTTTTATTGACAGACGTGAAAACGGCTAATGTTTAAGTTATAAAAGGAAAATACGCTTCTTTGGGGGAAGAAAAGCAAACAAATCAGAATGTAGAGAGGAAAAGCATTGCAGTTTTTTGTCTTCATTCATCTTGATAAATGCTTTATACGTTCCAGCTCGTGGAGTCCACACCACAACTCTAAGTAGTGGGGTTGATTTAAATGTCCCCAGCTTACACACAAGGGACCTGAGTTTTAAAGTTACTTCCTTGTTTTGGAAATGACTGATTAGAATTCTCTTCTGTGCATGTGCCTCAAGCTACAGAGTCATCCCCCCATTGACAGACGGATGTGTTATTGCTAATATTTTTACATGTAAATGATGCTTCAAAAGACATCCTTGTACATGTGTTTTCCCTCGTGTTTGTTCATGAGTATCGATCTGTTGAATTCCTAAATGGGATGTTGTGAGATCAAAGAGAATGAATATTTTACATTCTGTTATTTTTTCCTGCTTCCGGTTTTCCAGCACTCACCCACCTTAGTGCATATGCGTGCGCGCACACACACAGGCGCCACTCCCGGTCCCGAGGCAGTGAGCACTCACTGAGCATTGGTCACACCTCTTGACGTTGCACTTTTCATAACCCTCAGCAGTGTTCTGACATAAGCACTCTTGTTATCATCATCATCTCCACTTTACAGATGGGCACACCGAAGCACTGAGGGCATAAAATCATTTGACTCCAGATTCCTGACTCCGGGTTCCTCATGCATGAATCTAACCACAGGACCCCTGCTTCCTTAGCCATCAAGTCCTTCTCCTGCCTGTAACCCATCCAGTGGCTTTTCCAAAGCTTTCAGGATGAAGTGCAAAGTTCATAGTAACAAAGGAAAATGCACCTGATGATGATCTAACCCTTCTTAGACCATCAAGTGCATTTGGACTCTATTCTCCAGGCAGTGGGGACCCATGGAACGTTTGGTATCCAAGGATTCACACGGGGGTATCTGGGCTTGAGAGTGATTTGTGTAACTAGCCACTCTTTTACAGTGTTTTCCAAAGGACACCCAATGTATGAAAGACTTCCCCAGGGTGCTGGAAAGGAGAGTGTCAAAAATTGCTAAGGGGATCAGAGGCAGCTTCTGTGTATAACCTCCTTGTACCCCGTCCCTTCTCAAAGCTGGATTCTCAAGGTCATGTCCAACTGCCCAGCACCTGCCCTAAGTTATTTTCTGTTTGTTTGATAAGGGGAAGTGAGTTTATGCTGCGGGGCTCCCAGTGGCGGGTTTGTTTTAAGATCTGGCGATCTCCGTGCTCCTCTGTCTGGGGCCCAGCTGCAGAAACCCTGACCAGGCGGACACCTCTGGGAAGTGGTGTTTTTGGAAACCAAGCCCAAACAGCGCCTTGCTCTGCCCCTGGGGCAGCTGAATGAAGCTGGTGGAGGGAGAGATGGGAGTCCAGCCTCTTCCTTGGGGTGGGCGGTTGGGGGCGGGTGTGGATAAGTCTCGGGTCGTGGCCTTCATTCCGCATCCGAGAAAAGAGAGACTAGAACTGAAGGTCGTTAGATCTAAAGACATTAAGAGATTGTATTCCAGCCCCCCTCAGACTCAGGCTCGACTCCTGTTTATCAAGCACCTGCAGGATGCTTTGCCCAGACAAGGTCTCACGTACCCTCAGAAAGAAGTTCTCATATTGATTAGAAACGTGGCCTTGGAGTCCAGACTGCCTGGGTTCGAATCTCAGATCTGCCCCTAGCTCTGTGCTCTTTAGGAAGCAGGTAGACCTCTCTCAGCCTCAATTTCCTCCTCTGTACAATGCAGAAATCACAGTACTTACTCCAAAACTAGTGGGAGGGTTCTACGTGTCCAAAGCACAGTGCCCCACGCCTGGGAATTTCCCGGTGATAGCACTGTGCAGGAGGCGTCATTGTCCTCGTATTCCCGCCGTGGACACTCAGCCTGGACTGCTTCTGCGTCTGCCTGACTCCTGGCCCGTGCTTGCCGCATAGGACACATCGGCTCTGCAGGCCTGAGCCCCCCCTCCCGCCATGCCTCCGTTTGCTTTCTCAGTCTTAGCTGTGCAACCTGGTTGCCCTCCAGTTCCACATCCAGCAACCTCTCCGGTTCCTCCGCCTTCCTCGACATGCCTTATAACCACCTTGACCCACACAGCGAGCTGACCTTCACTCTATAACTAGGCAGGTAGCTCCTTGAGGGCAGGAATGTTTTACGTTTCCGTGGCCCTTGGCTTAGAGCGGAGGCTATGGAATCGATGCTCAGAAAGCTTGTTTGAAGGCCAGTATCACTGCATCAGTAAATAGCACAATTAATGAATGAGTGGGTGAATGAATGTGAAGGCGTGAGTGAAGGAACAAGTGAGTGCGTAAAAGAAGGAGGGAGTGGGTGAATGAGTGAATACACAAGAAAATGAGTGGATGAGTGAGAGAGGTTGAACGATTGGTGGGGATGGAGCGGATAAGGGAATGTGTGACTTACTGACCAGGGGATTTGGGCCCCGTGGAAAGCAGCTTGTCTTGCCCTTGTCCTTATGCATGACCTCCCTCTCCAGGCTCAGACGTGCCTTTTCAGTTCTATCCTCCCTCCCTTTCCTCCTGTTCCCTCTCACCTGTCTCCAGAAGTGATGACTGCACTAATTTGTTCACAGGCCATTAACTCTTGAGCACTGGAAGAGGCCAGCTCTGAGTTGGCAAGGGCTGGGGTGCTGGCTCTCGGTCCACCAGGAGACATCATCGTTCTCTTGCCTGCCCGCCCGTGCAGCGAGGTTCTTATCTCTCCCTCTGCCCGCTTGCTTGCAGATGACGACTGCACTGACTCCTTCACGCCCAATCAAGTCGCCAGAATGCACTGTTACCTGGACCTGGTGTACCAGAGCTGGCAGCCCTCCAGGAAGCCGGCGCCTGTCGCCCTTGCCCCCCAGATCGTGGGCCACACGACCGGCTCTGTGATGCTGGAGTGGTTCCCGCCCATCGACGGCCACTTCTTTGAAAGGTGAGTGTGGCCTGTGAAGTGTTGATGCCCCTCTCTGTCTCCTGCCAAGAAGAGGGAAACTTGGAAGGGAAGCAGCCTTGGAGAGGGATTTCGCTGTGTTTCTTGTTTTCGATCTTGTTTAACGAGTGCCCGCCACGACTAGCACAGTGACTGGTCCATAGAGGCACAATGTAGATTTGGGGGTCAGGGAATACATGAATGATTGCTAACAGAAATTAATGAGTAATGATGCATGTTTTAAGTGGTGAGTATTTAGCTTCATTTTATTATTAAAAACGTGGAAACCTCTGTCGCCAGAACTTCCTCTGTGATGGAGGTACTGGTCTCATCTCCATGAGCTCGGGGAGTTGAAGTTACCTCTGGTTAATGGGCTAACACCTTCCTATACGTATAGTATTCGAAGGGTACATTATACATGAATACACAGGCATATATATACATATATATACATATATATATATATATATATATAATTTTTTATTTTAAGGCTTTTAGCTTTCTCTTGAATCAGCATTAAGCTGAGCAGGGCTCAACACTGATTTTTTTTTTTTTTTTTGGCTGCATTGGGTCTTCATTGCTGCGTGGGCTTTCCCTAATTGCGGCGAGCAGGGGCTACTGTTTGTTGCGATGTGTGGGCTTCTCATTGCGGTGGCTTCTCTTGTTGTGGAGCATGGGCTCTAGGCACATGGGCTTCAGTAGTTGTGGCACGCAGGCTCGGTGGTTGTGTCTCGCGGGCTCTGGAGCGCAGGCTCAGTCGTTGTGGCGCACGGACTTAGTTGCTCCGCGGCATGTGGGATCTTCCCGGACCAGGGATCGAACCCGTGTCCCCTGCATTGGCAGGTGGATTCTTGACCACTGTGCCACCAGGGAAGTCCCACATGTATTTTTGTATAATTAGAATCTGTGCCTGTGCCTAGTGTTGTTTTATAGAACTGAAGGTAGAATTTTTAGAAGATCAGAGGATGATAAACTGAGGCACAGGATACCTCAGTTCAGCTCCTGTCTGCCACTCACTAGTGGTATGGCCTTGGGCAAGTCACTTTCCCTCCCTGAGTCTTATTCTCAGCTGAAAAGTGGGTCTAATGATGCCTCCGTGGCCTGAAGGTGGAAACCTGAATCAAACGGTTTCTTGTGCTGCCTTTCAGCATCGGGACTCCCTGAGGCGCTCAAGCTTTAGGGGATTTTAAAGGGTCATGAAACGTACTGCGATGTTGACCTCTATTTTGGTTGGAACTTGGCTATAATTTAGGGTAGATTAGTATATTGCCCCCCTTCCAGCCCTTCCTGGGGATGTTTTATCCAATAATGATGATACAACACTGATGATGGTGGAAATAATAACCAGCTAATGATTAATTATTACTCTATGGTCATGGTTGTCACCGTTTATCAGGTGCTTACTCTGCACTGGATTCTGTACTAAATGCTTTCTATACAGTCTCGTTTAATCTTTCCAGTAATTCTATAACAGGGGAATCAACTTCTGCATTTGCCAGATGAGGTAGGGACTGGCGCACAAAGAGGTGGAAGAGATTTGACCAAAAGCCCGTAGCAGGTGGTGGGAGCTGGGCTTCGACTCGCATTTTGCAGTGTCTTATCTGAGGCTCTCATGTTCTTTCATTAAGTCTTTCCAAACTTTGCATTATGAAGGAGGTGTTACCCCTCCCCTCAAAAAAGGCCACAGAATGTGGCAAGGAGCTCTCACAAGTATGGGTGTATGCATGCGCGTGTGCGTGTGCACGTGTGTATGTAAAAAATATATTAGATCATGGCATCACATTAAATTCGGGCTCCAGTTTTCCACACTACTATCAGTCCCTGAATCTAGAACCTTCATTTGACAGCTGGATGGATGTGATCACGGGGAAAGGAAATGCACTCCCTAGGCCCTCTGTAGAAACCCCCCTTCCTCTTCCCCAGCCATCCTCACTGGGAGCTTAGAGCTGGGGTTGGGAAACCTCATGTGACACTTCAGAGCAGGCTTTCCAGCAGCCCATAGATTTATTTATTTTTTCTGTGGCAATGAGGAGTATCAGACTTTTGGTCAAGGCTTGGCCTCGATTCCACTTAAAAATGGAAGTTTTGTAAATGAAGCTTCCTGTGTATGTATTCAATTTGTATTTCATAAAGCAGTTTTTGTCCATTAAATAAATACCATCTGATTGTTGGAAACCTATTGGAGGGTTAATTGTTGTGTAATGAGATATGTCTCTATTACATAGTGCCCTCAGCTTCAATCAACATGTTTTTAATAACCTATAGTCAGTTGGTACTTGAGGCTCATACAATAGCTATTCTGTTCAGTCTAAGATTTCACAACGGAGTTATCATATGTTAAATTAAAACTGACATTTTAGAAACATGTCTAATTAGGGTTAACAGCTATGTAGACCATAGTCTATGGCTAAAGGAAGTAGGTCAACAAGTTCAATAAATTGTTGTAAAGGAATGGAACTGTCGCCCTCCCATACACACGGAGTTCCTACTGGTGGAAATTGGCTTAGTACAAAGTGCACGAGCTCTGATGTCAAGTTGTCTGTGTTCCAGTCTCAGCTTCATCACTCCCAGCCTATGGGACCTTGGGCAAGTCATCTCCCTTCTCTGATCCTCTCCGGCCCCCTGCGTCTTGTTCCATAAAAGGTGCTAACCAGGCTCACTTCTCCTGGCTTTTGTGGGGAATTCAACAAGATGACCTCTGCACTATGCCTAGCACACACGCTCTGTGTTCGGGAAATACAAGCTCCCTTCTTGTACAGTTTTCCAGAGCCGTTGAGCTACTTGAAACGTTCTCTTTC
>NW_006775143.1:2878700-2881146 GCF_000442215.2 Lipotes vexillifer | reverse complement strand
TTTCCCTGCAGAATCTCTGGTGTTTTCCACTGCATTCATCAATGCCAACCTCTCGCCCCTGGCCATCCTCATGTCCTCCTGCTGTTCCTCACATCTGTGGTCTCAGAGAATACAAGGGTTTTCCTTAAAAAAACATATTCAGATCCTCCCACAGCCTGTGTCCTCACACATGGGCAACTGAATAAATAATTCAAGGCCACCCCTGGCTTTTTTAACTCCTTTATTTTTATCTGTCTTGCAAACATGTGTTGACTAGATGGTTGCGTTTTTCTGAACAGTGGGCTGTGGTGTATTGGAAAGAATGCTGGACTGGGGACCAAGAGACCTGGGTCTGAAGTCTTTGCAACCTCGTCCATTTCTTCCTCTTCAGCCTCACTTTTCTGATCTGTAAGCTCAAGGGGATCTAGCCTTGCTCAACCAAGGTTCCTTTTCCAAATCTCAGAACCCAGAAAATGACTTGAGTAACTGTTTTCTCAGTTCTCCTAAGGATGGTACATAACTAGTACCATTTTAGATGCGTAGGAGGGAGGTTAATTCATTATGTACAGTGGATGCCTTAGAGAAGCATGTTCAGTAGAACACTCTGCGGTGTCCAATATGGTGGCCATTAGTCAACTGTGGCTGTGGAGCAATTGAAATGTGACAAGTTTAAATGAGGAACTGAAGTGAATTCTACATTTATTTAATTCATTTAAATTTAAATAGCCACATGTGATTAGGGGCTGCTGTATTAGACAGCACAGATTTGGAGCTTTAAACTTTGATTCTCATGGAACCTGCGTTAAGAAAGATGATCTCTTCCAGTGTTAGCATCCTGTATTTCTATGATTTCAGTGTGTGGATACAGGTGCCCACTGAAATCAAAGAAATGCCAAAGATTAGAAACACATACTGTACACTCCCTGAATGTGTGTAGGATACTGCCTGATTTTGGTAAAGCCCAATTTGACTCTGTGACTTTCTGAGCTATGATTTTGGTGTGGTTACTTGGTACTCATGATTCTCAGTTTCCTTAACTATAAAATGGGAGCATCACCCACCATACTCAGGATCACCCACCTTTGCTGTTTAGTTACTGACTTTGCTTTTACTTGTGCCCAGCTTATTCTTCATCCATCATTCAGACTCTGATCATTTTAAAATGTGAATTAGGTCGCGTCACCCATGTGTTGTAACCCTGCAGTGGTTTCCCATTACTTGGATGTGTAATCTACCACGTAGTCTACAGCGCCTCCCGTGATCTGGCCCTTTTGCCTCTCTTAGATGTTCTTTCCTTCGTCTGTGACACTTGCCACTCAGGTTTCTTTCAGGACCCCTATGGACCAAGCCCTTCTTTCTTGCTTAGGTCCTTTACATACCTTTAGACTGAACCTGGAATGCTTTACTCCCACTCTGTGTCATTCTTCACCATACCTTGACTAACATCTTCTATGATTATGCCAATCTAAATAAGCCCAGCACGCTCCACCCCATTATTCTCCCCTACGTCGTCTATCAGCTTTCCTTCTAGAAATGCTGAATCTGTACTGTTGTATCTATTTATCTGTTTGTTTAGGGACCGTTGCCTCTGCTGGATGGAAAGCTCTTAAGAGGGCAGGTACCACACCAAATGTACTCACCCTTGGATGGTTAATGTCTGGTAGTTGTGCAGTGCTAACAACCAGCGGCTGTTCAATGAGTATCCACTGAATGAATAGATGAAATATTGAATGAACACATGAACCAGTGATTGAACATGAGGGAGTGCACTTGGTAGAGCTCTGTGTAAATTAGGCACCTTTATTGTCAGGTGGATGATGGCTTATTCGCTCATCAGAGTATTTATTGGGAACCTACACTGTGTCGAGAACTCAGTGAAGCGCGGGTGACTATATGTGTGTCATCTAAAACAAAGCATCTAAAGAAGTAGAAAGGCTCAATTACCATAAAGGTCGGTGCGACTCCTGATTCCATACAAGGTTGTTTGTAATCTCACTGTCGTCATAAAGCCAGTCCTGTGACTCTGAGTTGCTATGCATGGATTGTGGTCATTGTAATGGAACCAGAGTGGTGCTGAGCACCTCTCTCTGCTCTCCTCATCCACTGCCTGCAAGCATATTTGTATAATCATCATTATTGCTAGTCCAGGAGTGCCTTATACATACTGCAAATATATAGAAAGTTCAGAAAACCAGAAGGAATAAAAGGAGGGAGGGAGGAATCATCCTGTGTTCTACCGCCTAGAAATTACTGCTGATAATATTTTGTTGCGTTAAGATTATTAGAACAGGGCTTCCCTGGTGGCGCAGCGGTTGAGAGTCTGCCTGCCGATGCAGGGGACGCGGGTTCGTGCCCCGGTCCGGGAAGATCCCACATGCCGCGGAGCGGCTGGGCCCGTGAGCCATGGGCACTGAGCCTGCGCGTCCGGAGCCTGTGCGCCGCAACAGTGAGAGGGCCGCGTACCGCA
>NW_006775143.1:2873150-2875289 GCF_000442215.2 Lipotes vexillifer | reverse complement strand
AACAAAAAAAAAAAAAAAAAAAAAAAAAGAATGTGAGAGTAGTTGGATATGTTTAGAGCACTGGTTTTCTCAGTGTGATCTGGAGGCTTATGGGGTTCCTGAGACTTTGTAGTGTGTCCTCAAAGTCCAAAGGTATTTTCATAATAATGCTATGCCACTGTTGACCTTTTTCACGCTCATTCTTTCCTGAGTGTACAGTGGAGCTTCCCAGCAGCTTGCATGGCATGCGATGTTTTACTGCTCTGACAGCTAATGGGACACATACTTATGTGTCCTTGTGTTTTAAAGTTTCTCAGTTTTAATCCACCATGTGGTAACGACTAATAGATACAATGTACATAAACAAAAGCTCTTCAGTAGTGGGGTAAGAACTTAAATGGGTCTGGAGTATGAAAAGGAAGGTGTGGGTGAGGGAGAGGTTGGACTGGGGTGATATGTGTAATGTCCGGATGAGAATGGGTTTGGATTATTCTGAGGGCAGTGAGGAGATGCCACGTGCTTTGGCAGGTGCCTGGAATATGGTGAGGTGTGCTTGTTAGAAAGACCGTCTGGGCTGCTCTGTGGCGAAGAGATGGGGGGAGGAGTGGATGGGGGAAAGGGCGCATCCAGGTGGCTGTTTCAGGAATCCAGCAGACGGGTGGCGGTGGCCTGGATGAGGTCAGTGGCGGTGATACTGGAGAAGAATCAATGGAATTGAGAGAGATTTGGGAGGAACAAGTAGCAAGACTCTACCCTGAGACTTTTCTGGCTAAAATCATCTCGGTTTGTTCTACCACTTGAACGAAAGAAAGAATTTCCTGGTATCTCCCCACACCTCCATCCAACCAAACTGTCAATTGGTTAGGTCTGTTCCTGGTTCATCCCTCACCCTCTTCAAGCATGATATGCAGAGTGGAGTCCCACTGAAGTGTTGAGCGCCCCCTGTACCCTGAGCTGACTGAGGCCTCCAAGGAAACCCAGCAGCCCCGGGTTTTCCTTCAGGATATGCAAATTTAGTACAGGCAGGCCAGGAAAAGACTCTGTTCTTTTTTTAGAGCATCCTATTACAGGCTGTGTGATCCATTTGGCTCAGACCCTTTTAATATTCTTAAAGAAATAAACTTTTCCGTGAGCCAAACTCTGCAATTTATTTCTCAACTCATTTTCATCCTATTTATCTTCGCGTGTTTAAGTTTTTGGACTTGCCAAACTAACATAAAACTCCCCAGTCTGTGAGCGATGCCAGAGTGTCTTTGGGGTTGGGGAAAGAGCATGGGTGTGGGGGTGCTGCCGACGATGGGATTTTGGTCTGAGTCTGGTCATCAGTGTGCTCTGTGCCCTTGAGTGAGTCACTTTGCTTCTCTGAAGATAGCATCTTATCCGTAGAACAAACGTCCTTTCCAGCTGTGATATTTTAACTCCATGTTAACATGATAGAAAATTCTGCATTTAACAGATATTTACTGCACACTCAGTATATGCTGCATTAACTCCATTTCATGAACTTCAGGTAAATATAATCACAGAGATTCTTGCCTTTGGCCCCAGAACATGGTTGTACCAAGAAGAAACCTATTTTCCCTTCTCTTGAGCAAAAACGATATTTCATAGATGAATATTTTCTGAGGTATTCAATACCATGATACACTTGTAGCTCAGGAATTAGATCGCTAGATCTGATCGCCTCAAATTTCAGTGAAGATCACTTATGCAAGCCTATAATACATTGCAACTCCTGGGTTTTCCATGAGAGATTTAACATATGGTACTGGCTGTTTTCATTCTTACTTGTGTGAATATTTTCCCCATTTTTCTGCCCAGAATATTTCAGGCGTGCTAAAGTATTCATCTAGAAAAGACCTGACACCAAGTTGTTAGTTACATTTGTGTCAACAGCTGCAGTGTATATACACAAAGATATGTAGTAGATGTCTGTCTAGATCATCATAAATGTAAATTTAAATCAGCATAGGTATGTATAAATGTATTTCACATACATATATGGCCTCATCTCTAGTGGACAGCTTGTATGAACATGTAACTCTGCATTTTGTCAGCATATATACAAAAAGATGTGTATTGATAATGAAGTAACAGTTCCTTTGTACTTTTCTTCCTTCCCCCTTCCTTTCCTTTCCTCCCCTCCCTCCCCTCCCCTCC
>NW_006775143.1:2865413-2871079 GCF_000442215.2 Lipotes vexillifer | reverse complement strand
TTATCTCCTTCCTTTCTTTCTCCCCTCCCCTCCTGTCCCCTCCCCTTCCCTTCCCTTTACCTTTCTCAGCCCTTCACCCAGATTTATCACCACACATCCAATTAGTTTCCCAGCTGCATCCATTTTTCTTCCGTAGGGACACTGATTTGTCCTCATCTCTGATGTTCCCTTTGTACAAGCAGTAGTTGTGTATTATCTGAATTAGTACAGCAGTTTCTTAACTGTTTTCACTGGACTAGAAGCTCCATGAGGGCAGAGACCATGTCTGCAAAACCTGTTTCTCCAGGGACTATAGCCTAACACTGGACACAGACCAGACAGTCAACAATTATTCCCTGGATGGATGGATGGATGGATGGATGGATGGAGAGTATCTGACTCTAAACATTGGTTTTTCTGAAAGACAACTTTCATTTGCTTGCTTCAAATTCTTCAGTAGCTCCCCAGCTCTCTCAGCAATAAAGTTCAGTTTCCTTAAAGTGATGTGCAAGACCCTTCATAATCTGGGTTCGGCTTAGCACGCCAGCCTTACCACCACTTACTGCTTTCCCGTTGCATTCAAAACCACAGTATTTCACATTCTCTCTCAACTGTTCTCTTTGCTTGGAATATCTCCTTTTCCCAAGCTTTCCCTTGTTAATTCTTCCCTATGTTTCAAAACAGAGCTAATGTACTTGTGAATATGTTCCTCTGTTAAATATCTCTTCCCATTTGAGTATTATAGCACCCCTGTCGGGTAGGCATCATTAGAGTAGGTGATACTGTGAGAAATTGTATAGTTGATATTTTAACCCATCTTTCATTCCTTCAAAGCTTGGTATGATCCCTGGACCAACAGTATCACATAGTATTCTACTCCCCACCAAGGAATTACTTAACCATCTCAGGCTCTGTTTCCTCTTCCGTAAAATGAGTTTCATAAGACCGACGTCATAGACTTATGGCCAGGATGAAAAGAGCTGAGGCATGTAACGTGCCTGGCACAGTGCCCAGCACACAGAGAATGGTCAGTGCATGAAGACTGGTATTATTAAAGGGATTGCTGCTTTTTTGATGACTTGGACTCGGTGCCCCTTGAGGCTCTTTTGTACATCTAAAAGTTGGTCTCTGATAACCAGACAAGCACACACTTTGCAAATATTTCTAGTCCTGTTTACTTACTTGAGCATAATGACCAAGCTCACTTTCTTGTCCTTTGGAAAGCATCTGGTCCCTCTGTTGATTAACAATAAACCAGGGATGAAAGCATGAGCCAGACAGATTTGTCATCCTTGCTCTCCTGTGGCTCCCGCCACTGACAGTCATTTTCTCCGAGGAAGGGAGAAAGATTGCTCCATTACTTGCCAGTTCCAGGAGAGCCCATGGTGGAGGGCGGGGGCGGGGGGGGTGTGTGGTGTGGTGTTCACCTGGCACCCGCCATGGCACAGCAGGCTCTAATACTCCATGGAGCTTTCACTTTCTTTTGTAGCTCCATATCTGAACAAGATAGAAGATTCTTCACTTAACAAATATTTATTGAATGTCCACTATGTTCACTGTTAATGTGCCAGGCACTGTATTAAAGACTGAATATGGTATTGAGTGAAACAGAGCTACAAAACAGAGACAAAAATGACCACTATCTTACAGGATTTTGGTAAGAATCAGATAAATAAATTAATGGCTAGGGAATATGCTCTGTATGTATTAAAACGCTGCCCTCAATAAAGCTTTTTGAATGAATAAGTGATACAGAAGAACCAACAACCCACAGAGTCAAAAGAATCAGGAGCTCTCTGGGTTGGAGAATCGATAAAAAGAAAGGCTTCAGCCTAGGTAGGGAGTCTTGTTTGTGCCTTTGACTTAAACAACCGGTCTCTTCTATCCAGCATTTGCTGCAAGTAATAAATGAACCTGGCCAAGGAGAGGTGGAGGGAATCTGGTAGTTACATCCATCTCTTCTTGTTCTGATGTGTTATATCTAAAAAGTCTTTTGAATTTTCCTTGTTCTCCAACCCCCAGCCCCCTTGCTCCCATCTCTTTTTCTCTTCTCTTTTCCATCTCCACTGGACATCTTCTGTCTTCTCCCTTGGCTGGGCAGAGGCAAGGAGATTGGAGACATTTACAGCTTTCACTGGAATGGCTTTTCCACCCAAAATGGCTTTCTAGTTTTCATACTGCGGTGATTCCTATTATGCTGTAACATTATCAAAACCTTTTCGGACAAAGATTGACTTTTTTCCCTTTTGCTTTAGAAATGTCCACCCCCCCCCATCAACCAGCATCTCCACCCCCCATCAACCACTGATGCTAAAGAATGTGGCTGATAGGACAACCTGAGATCCTTCATCCTACCCTCACCAGCTGATGTGTATCTCTTGCTAGACACCCTTAAATAAATTAGAGCCAATCACTGCATTGAGTCCTGATTACTTTTCTCAGCAGTGCAAAGGAGAGCTCTCTGAGGGTCTAGGACTAATGATCTCAGCAGAGAAAAATTCAGAAGTCGCTGCAGGCTGAGATCAGTGGGGATGAGGCATCGTCTCTCTGGGGAAAGAGTAGAAGAATCTCTCCTTCCTTCTCCCCCCTCCTAACCATCCCTCCCCTTCCTGAGTCAGACTGGACAGATCTCAGAGAAGCTCAGTGGTATGGAATGACCTCATGTGCAGAAGGGGAGGAAAAGAGATAAGATGGCTCCAGGGCTGTCTTCCAGCTCTGTCATTCATGGTTCTAGACAGTTTCCTCCCAGAATACTCAGCCCAAGGGGCAGAAGCTATCGTTACTTACCTCCTCTTCACTGGAGGTTTCTGGCCCTTCTGTCATTCCAAGCAGGTTGTACCAAAGGCAGTGCCACAGGGATGCTAGTTTATTTTAGTGGCTCTTCCATTCAGTCTGGAGAACAACGAGGAACTTCAGGACGAGACAAAACTAGGCTCTAATGCTGACTGTTACACTTCAAGCTGTGAGACTCTGGTTAGTTCACTCCACATTTCTGAGCCTTAGTTGCCTCATCTCAGAAATGAGTCCTTGCAAGAATTAAACAGGTTCAGAGGACATAGTGAATGTTCAGCAAATGTGCGTTCCTTCTTTCTTTCCATCTGAGGCAGAAAAGCCTACAAGTAATAAATGAGGCGGGACAGTTTGGGCACCGACACAATCATAAGACACTTATTTGAATGTAGGTTTGACTAGATGTCTGGTGATTCGTCCAGATCTGGATCGCAGGTGTGGGGATGAGCTGGGTGCTGTGCACACAAAAGATTCACCAAGACACTGAGAATCTTCCCTCTCTTTTTGCCCTCTCTGTGAGTTCTAGTCAGGCCAGTGTCACCTGAGGTCTGCAGGAAACTCTGAGGACTTTCCAGAACTCATCCCCTCATCTCTTGTCCACAGGTCATCCAGATGTTGAACAACCCTGTAAGTCCAGTGTCCGCACCTGGAGCCCAAATTCAGCTGTCAACCCACACACAGTCCCTCCAGCCTGCCCTGAGCCACAAGGCTGCTACCTTGAACTGGAATTCCACTACCCCTTGGTCCCTGAGTCTTTGACCATCTGGGTGACCTTCGTGTCCACTGACTGGGACTCCAGTGGGGCTGTCAATGACATCAAACTGTTGACTGTCAGTGGGAAGAACATCTCCCTGGGCCCTCAGAACGTCTTCTGTGATGTCCCACTGACCATCAAACTCCGGGATGTGAGCGAGAAGGTGTTTGGCATCCAGATCTACACGTTGGATGAGCACTTGGAGATAGATGCGGCCATGTTGACCTCTGTTGCAGACACCCCACTCTGCCTGGAGTGTAAGCCCTTGCAGTACAAGGTGGTCCGGGATCCTCCTCTCCAGGTGGACGTGGCCTCCACCCTACACTTCAATAGAAGATTCACAGACATGTAAGTGCACTCTCTGGATCAAGTGGGTGGGCTGTAGAGGGATGTAAGGAGGGTCAGAGAGGCCTGCACTGGAAGGAGGTTCATCACAGCCAGACTCACTTCTAGGGATTTGTAACCTGGTGTTGGCTGTAGAATTGTCTTAACAAGGCAGAGTTGATATGGTGGGAAGAACAATGGACAAAGAACCAGGAGTCCTGAATCTTGGTGGCAGCCCTAACATGTAACTCTAAGCCTCTCTGACCTCTCTGCTGCTTAGTTTTCCCAACAGTAAAATGAAGGAGGCTGGATGAGAGTAGCAATGAGAAACTCATGTATTACTAATGAAAGTACAAGAACCGAAGCTTGCTAATGATTTCCCTCTTATATTAAATTGAAGAGTATTCATGCATTGTGATTGCTTTTCCAGTGGGTGAGAAGGGGGTGAAGTTATGGCAGGTTGGCTGGGAACTGGGCAGGCTCCTGGATATTTGCATGAGAATATTGCTGGAAGGTGAACATAACCAGTAACAGTCCTTGTTTTCCAGTGTGGAAGAGAGGCTCATACCCATTGGATCCTTAGGAGCCTTTGCAGCTCTAGGTCTCCATGATTCTTTTCGGGTACTCATTGCTTTGATGTGAGATACTGTTTGTCCTTCATATTCCTTTCTCAGCCCACCTCTCTATCACCTCTTCCTCAAATATCCTGAGGATTTATGTTTCATGAGAGGGGCTGCCTTACTTTGAAGCCATTAGTGCTTTTCCCATATTCCAGACAACGGGCTAAGGTCTTTGCATCTTTTACTTATTTCATCCTCCCCACCACCACAGCCCTAGTCTCCTTCTCATTTTACAAAGAAGGAAACTGTAGCTTAGAGATATGAAGTCACTTGTCCAAGATCACATACTTAGGAATTGGTGAGATCAGGATTGGAATTCATCCTGACTCGTAAGCCAGTGCACTTAACCACTGTTCAATTAAAGACGTGATTCCAATTTCTGCTTTAATCTAACAAATGAGGGAGCCTTAGCTACACCTAATTTGGGTACCAAGAGTCTATGAAGTCAACCACCAAACATTGGTTGAACCTCTTCTGTGTACAAGTGACATGGGTGGGGAACACTTTGAGTATTGAAAAGAATAGCTCAAGAGTCAGACACCTTGTGTCTAGCCCCAGCCAGTCCACTTACTAATGTTAGATAAATCAGTCAATCTCTTTGAGCTTTGACTTCCTCTTCCGTGTGATGAAAACGTTGAAGTCAGTGGTTTCTGTGGGCCTTTTGTGGCACTTTCTTTGGTTCTAAGATGATACAAGACACAATCTCTGCTCTGTCTACTTGAAAATATTTGCTAAGCCAAATATTATTAATAGAAACCAAGTTCTGGAGGAAACTTTTAATCTTTTCAAAAGACGGAACCACTTTCAAACACTTTACCAGCACTTCCTTTTACAATGCTGGCAATTAACGTGCACATCGCAAGCAAACCCTTACCCATTCATTGACTCAGAGATGAAGAACACCTGTTTAAGAACTCAGGGAGCACTTGCTCTGTTTGAGAATGTGCTTAAAAGATCATCTTGCCTTGAAAATATTCTATAACCCTATCTCTTTCATCTCCTCACTTGTCTAAAGTTCTATAAATATGCATCCACTTAACATTTCTGTATAAAACAATGAGGTGAAGAAATAATAGATGTCTTAAAACCCCCCCTTAACCCCCCCTTTTTTTTTTTTTTTTTTTTTTTTTTTTGCGCGGGCCTCTCACTGTCGTGGCCTCTCCCGTTGCGGAGCACAGGCTCCGGACGCGCAGGCTCAG
>NW_006775143.1:2805248-2865399 GCF_000442215.2 Lipotes vexillifer | reverse complement strand
CGCTCCGCGGCACGTGGGATCTTCCCGGACCGGGGAACGAACCCGCGTCCCCTGCATCGGCAGGCGGACTCTCAACCACTGCGCCACCGGGGGAGCCCCCAGCTTTTTTTTTTTAGCCTTGAGTTGTGAGCCTGTGAGAGCCGACACAGGTTGATAAAGTGTGGAATTGTGGAAGAAGGAAAAGCGCCCTGAGTTCTGTTCTCAGCTAAGTCACTAACTTGCTGTGCATTCTGAGGCTAGTCACTTACTCTTTCCGGTGCTCAGAGGCCTTAAATCCGTAAGCAGGAAGTTGTACTAGACTAGTGGTTCTCAAAGTCAGTTGCATGCTACAAAAATTGGGGGCATTTTAAAATCACCTCCAGCTCACTTGCATCCTCGCCTCCTTCCTCCTCCTGGCCCTGCCCCAGGTATTGATCTAATTGGTAAGGAAGATAAGGCCTAACCATTAGGACTTTAAAATCTCACTGGATGATTCTAACATGCAGCCAAGTTTAAGAACCACTGCACTAAAATCAGGCTCTCACAGTGTGGCCCTGTACTGGCAGCATCTGAGAATTTAGAAAGGCCATGTTCTCAGGTCCCAGCCCAGACAACTGAACCAGAAACTCTGAGTACAGGACCTTTCCAGATGATTCTGATGGTGGTTGAAGTTTAATGGTTACTGCTCTAAATGATCTCTAAGGCCCAGGAATCTCCAAGGTCTCTTTACTCATACGAGTGACTACTCATTCAATTTACAAGTTTGTATTGAGAACATTCTGTGTGCCAGAGTCTGTGCTGAGAGCTGTAGATTTCAGGGATGACTCAGCCCTTGCCACTTTCCTCTAGACACTCACACTTTAGTGCTGAAGACCTTAACCACTTGGTAAAAATGCCAATTCCTATGCCAGTTTGCTTCCAAAACCACCACTATTCAGGTCTACATTGTGTACCATTTGTTCCTTCATTCTCAACAAATGTCTCTTTGGTCCCCACTGTGTTGCAGGCACAAGGTCTAGACTGAGGCCTTCATTGACCTTCCTCTTTGTCTTTCTTGAGTCCCAAGGAATTTATTGGAGACCTGGGCTGGGCCAGGCTCCACTTCCTGACTTGAAAGTTCTCTGAGACTCTGAAAAAATAAAATATCATTCCAAGTCAACCGATCATTTCAGCTCCTTTATCTCTTGGTAATTCGAGTTCTAAACTCCAACACAAATACCTCTTTGTGTGTGTGTGTGTGTGTGTGTGTGTGTGTGTGTGTGTGTGTGTGTGTGTGTGTGTGTGTGTGTGTATTTTACTGCTCTCACATTTTTTCCATATCAAATAAATTGGCTCTTAGACAAGTTCTATATAAAGACTGTTTTGGAGAAAAAGAGGAGAGAGAAAAAAAATGCTTTCTTTTTCTTCCCTGACTCAACCCATTACATGATTCCCTTTGACCTTTGTCTTCATTTTTTCTCTCAACAAAAATATTTATTCTTTCTGTTATCTATACTGGAGATAGTTTCCCAAGGTATGACATTGATGAAGGGAGAGGCTTCTGTGCTTACCCAATGGATGCTTCTCGTAGACTGATTGCTTTTGGCCGGTACAAGGGAAAAATGGGGACTGTCTCCCTTAAGTGGAAGCCTCTGCATTGAGTGAGGACTGACACTGACAGAGGAAAACGGAACCAGTGCTGACCCTGCTTCTAACTCACTATGTGACATGAAGACACATTGCATCACCTTTTGGGGCTTTATTTTTTCTATCTGTAAAATGAGGGGACAACATACGAAGCTTTTCTCTGTGGATAGGAGTTGTTCTTAGGTGACTTTTTTTTTTTTTTTTGGTAGTAAAAGGGACTCAGCAGAGATTGTTTATCTCTGAATCAGTCCCCAGCATGGACCTCATCAGTTCTGGATGGCCTAGTGAAAGGTGTAGTTTGTGAATAATTATGATAACGATAATAATAACAATACCAATAACCACTTACTGAACACGGACTGTGTTTTAAGTGCCTGACACATATTTCTGAGGCAGGGGAAGTGCAGAGAAAAAGCTGAAGCTCAGAAGAGTGACTTATCCAACCTAATACAGCTGGTAGTGGCAGAGCCAGGTTCAAAACCCAGGTCCAATTCCAAATTCTACCTTCTCAACCACAATACCATATCACCTCCTGCTCTAATAACGCAAAGGCAGAATTTTAGAGCTCAGACATGCATCCAAGCTGGCTACAGTTCAAGATACAGGAGGTAGAGGCAGGATTACAACTCACAGGCCACCAACCCACAATCCGTTCCTGAGACCCACTCTCGGAAGTCTGGCAGCATGAGGTACGTGGCCAGGTCTTTTTGTGTCTGGCTGGGAGGAAGGAGCAAGGATACTTCTGTTTCTAAACTTGACTGCCAAGTGCTTCTGCCCTGGGCACCGTGCTACTTGGGTCTGTATGGAATCTCCAGATTTCTCTAAGAAGTAAAGACTCTGGATAAAACTAAGCCCTTTTTTTTGGCTTAGAGGAAGTGAGATATAAAGCAAACCAGGAGCAGGGAATAGCAGCGCACTTTCAATATTCATCTATTCATCTGTTCGTCTATCCATCGTTGATTCATTCAGCCAACATTTACTGGATGTCTGTTACACACTATGCACCATGTTAGGAAATGATGGTACAGTGGTGCCAGGACAGGCATGGAGTCTGCCCACATGGTGTGCCCACTCTTTGGGAAGAGAGGGCGTTAGGAAAGCAGTAGCACTGCAGTATAATAAATGCCCTGATGGAGAAAACAGAAACAGAAAGTCAGTGGTTTCTAACCCAAACTTGGAAGAATTGAGCTGTAGTTGAGGAATGTAATCTCCTTGAGGACTGGATTTTTGCTGGTTTATCTGCTGGTGCAGTCCCAGTGCCTAGAACAATTCCAGGCACAAAGTAGGCACTCAGTAAACATTTTTGAATGGCTCTTGAGTAAAGAATGGGAAGGAGTTTAACAGTTGAAGAGAAATGGAGAAGCGGTAATTTACTAAGTACCTACTATGTGTCAAATGCTTAACTAAGGGCTTTATTTAAGTAATCTCATTTGACTTAATCTGTACAAGGACTCTGCAGCGTAGGTGGTCCTATCACCAAATTACAGATAAGAACCTGAAACTCAGAGATTACACAGCTATCAAGCTGTGTAACTATAACTGGGGTTTGCACATAGATCCATCAGCTCCAAAGCTAGTGCTCTTATCCATTCTCTAGTTGAACAACTATGTTTGTGTTGCCTACTTTGTTTGTGCCTCTCTGTTCTTAGAATCGTTGATTTAGAGCTAGAAATATTCTTAGAAGTCATCTCTCCCAACGAGCTTCTTTGTGTGTCCCAATTAACTAATCTATTGATTCTTCTTTCACATTCAGACCTGTTAAGCTGCCAACATAATCTCTATTTCACCTCACCTCCTCAGTATTCTCAATATAAGTCTTGGGGTAAATGAATAAACATAAAGGAAGGACATATTCATATGATCAGGGTGGAAATTGTTGCGAATATGAGTCCACATTTTACGGATCAAATCTCAAATCTCTTCCTCTGGATTCCACATACTCAGAAACCCCTATCAGTCAGCTCAGAAACTTTCTAGTTCACTCATCCGTTCATTTTCTCAGTGAATATTTTTTGATTTCCACCATGAACCCGAGTACTTTCAAGGCACTAGCGACGCAGTAGTAAACAGAGCAGAGAAGATCCTTGCTCTCATTGATCCCTGTGATGTCGTTGGAAGAGACGAACCAGAAAACACTACATAATATCTCAACTGGGTAGGATTTAGTAATTTTAGATAGGTGGTCAGGAAAGGCCTCTGTGATGAGGTGACATTTGAACAGAGACTGGAAGGGTCCCCTAGTGACTCATAATAAAGGCTGGGTGACCTGCCATCATTGAGATCCTAGCCTGTTTGGAACACAGATGTCTTATATATCCTTGGTCCTTGATCACTGTTTGGCTTATCTTAGATTTAACTGTGCCTGTGTTTTTTTCTTTCACCTGGTTCAGATTCTTAAATACAAAATTTAGCATGCTCGTTCGTCAGAGTCAAGGGTCCATGAATGCTTGTCAGGTAAATGAGTGAAGAGTGAGTCAGCAGTAGAACCTCTCAGAAAAAGGGTCTCTTGCTTCCACATCTTAGCCGTAGTATTGACACGTGATGCCATAGTAAGCCTCAGAGGGTTGGGAAAGGTTAGACCAAATCGGGGTCAGCTGAAGCACAGGTGGCTCCTTCGTGCTGTTTCTGTGGCTCTCAAGGTGAGTCACCATTTCACTTTTTGTCTCAGCCACATTTCTTTTCCTGGCTCTTTCCGTATGTCACCTAGTCATGCATTCTTTGTTCTTGTATGTATTCATTTTTTTCATTCATTCATCAACCAAATAGTGAAAATCTAATTTAATCATATTCAGTGATACTTTCTTTACTTCACAGATATTTACTAGGTGTCTGTTCTGTGCCATGCTCTATGCTGGAACTAGGGATCCCTAGTCTCAAGAGCACACAGTTTAAAGGGGGAAACGGGCAAAGAAATCAGGTGATTATACTGCAGCATGAAAAGTGTATGGTGTGAGGGTCATAAGAAGGGTATATAAAACACAAGAAGGGCATCTAACCCAGCTTGAGATGGTTTAGGAAGGTTTCTTGGAAGAAGTCATGTCTAAGCTGAGACCTGAAGGATGAATAAAAGTTGATCATTGAGGAAGTTTGCCATAGGATGGATGGTTGAGACCAAGTGGATGCTTAGCAAAAATTGATAACTGAATGAATGCCTAAACGAAAGAATGAAAGAACCAGCCTACCCTACTTCATGGCAGAAGAGCGTGTTCAGTCTCAGATCGAATGTGGAAATGTAGTAATCTGAGCTATCTGTCCACTTTGGTCCTTAACTGCTGTAGAACATTCCACAGTAGGAATGTGCTGCAGGTTATTTAGGTGTATCCATGGTCGGTCATGACTACTCAACAAAATGGAAGTGCTTTGTCTTTGCCCATTTGATGGGTTAAAACATGACTTCTCATTGGTGTTCCTGTGATTTGAATGAGCATCTTTTCAAATATTGACTGGCTGTTTACATTCCCTCTTCTGTCACTTGTCTATTAATATCTTTAAGTGGTGTCTGGTTGTTAATCTTTTCACACCTCAGTTTTCCCATCTGCTAAATTGGGATTTTAATGTCAGCCCTCCTGCATATCCATCAGTGTTACTGGAATCTAGGGTAAAACGGGTAGTCAAGCGGGAGCTAGCATTTATGAAGAAATTACTCTTAGTAATCATTTATTCATTGATATATTTCTCAAATGTTCCTTGGATGGGAACCATGCCACATTCTGAAGATACAGTGGTTACCAAAAACCAGCCCAGTTTCTGACCTCAGTGGAGTGTAAATTTAATCACTGTGTTAGCCACCATCACTTATGCAGGTAGCACTTACTACTAGCCGTACTAGCATCCCTACTGCTGATAATTACCATGTAGTAAATACTTTGTGTATGCTCAGTATTTTTATAAGCCTACCAGTGAGGTGTAGTTATCAGTATGCTTTATTTTTAGATGGGGAAGGTCAGACTCAAAAAGGTAAAGTCGTTCATTTAAGGTCCCACAGTTAATAGACCCTCGAGTCAAGTTTTACACCTCCTTGCCTGACCCCAAAGGGCACGCCTGGCAAACTATAGAGCATAATCATTGCTATGACAGGAAAAGGACAAGGTGGCATCTTGATGGATGGAGAAAGTAGATGTTAAAACGAGCTTTTCTTGTTTCCAGGAAGCAACAGAATAAACACACAGAAGAGAACTTTTTTTTTTTTTCATTTAGGTTTTGAATATTTAAGTAGATGAGGAAGAGGTTTGGCACAGTGTGGGCATGGTCAGACCAGCATGGTTTCCAGGAGCCTGTTGTGGAAATGCACGCTCCAGGCTGGACCCCTCTCTGAGCAGGGCCTTTCCCCACACCTTTCCAACGTGGCCTTGCCTGCGTTCTGATGTCCACCGGGACAGATGAGCAGCGTCAGGATTGATAGCTGTTTCTCCAAGTCCAGAACCAATACTTCTGTTCCTAGCCCAGGCCAGCAGTGTACATAGTCAGCACAATCTTCCTCTATTTTTGGAAGCCGGGCATCATCCACCTACAACTCCCTCTCATCAGTCTTAGGCCAAGTACCTCTCAGAATGAAATACAGGTTCTGGGAACATTAGGGTAAACAAAAGGGTTTAGCAGAATCCACAGATCTCTGGGGTCAGCAGTAGCCATAGAAGTGCTGACTGTCTCCAGGCCCCCGGTTGGTGCTAACACTACTGAGATCACTTATCTAAATTTCTGTGGATCCGTCTGGTGCATTCCTGGACCATTATAGTGTCTCTTCTACACATATTAATTAAGACTCCCAGAAGTTAAGTGACGGACCCAAGCCTCTGTTGATAAATTTATTCATTCATTTGTTCAGTGTTTTAAGCATAAGTGCCTTCTGCGTGTCAGTCTCCATGCTGGCACCGTAATTGTGAATCTCATAACTGGATAGGAGGGCTGGTCTGAATAATAGCCCAAATAAAAATAAACTTACAACCTGAAGATGTATTGTTATGTGAGGTTACAGTAGAGCATAACCCCCCTCACATTAAGGGGGGATGTTCAGAAGGCGAGACTGGAGTTGTAATCAGGGGCCGTATTGTGAAGGGAGTTTCTGTTGTGGAGTTTGGATTTGTGCATTGGGAAGTAGAGGACTAAACCAATCAGATCCGTGTTTCTATGAAATTGCTCTTGGTGCTCTGCAAAGAGGGGATTGAGGAAGAGTGAGAAAGTCCATTTAGAGGTTACTGCTAAAGTGCGAGCCAGAGATTATGATTATCTATCTGCAGGAGAAGTGGATGAATTGGGGGAATGTTTTAAAAGTGGAACCAACAGGACTTGGAGATGTATTGGATGCAAGGGTTCTGGGAAGGAGCTGTCCAGTGACTCCCGGGTTTCTGGTTTGAGTATCTGGAATGAGGGAAATGTTATTTCCTGAAATGGAGGAATAGATTTTAATTCAGTGTCTTGTTAGTGGGTGGGGTAGATCAAGAACTCCTTTGGAAAACAATGAGTTAGTGAAGTCGGGTTGCAGCGGGTGTCCTGATGTCACCTGCTTCTTTGTTCTTTTGCCTTTCTCCCTGTGGGTAGGTAGGATGGACTGGACTTGGCTGTATGGGCACCGATCCCTGATTTTTAAGAAAACAAGTAAATGAATGGGAACGAGAAGGAAAATAACAGCCGTCAGAGTAATTACAGATGTGGGAATAATGGAGGAATTTATCTCACACTGGGCATTGGCAAGAGGAGTGGACAAAATCCATTCAGTCTGTGCTCAGAGATGATGAGAATCCTCAGGACAGAACATAGTGGGTTTGTGTTGTATCTGTTAAAGCAGGAACCTCAGACATTACTTAGGAGATGCTGAATTTGGGATCAGGAGATCTGATTCTCAGGCCAGCACACAACTGTCTTGCTGCATGACCCTGAGCAGATTCCTTCAATGCTTTGAACCTCAGCTCCTGTCCCTGGAAAAAAGTGGGTGATGATTCCCATCCATACAGTCTCACAAAGCGTGTCCTGAAAAACTAATGAGCTAATGGACTTGCAAGAACATGATGCAATGTGGGGGAACTATAAAGATTTAAATGTTCATGATTCTTCCTATTGTTTGGTTTTCGTTAGGCTTGTCCTTGGCCAAGCCGGAGAGTATGTGTGAAAGACAAACACACAGACATGCACAGACACACTCATGAAACAGTTTCCCGTTCAACTCTACGCAGAGTTCAGTGCTGGATTAGAAGAAAGAAAAGACCATTGCACTTTAATCTCTGTAGCTGAGCTAAAGAAAAAGAGAAAACCCATCGAAGTGCTGGCCCTGGAATCAGGAGACATGGCTTCAAGTGCCGATCTCCTGAGATTTTGCTATATTACTGGGTCATGATTCCCCATCTGTGGGCCCAAGTCCCCCTTCTATAAAATGAAGGCCTAGGTAAATGACTCTGAAAGTCATTTCCAGCTCTGACATTCTATTCAGACCCTCCTGGAGTTCTTACCTGCCCCGAGTATGTCTAATTCAGTAAGAGTAGAGGGACCAGGCTACATGTCCCGTGCGAGCTCAGAGACTGGCCATCTGTAAAGAAAGCCTTCCAGGTGCACTGGGGCCCTCAGAGCTCCTTCTTGACCTACTTTCTCTCTCTCTTAGGGCTTACCGATTGTTTCCACTTGGGACAATTTCAGAATGTACTGACGTGTTTTTCCTGTTCAGCGGCATTTTGACTTGACAGTGAGATACCAGAGATGGGAACTAGGTAACATTTGCCATATTATCTTCAGCTTCTTTGCAAGGAGAGGCATGAAGTAGATGGTCAATAAACAGGCCAATAAAGGCATGAATGAAAGAATGAGTAAACGCTTTGGCAGATCAATAAGTGGTCAGAAATTTGTGGTAATACAGATGATAGCTGGGATATTGGAGGTCTTCCTTTAAACGTCTGAAATGGATTAGTTACCAGAGGGGCAAAAGGATCAAAGAAAATCTTATAGCATGGTCTCTTCTCCTCTTGGGGCCGCAGTTCCCCTAAAGGGAAGGGATGGGCCCAGGCAATGTCAGTCAGTCTACCATCCACTCCACAGGCATTTATTTAAAGTACTGTCTTTGTAATGGGCCCCGTGCTGGGCAGTGGAGAGAGATAAACGGGGCAATGAAGAGCAGTCCCAACGCTCTGGGAGCTTCGTCTAATTCATATGAGAAGGGGACACCTAAGTGGTAACAAAAGTGAGAAAGGTGTTATGATAAGAGAAGCACAAATCCTCACTCAGCTAGAAGGTCAGTGAGATCCTCCTGGGAAAGGTGGCGTCTACACTAAGGCCAGACCATTTAGCCAGGGAAGGGAGGGGGGACTGTTTGCTCATGGTGGCTGAGGGGTCCGTTTTGAGGAGGAGCGTTTGAGCAAAGAGGCCAGAGGGGTTGAGAGGAGGCCAGCAACGCTGGCTCTGGAGTGCCGTGCTGACGGGTCTGGGCTTCGTCCCGAGGGTGGTGAGGGGCTGTTAGGGGTAAGAGAGAATCCTGATCAGGTTTGGTCTTAGGACAGCTCTTTGGCCGTGTGGCTATCTGGGCAGATGTAGGGATAGAGGCACAGACTACATGATGAGGGAGGTAAGACAATGTTGCCAGCACTGAAGCAGAAGATGGCCCTGGTCTAGGGTAGTCAAGGTGGGAATGGAGAGAACTGGATGGGGCTGAGCAGTATTGATGGGATGGATGTACCCCACGACTGGTCAGAGGGAGGAGGGAAGTGAGTGGGTCCTAGAAGTGCCTATGTTGTTGGCGTCACTGAAACGCATAATGTGGAGATAGAGGGATGTTTGGTTTGGGATGAGAGGAGGACGAGTTCAAAGCTGTCTTCCCATTATCAGTCTGCGAATTGGTGGGGGCAGACAGCTACAGTTTGCTTTGAGCCATAACATTTCTGTGTACAGATTCAGGAGCAGGTGAGGCGAGCTTGTGCATGTGCACGTGTGTGTGTGCATGTGCATGACTCTCTTGGGGCCGCAGTTCCCCTAAAGGGAAGGGATGGGCCCAGGCAATGTCAGTCAGTCTACCATCCACTCCACAGGCATTTATTTAAAGTACTGTCTTTGTAATGGGCCCCGTGCTGGGCAGTGGAGAGAGATAAACGGGGCAATGAAGAGCAGTCCCAACGCTCTGGGAGCTTCGTCTAATTCATATGAGAAGGGGACACCTAAGTGGTAACAAAAGTGAGAAAGGTGTTATGATAAGAGAAGCACAAATCCTCACTCAGCTAGAAGGTCAGTGAGATCCTCCTGGGAAAGGTGGCGTCTACACTAAGGCCAGACCATTTAGCCAGGGAAGGGAGGGGGGACTGTTTGCTCATGGTGGCTGAGGGGTCCGTTTTGAGGAGGAGCGTTTGAGCAAAGAGGCCAGAGGGGTTGAGAGGAGGCCAGCAACGCTGGCTCTGGAGTGCCGTGCTGACGGGTCTGGGCTTCGTCCCGAGGGTGGTGAGGGGCTGTTAGGGGTAAGAGAGAATCCTGATCAGGTTTGGTCTTAGGACAGCTCTTTGGCCGTGTGGCTATCTGGGCAGATGTAGGGATAGAGGCACAGACTACATGATGAGGGAGGTAAGACAATGTTGCCAGCACTGAAGCAGAAGATGGCCCTGGTCTAGGGTAGTCAAGGTGGGAATGGAGAGAACTGGATGGGGCTGAGCAGTATTGATGGGATGGATGTACCCCACGACTGGTCAGAGGGAGGAGGGAAGTGAGTGGGTCCTAGAAGTGCCTATGTTGTTGGCGTCACTGAAACGCATAATGTGGAGATAGAGGGATGTTTGGTTTGGGATGAGAGGAGGACGAGTTCAAAGCTGTCTTCCCATTATCAGTCTGCGAATTGGTGGGGGCAGACAGCTACAGTTTGCTTTGAGCCATAACATTTCTGTGTACAGATTCAGGAGCAGGTGAGGCGAGCTTGTGCATGTGCACGTGTGTGTGTGCATGCATGCATGACTCTGTGTGTGTGTGTGTGTGTGTGTGTGTGTGTTTTGGGGGTGGGCAGACAAGACCTGTGAGACCACCTGTTTTCATCATGCATCGATTCTCAAAGTGTTGTCCAGTGTTCTCAAAGGTCCCCTGTTGGGGTCGTGGGGTTAATCTTCCGCCACACTAATACCTATAACGTTACGAGGCATGGGCTTTGTTTTCTACCCAGGATTAATCATTCACTCATGGGCTTTAATACAAGCCAGACACCACCTCACTGTGCCTCATGCATAGCAATGCCAGTGCCCCCTTCCCTTTTAATGCTGCTTTCACGTTCTTGTTGTCAGAGTGGGAAGTAGGTTTTTTGCCTCAGCTTCAATATCCTATAAACTGAAAAGTTTGAATTCTTCCATCCAACGATGTTAGTCACAAAATGCCAGGAAAGCTGGACTCTGCCGTTAACTTTCTGCATGACTTGGGGCAACTTATTCCCTCCTTCTCTGGGCTCTAGCATCCATCCCACAATGAGACACTGAGCAACCAATGTCCAAAGCCTGATTTCTACATTTTTGTGTTTCCTTCTTGAGCTAAGCTCCTTGTATACAAACTCAGTCCCCAAAAGTTTTCAGCAGAGAGAATTCTGAGGTGCTCACACCTCCTCCTGTCTAGGAATTAGACTCAAAACCTCTCAGGCCAGGAAGGAACATTGAAGCACTCACACTCTACAAATGAGAGAATTGAGCCCAGAGAGGGGAGGCCACTTCCTCGGTCACACAGCCCTTTGATGCCAGAAGAGGGAATTGAACCTAGGGCTCCTGATACCCAGTCCAGGTGCGCCTTCCCCCAACATCGCGGAGTGCTGGAGTTTGGCCAGACCTTGGGATTCAGCTTTGAGCTCAGCTCTCTCTGATCATGAAGAGGTCTCCGTTGGCTGCTCAGGGTGAAATCATAGCGCGCCGACATTAGTAACGTCATGGCAGCTGGTGCTGGTGAGGGGGGTGGTATAGGAAATGAGAGAACGCATTTGGCCAAGCTCCGGCTCCACGTGACCCTCCAAGAGCCCTCATTTCAAAACAAACTCAATCTTTTAAGTTCAAGTTCTCCCCTCTCGTCAGAAACGTGACTTCCTGCTTCTAAGAAGCCAGGCTTACAAAAGGGCTCAGAAGACGTCGCGGACATCAAATAGCTCTTACAAAATAGCGTTTTGATGAGTTAAGTGTAAATGAATCAGAAACATAAGGATTACATTTTCCCCAAGCGCACATGGGTTTCAAAATTCGAGGGGAAGTGTAGTTTGCTAACTGCACGCCGACTTTCACCGAATCCAAAGCACTCATGGGGAGGGTGGGGCTGGGGTGGGGGGGCGAAGAAAGAGATGCCCAGCCCCCAAATGGTTTTAGATGTGATGCCAAATTCGAAAATGCTGTTGGGCTCACCCTCTGCCAGTAATAAAATCGCTGGCCACCCAGAGAGGCCACAGGAAGGAGAAGGGAGGCTGCTTTCCCCACTGGCCCCTGGTCCTCAACAACTGTGTTCAGTTAGTGCCGCTCAATCACCAGCTGTCACTGGGTCCCTCTGTTGACTCCTGGCCCCCGTGTGGCCTCCATTTTCACACTGTGCTGCACGCCTTGTTTACCTCCAACTGTATCTGGTGTTTTGGCTCCTAGGGGTCTTGGCGACCAGTCAGTTTGTCACAGGCCCCTGCTCTGCAATCAAGAGGCCTGTCCATCACCAGCAGGGGTGTCTGGGGAAGCTGTCACACATCACCTTTGGTTGCATTCAGGAAAAACAAGAGTCCCTTGTAGTTCTTTCCCTCTCTCCTTTCTTTAATGCTATACAGGTGTGGCGTTTCCCCCAAACTGGTAAATGTCTTCCCTTCAAATCTCAGCCTGACACAAACCACCAGTTAACTCTCAGGGCTGCTGTGACCTTATCCCAGGATTTGAAATTCTGAATCTTTTATAATTTCCACATTGTCCCCCCATTCTTTCTCTTGGATTTTATTTCACTGCACCAAGAAAGTAGAAAATCATTTCAGTTGGTGGTAAAAGATGATTAAAACAAAGTAACAAAGGCCTTGGCTGCAAACTGTTAGTTTTATTAAATGTGCTACTGAGTTTTAAATTGGTACCAGGGCAAATCTTTGTACAATTATATCCAAGGCTGCTGGAATTAATCAGTTGCATGTATACATTTGCTCCTTCCTGAGCCTTATACAGAGTGAGGGCGGCGCTGTCAGTCTGAAAAGAATGAGCTGTGTGTTACCTGTGTGACAGGGGTGGACCCTAGCCCCATTGGGAGGGATACACATGCCCAGTGGATTCTCAGATCCCTGCCTTCTCATTCTTCATTCATTTAATCCAGACCATGGGTTGGAGCTCACAGTGGTCACCAGGGATAATAGTGGATGGATATTGTAAGACCAAAGTCCATTTTCCTAAACAAAGATTCTTTTCTTGGCAATGGAATCTCACCATTCTGAGATTAAGATTTTATTAAAGCAAAGCTTTAGTTTCCACATGAATGGAAAGGGCCACAGTCTACTGAGTGCTGGTCCGGTAGGAGGGTAGGTGGCAGTGGAGGGAACCCAGGCTGTCTAAAGACCTGGGTGCCGGTTCAGTGTCTTGACTACTGCTAACACATCTAAGTTCTGAGTTCTACAGCTGGAGGTGTGGGACTTGGGAAATCATTGCATCCAGTCCCCTGCTTTTACAACAGTGGGCTTCCATCCCTCAATGACTCAAGCCCTAACGTCTCGCCTCAGAACCTTCCACCATCTGCCTTACACTCTCAACTGACCATTCTCGTGAAACTTTAGCACTTTCTTTGGCTTACCCTGCAGGCCAGTCTTAATGCACTGTTCTTTATCTCAGAAGGTTAACCTGTGTCCTGTTCTGTGCTGTTCCTACTGCCCAGAATACCATGCTTATCATTTATGTCTTGACATGTTCCCCACGTGCACTGTCTCAGACTATTAATTCCTTCAGCGGGTATTGTTGGAAACCTGGTCTGTGCCAAGCGCTGTGCTAGGTACAGAGATGTAGCAGTGAAAGGCTAATGTTTGTTTTCTGTCCTTAGAGCGCTTAATGTACACCATGGAAGACAGGCATCTGATTACAACAAAGGGTGTGAGTTTTATAATGAAGTACGGGGGGATATGGACACTCGTAGAAGGAATCAACCTAATCTAGGTGTCAGGACTCTCCCTTTCTCATCCTTCTAACCACGATTGGACCCTCCTCTCCGTTGGTGCTCTTCAAGCTCTGCCTTGAATTATAGTCAAACTGTACTTGGCTTATCCTCTCTTTTGCCCATTGAACTATTTGAGATCAGTGATGGTGGTATCTTCCTCGTCTTTGGAATGACTCCTGCCAGAAGCTCCATACATGCTTGTTATTTGAATTTGCCCAAGGAAAGCAAGGTCCAGAGAGGACTAATTCATCGAAAATCACAACCAAAGTTAATGGAATAACCATAGTCATTTTTCCTGACGTGGTCCAGGTGACATCCACAGTGATGTCAAACTGCCTTTCATGTTGTCCCTTCCCAAGGGCAGAGGATATTCTCTACCTCAAATAATCAACAACAGCCCTCTCCCGATAAAACACAAGACCAAAGTACCTCTCAACCTAGAACAAAAGTAAAGTGTTCTCTTAAGAATTCAGGGTGATACCCAAACAGAATTGCAATGAAGGAGTATATTGTTATCACATGTAGGAAAAAACCGTATGTAACCTTAATGTATGAATGTTAAGAAATTCTTTGGAGAAGACTACGCACAGCTTCAGTCATTCGGTGAGGAAGGATATTTTGTTGTAAGTTTTAGTTCTTTTCAATCAAAATAGAATATGACAACGTCTAGCATAGTGCCAAAACTTGGTAGGAACTCAACGTATTCCTGCATCAGTCCATCCCGTGGGCAGATATTTGGTCTTTCTACTTTTCCCCCAAACCAGTTAGTTATCTGTACTGCTACCAAAATGGTCTTCCACAAAACAAATGTTATTATGCCCTTTGACTCAAAAGCCGTTTCTGTCCTCCTTCTCATGGCTTGGCTTCTCCTTACCCTCCTGTCCAGCCAGTATACCTTCTTTGAGGAGTTCAGACTCCTGCACAGCCTGTGTCTGATACTACTCGTGCTCCCTACAGACCCCTACACTTTTTTTTTTTTTTTTTTTTTAAAAGAATCAGCGATAAACTATTTGTTTAAAGAGATGTGCATAAACAACAAGGTCCTGCTGTATAGCGCAGAGAACCATATTCAATATCCTATGATAAACCATAATGGAAAAGAATATAAAAGAAAAGAATGTATATATATGTATAACAGCATCACTTGGCTGCACAGCAGAAATTAACACAACATTGTAAATCAACTATACTTCAATAAAAAGTATAATAAAATAAAACAAAGAGACATGCAGCCTGCTAAGTCCAGACTGCCCTCAATTGCTTGTGGCATTTTGAGACATAAAATGTTGTTATTTGAAGCTGTTCAAAGAGGCTTCCAGCACATGCCCAGGCAAGGCCTCAGGGTGGGCAGAGCTTAGCTCCACCACTGGCTTCACCAGGCTAATAACAGGGTAAATGTCTCCCGTCTCACTACCAGCATCAGAAATTAAACCTGCACTTCTGGGGCCTGGCTGGAAACCACCCTCTCCTTCACCTGATGAGCAAGAGCTGTGCCCTCACGGCCCATCTTTTTTTTTTTAACATCTTTATTGGGGTATAATTGCTTTACAATGGTGTGTTAGTTTCTGCTTTATAACAAAGTGAATCAGTTATACATATACATATGTTCCCGTATCTCTTCCCTCTTGCGTCTCCCTCCCTCCCACCCTCCCTATCCCACCCCTCTAGGTGGTCACAGAGCACCGAGCTGATCTCCCCGTGCCATGCGGCTGCTTCCCGCTAGCTATCTGTTTTACGTTTGGTAGTGTATATATGTCCACGCCACTCTCTCGCTTCGTCCCAGCTTACCCTTCCCCCTCCCCATATCCTCAAGTCCATGCTCTAGTAGGTCTGTGTCTTTATTCCCGTCTACCCCTAGGTTCTTCATGACATTTTTTTTTCTCTTAGTTTCCATATATATGCGTTAGCATACGGTATTTGTCTTTCTCTTTCTGACTTACTTCACTCTGTATAACGGACTCTAGGTCCATCCACCTCACTACAAATAACTCAATTTCGTTTCTTTTTATGGCTGAGTAATATTCCATTGTATATATTAGGCTGCGTTAAAGCCGTTGATTTTAATGTCTTTTCTTCCCCAAAAGCCTATGAGCATCCTAAAGGCAGGACTATATTTTACTGATCTTTGAATCCAAGAAACCTAGGAAAAGCTGGGACAACCCAGTGAATGCTATTTGGATGAATGAATGGATGAACAAGATATAAATATATTTCCCCAGAATTTGAAAAAGTAGTCAAAGCCATGAAAGTAATTAGCTAGCATGAAGCTAACTAGCTGGGTTTACTGCTCCTATGCACCTTTTTTCATGAACACTAGAGACGAAGTGGTATTGACATATTTGTGATCTTATATTCATAGAAAATTGTCTGTGTTTGTGTATGATTATACATAAAAAGATACATGAAGGGTTGCTGACGAGAATGTTCTTGATAGCTGCCTCAAGGTGACGGAATTTGATATAATTTTACTTTAATTATTTTACATAGTGCTTTAAGTTGTTAAAGCAAGTATAGATAACCTTTATGGATAGAAAAAAACATAAAGCAGTTGGGATAATATACTATCCCTTCTCAATTAAAAACAAAAATCGGCTCTCACCTAGCAATATGTTAGTGCTTAAGCTATCTTGCTCTGTAATTCTACATAAGAAATAAAATCTAGTTTAGTCTGAGTTGCAGCTTCCTAAAAGACTTTAGGACTATAAGGGGGAGCTTGCCTTATCTTCACATAGTTGGAGTGTTCTGTACTTGATTGGATATTAATGCATTGCTCACTAGCGTGTACTTACCCAAGGAGTCATCTCAATATCTTGGAAAGGTCAAGAGTTCTAGAGTCAAACAGCATGATTTAAATTCTGCTTTATAATTATCATCTCCCTGACCTTGGGCAGATCACTGAACTACACTGAACCTCAACTGCACAATGCAAATGATTTCCACCTTGCAGGTATATCTTAGAAATTGTATGTGGAAATATGGTGGACTAACAAACTAAAAATATTTCCAGTACAAACCTCTATTCCAGATAAAATACAACTGATATAACTAGCATCCTTTAAAATGCATGACTGAGATCAGAGAAGTCAAAAAATGTGTTGTAAAGGCCAAAAGAAAAATGGAACTGAGAACTAGACAGGTAAGCCCTGAATCTAGTTTTATTGATGTAGTTTGGATAAGGGAGAGCCATCAGTTTTGGCAACTGAGTGCATTGAATATGCTTGCTTATTCTAGGAGTGGAGATTTGGCCCTGAAACTCTGCAGGGTGGGGACTTATAACTAAAGGCTTCAAAATAAGGTTAGGACCGCTGAAAGTCTACATGCTTAGTGAAAGAGTATACTAGGGAAAACGTATCTATGTCTATGTCCTATACCTCAGAAAGATTTGAGGTTTGAGTTTACACTGCTTAGTATGGTCTGGGAATGCCTAAACTGAAAAACTAAAGGGAAAAAAAAAAAAAAAAAAAAAAAAACAGAAGAAGAAATCGTTCTAGACAAGTAATGTTCCAAGGGTACCTAGAAGTTATCCTCTGAGGGAGGATATAGACTTCACCTTGGGGACACATGATTGGCACAGATTAAAACCCAATGAACATGAGTTGACATGTCAGAATTTTAAAAACACAAAAATATAAGAGTAAGGGTTAGAAATCAACATCAGAGTTTTTATTAAATTTGGATTTTGATAATAAGTATGCATATTTGTATTTTAGTGTAACCAAAAGAAGAAATATAATTAGAAAATATAGTCTGCAAAAATTAGATGGACGGACTAAGAAGGGCTAAAGAGTAGAAATAAAGAAATCCAGTACACCCAAATGAAAGCGAGAAAGCGGGAAAATAAATAAGCAGAGAAAAATAATGATAAATGGAAAGCACAAAGAAGATGGGAGAAATAAACCTAATATACTAGTCATTACACTAATCAGATTAAAGTCGACTATGAAAATGAAGACTCTCAGGTTGGATTTAACTAAAGCTAAGTTCACTGCAAGGTAAAAGGTAAAGGAATGCAAAATATTTGCCAGGCAAATACTAACCAAAATGTCACATTAATATTATTATCAGGCAAAGGAAACATTAAGACAAAAAAAATTTCTAAGATAAAGAGTTTCACCATATAAAGGTAAAAGGAAGTTATATAATGATTTTGAGCTTGGATATACCAAATGACGTGACCTGAAAATATATAAATCAAACATGACTCTTACCTTAAAAAAAGTGATAAACCCATAATATTATGACATTTTAACATATCTTTCTCCATAATTAACAGAACAAGCAAACTAAAATAATGATATAGATGATTTTGAACAACACAAAAAATATGTCATCTGATAAAAATATATAGAACCCTGCTACTGAATTAAGTGTAAATATTTTCTTCTAGGATATGCAGAACATTTTTTTTTAATTTACCATGTCCCAGGCCAAAAAATGGATCTCAGCAAATATCAAAGAATCAGTTTCACATAGAACAGTATTTCTGTCCACAGCACAGCACATAAATATATAAACAAGTAAACAAGTGGACAAGTAAATAAATGAAGAAGATAAAAATTTTTGGTCAATTAAATGTATAACCAAAAAGCAAAAATCTTACCCAAGTCAATAGCAGACAGAACTTATCAGTGTATTAAAAGCCACACACTCAAACAAACATACGCATTGTGTCAAAGCTGGATTTTCCTAGAATAACATGAGACTTTAAAGTTAGATGGTCTATGAATGTAATTCACAATACCAGCATATGAAATGATGTTTTAAAATAAAATTGTCTTACTAGATGCAGAATTTTAAAACTCTTAATAAAATCAGGTCCCTTCATGATAGAAAACAAAACAAAACTAGTAACACCATTGGTTCTACCTAAACCAGCTTGGCGAGAAATACCAACAAAATTTATGAGAATTGAAAAGGGAGAAACTTGGGACTTCCCTGGTGGCTCGGTGGTTAAGAATCCACCTGCCAATGCAGGGGAAAACAGGTTTGATCCTTGGTTCAGGAAGATCCCACATGCCATGGAGCAGCTAAGCCCGTGAGCCACAGCTACTGAGCCTGCACTCTGTAGCCAGCGAGCCACAGCTACTGAGCCCACACGCCACAACTACTGAAGCCCGCGCTCCTAGAGCCTGTGCTCCGCAGCAAGAGAAGCCAACACAATGAAAAGCCCGTGCACCGCAAGGGAGAGTAGCCCCCAGCTCGCTGCAACTAGAGAGAGCCCGCAGGCAGCAACGAAGACCCATCCCGACCATAAATAAATAAATAGATAGATAGATAGATAGATAGATAGGTAAATAAATAAAACTATCATTATCCTCATCTGTAAGAGACTACAAAGAAAAATTAATAAGAATCAACAAATTACTGGAATGAATGAAACAATCTATGAGAACATATGAATAGAATATCAATTTATAAATTATTTTTTGTTAGCTATAAGACATGAGGATACAAATATAGATATACATGCACATGGGTGCATACATGTGTGTGGATGGATAGGTAGATTAAAGCTATCATTTACTGTAGTACTGACATCTATAAAATGCTTAAAGTTAGGAATATATCCCTAATAAAAAATCATCACAATTTTTATGAAGAAAGCCTTAAAACTTTACTGAAATCATAAAAGAGACCTAAATAAATAAAGAGATAAACTGTGTGTATAAATGGGGGATACAATGTCATAAAGAAGTCTTTTATCCTCAAATGCATCTATAAACTCAATGAAATTGGAATTAAAATCCCAACAGGCATTTCAAAAAATGAAACTAAAATTTCACATGAGAGAGCAAAAAGGGTCTTTTGACGGAGAAAACCAAAGTATAGAATGGTCTTGTAGCATAAATCGACTTGTTTAAAGCTATGGAAATTAAGACAGACTGCAATTGATAAGATAATAGAAAAAAAATAGACTAATGAAACAAGATAACCCAGAAAAAAAAAACTTATCTAAGTTCTGAATGATACATGGCAAAGGCAGCATCACAATTCAGTAGTGAAAGGATTAACTTTCACATAAATAACGTCGGACAAATGATTCATCCCTATTTGGGGGGAAAACAGTCCTTACCACACATCATTTAAAAAACGATTTGTAGTTGATTGAAGCCATACATGTAAAAATAAAACTTAAAGCTATTGAAAGGAAATAGGAGATACTATTTTAATACCTTGGAGTAAAGAAACATTTATTCAACAAGCCATGAAAAGGACAAATCAAGAAGGAAATGATTAAAAAATTTTATTCAACAAAACAACCTAAACAGAATGAAAAAAAAACAAAACAAAGCTAGGAGTCACAGACTTAGAAATGGTATTTGCAGAGCTTTTCATTACAAAGGATTAGTATCCAGTAACTGTAAATGCATGACATATCTGTAAAGAAAAAGAACCCAATTTAAGATAGGCCAAAATGAGGAACAACCAATCAGCATGCTAGAAACATACGTGGTCCGCAAACACATGAAATGATACTCAGGCTTGTTGGTAATCAGGGAAACACAAAGTAAAATAGTAATTAAATACCATTTAATACCCATCAGATTGGCCAAAAATCAAATGTTTGGTGGAATCAAGTGCAGCCAGGGACCTGGAGCAATGGGAAATCTGCTGGTAGGTGTGTTAACTGGTACAATGATTTTGGATAATTGGCAATATCTAATAAAGCTGAAGATGCAATTATCTTCAACCTAGCGGTACCACTTTAGATATATTTCCTTCAGAAACTCTTGCTTTATGTGCAAAGGAACATGAACACAAATGTTTAAGGCAACATTATTGGAAATAACAAAAAAGATTACATAATAATGATACTACTAATAAGAGAGATATAACCCAGGTGCCTATCAGGAAAGAATGGTCAGATGTAGTATGTTATGTTCATGCAGTAAAAGACTTATGTCAGTGAAAATAATGAGCTAGATCCACGTGCAGATCTGTTGATCATCTACGTGATCAATATGTATGATCTCAAAAGCAGTGCTTGGTAAAAAAAAAACAAATAAAGCCAGATGCATAATAATAAATGTAGTATTAAAACATCTAGGAGGTTCAAAGCATGCAAAACAATACGTACGTTCAAGAAGTATAAAAACGTTCATGGGAGAGAGGGAAATGGGATACAGGAAGAGCGCACGGGTAGGTTGAAGCATATATCAAACAGTATATTTTATTTCTTTTACACCAAAAATAAAAGATATGGAGAAAATATGGCAAAAGGTTATAATTTGACAAAGCTGGGGAGTAAGTGTACAGACATTGGTTATAGTGGTCTTGGTACTCTCCTATGCGATTAGTATATTTTCTATTTAAAACAATTGCAATGGTATGTGTAAAGTCCCTTGGCACATCATCTCAGGCTCAAAAAGTGATCGTTTCCTTCTCTTCCCATTCTTGGATGGAAGATGGTATACAAAGTGCCTAGGCATTACCTTCTCACCCTTAGTCCAAGGCAGCACTGGAATACTTGGGCTCTTCCTCAGCCAGAGGCATCCTGGGTGGTCCCCCTACCATGTCTCCCAGCTCAGTCAATCTGGGTGGTAGATCTCGAACTACACCCATTCTCGGTGCAGAATTTTAACTGCTGAGGCAGCTTCTAGCTTGTAGAAAATCTCATGGCAGAAAGATGCAGCACTACTCATTAAATTAGAGCTGCTCGTCACATTCTTCCCAGATTCCCATTTTGTAGGTGAAGAAATGGATGCTCAGAGAGAGGAAATGGCTTGCCCATGGTTAGTGAGTCAGTGGTGGTGTTTAAGAGGATGTGTGTCTCTCCTGACTTCTAGAACTTTCCAACTGGTCTTTCTATGGATACTCTACTTGATTCCAAAGCTAGGTCTTTTAACTTGTATTCTGCTATATTTTCCAGTTTATAACAGCTGTGGCTTCCATCTCCAGATAGCACTGTCTTGGGATGGAATTAGACTTGGCTCAAGTCCCTGCCCTCTGACAAAAGCAGTGTGACTATAGGCAGATAGCTTAACCTTCCTAAGTGTTAGTTTCCTTATCTGAAAACTTTTCATAGTAATTATTCAAGGGACTGTTGTTTTGATTAAATGATAGTATTCATATGAAGGCATAGTGCCTGGCATATGATAAATAGGAAACAAATGGAAACTACAATTGCTATAATTATTGCAGAAGGTGGAATATCAAAAAACTTTAACACAGTTTAGTTACACAGACTATTTGGAGACATAGAGTGTGATAAATGAATGCTATAATATGGAAACAATAGGAGGCCAATAAGGAGGAATCAAGAGGCTCAGAGAGGGGCTTCCCTGGTGGCGCAGTAGTTAGAGTCCGCCTGCCAATGCAGGGGACATGGGTTTGTGCCCCGGTCCGGGAAGATCCCACATGCCGCGGAGCGGCTGGGCCCGTGAGCCATGGCCGCTGAGCCTGCGCGTCCGTAACGGAGAGGCCACAACAGTGAGAGGCCAGCATACCGCAAAAAAAAAAAAAAAAAAAAAAAAAAAAAAAAAGAGGCTCAGAGAGAGTTTCCTACAAGAAGCAAAATGGAATATTTCCATTGTGCAATGAGGTTCTCCCTCCCTCTTTCTCCTATTGTACTTTCATAGCTCTCATTTTATCTTCACACTGGTATGGGAAAAGAATCATATATCTTAATTAAAAGATAGAAAAACAGGCTGAAAGAAGTAAAGTGACTTGCCTGTAGATTTCAGAGGGGTTTTTTATTGACCTATCATGATATTAATTACACACCATAATTTTAAGAAATAGACGTTTTTGCCAAAAGCTAAGTCACGGGGTACTTAGGTTCCTTAATAACATACATATTCTTAAGATAATGATTTTATAATATGTAACTAAATTTTCTATAAGGTTGTGCTCCAAATTTGATACACATTACCATCAATACATTTTCTGAGGAGAAATACTGAAAAATCATACCACTTAGGAATGTCAGTATTTTTGTTTCTAATTGCCAGAAATGCAAGCCTAAGGCAGATATGTCATTTGAGACATTTGTGAAACAATGATGGTTAAACATTAAAAACATGAAAAAAAAGAAGTCATACCAAGGCTGCAAAAGAACAACCCTTCAAAATAATTTCATCACGTTTAAATACTGTCATTTAAATTTACTAGCTAAAAAATTGAAATTAATGTGAGATGCAGTGTGAGGAATTAATGATTCAATACTAGTGGAGGTTAGCTTTTGAAATAAAGATCAAATAAAATGGCCCTCAGAATTCTATGAGAGAAATCAGAAGTGATGAAACTAATCATGTTTCAGATGAAATGGTAAAATTTTAGTTCCAAACAAAGGGTAAATAGGAAGTTTCAGCTTGGTAGCATGCCCCCATCACTGCACTAAGTGGGGAGATACTGAGCTGGAGAGTAGCTTTGGATCTAAGGATATTCTGATGGTGTTGGAAAGACTGGAAAAGGGAGATGCTAGAGGCAGGAGGGCAGGAGGGCAAGCCAGAGGCTGCTCCAGCCATCAAGTTTGGGATGTAGGTGGCAGCAGGGGTGCAGAGGGAATGACATGGAAGCTGCTGGGTGGGGGAAATTGACAAGGCTTAGGGTCTGCCTGGATGTGGGAGGGGAAGGAGGGGAAGGAGTTCAAGTGACAGCATAAGACTTTCCAGATGGTTTTCAGAGCAGCTGAAAGGAACAACTTGACATAAATGTCCTACTTTTAGACCAACCATGAAATAGGTCCTAACCTCCAGCAAAGCCTTCAGAAGCCACTACCCTGTCCTTCTGAAAGAACTCTCTTCTACCTTCGGCTCTTGAGAAAAGAGCCCTAGTTTAGCATTAATGGTAACTTTAACTTGGAGAACATGTAGTTTTATCACAAGAATTCTTCAGTGGAAAAATATAATCCTTTTAATAGCATTTGGATCCTGTTCTTTCTTCCCTAGCTTTTTATGAAGGGAATGACTTGGGCTTCTGTTTTCCTATCTGAAAACCTGGGATAACAGCCCCTGCTTCAAAGAGCCACTCTCAGGCTTCTGTGACATAATGATGCATGTGCCATGCACACACAGTTTGTAAGGAGGGTTATTAAGGTTTCTCTGCCAATCAGATATGTTCTATGTGATGCTGGTGGGTAACAAGGAGGACAGTAGTGGAAGTTACTGGGGGACAGATTTTGCCCCAGGGTAAAGACAAACCTTCTGGGATCCAGAAATTGCAGAAGTTGAGAATAGCCACCTAGAGAGAGAGCAAGCTGCAGGCAATGAGGGTGTTCTAGCCAAACGACATGGTAGAAAAGAGACTTTCCATCAAGCTATGGCGCACATGATAGATGGTGGCCTCACTCATCTTCATGGGTTTTACCAAACCGAGTTTATATATAGTTATCTGTCGCTTCTTCCCTTCTAGGAAAGAGAGCAAAGCATAATTCCAGTGAGTGAGAATGTTGATAATTCAGCAGTAATTGTAATGGGTTAACATTTGTTAACTATCTATCATTGGCTGGGCACATAGGTGCTTTATAAATGTTCTTACATTCAATCTGTGGGAAAAGGCTGTGAAACTAGGTTTATGACTAATTTGAAATAGGCTCCTGCCTATGACTTCTCAGCTGGCAAGTGATGAAGCCAGGATGGAAACACATGTTTGCTTGCCTCACAGTGGTGTTTACTGAGAAAGAGAGGAAGGGGGGGAGGGGAGGGCAAGCTGTGGGGAGGAGGGGAGCATCCACAAATACTAGCAGAGCGCCTAAATATTATCATCCATACATCATTTGGACACACACCACAAATGAAAAGCACAATGTAGAGAAGTAATTTTCACACTCTCACGCTTTTCCACAGGAGTGCTCCATCTGCTTCAGACAGTGACCATATGCCCCCAGTGGCCTGGGAGGTAGCCTGAAGAAACATCTTTATTTTATTCCATAACACGGCCATGACTGTTTCATATAAAATGTACCTCCGTATTTTAGAGGAAATTAATGTACAGTAGAATGCGTGTCATCTTCATCTTGTACCTTCATGTTTCCCCTGGAACGTCACTCTTCCCCCTGCCACAGTATTCCAGCTTTAGAAGCATTATCTGAAAATGTATACATTCATTAGTCCAGAGGTGGTTAAAATATCCAGCAAACTTTTTTAAAGGCCTATAATTATGTCAACAAATTAGCATTTCAGAGGTTTACAAGGCACCACTTATTCATACATTCATACATCCAGTATCTCAAGATTTTTATGCATTTCATCCACTTAGTTTTCATTGACAGAGCACTGCTGGAATCCCCAGGGACTTCTGGTCTACCCTCAATATTCCTGTCTGCTCCAGCACTGCTGAAACAAACTCTCCTTTGGGTAATAAGCCCAACATTCTCAGGAAGGCTGTGTTCCTCACCAGCCTCCTTCAGTGCTCATAAACTCCAGCTCATCATTGTGTTGAGAGTCAGGAGACGTTGTCTGACTGTTGTCGCTGCACCTGCTATCTTATTGGACTTATCCAGACAGCCCTAGCCCTCAGAGCAGCTGAAACAACAGATGGGCAGGAGAACTTGAGATGTTTTTGACACTGTCCTTTTGTTTATGGAATCGCCCCCCTCACCCCAACTCTGGAATCTGATAGGAATTCTCTTCATGACCATTTTGTGTTTTTTTCCCATGACACATTTTTATTATTAAAAAGTAAATAATTGGTGCAGAGGGAGATGAAAGAGAATAACATTTCCTTTTGAAAATGGTCAAAAAGGAAGTGAGGATGGTGATTTGGTCATGTGGATAAATATATCTTTGCCTTGGAAGATAATTGGCAGTAGCCAGATTCCTTTGATGGCAGGGGAATTCAAGCAGGGAGATGAGAGGGGATAAGGAGGGGAGGGAGGTAATCTGGTGTAAGGTTGAGTGTGAGGAAGGTAGAACAGGCATTGCTCTAGGAGGTCTTGAGAGCAAAGGAGAGATGCAATCTAGGCAAATTGGAAAGCTAGCAGGAACCAATGCCTGGAATTGCGGTTCCAGGACAAGATGCCCCTTTGTAAGGAGTGAGATTGTTAAAACAAACCTGAACTAGGGATTAGGGAGGCAGACTGCAGGATATAATTTAATGTCATATGGTTGTAAGCATTTTGCTTGATCTCTCTATGCCTCAGATCCATCATCTGTAAAATAAACATGAAACTACTAGTACACATGTAGTATTGTTTTGGTTCTCAAATGAGAAAACACACGGAAAGTGCTTAGCCCCGGTCCTGACATTCAATTAATAGACGCTGCTATTGTTATTATTTTAGTCAAGAGTGAGAGACACAGGGAGGAGCAAGTGGCAGGGAGATGGAGAATCACTGGATGTGAAACGTAAGGAAAGGGCTTGCTTGCTTGTAATGGGGTTTCTGCTCAGATCTTAAAAAGAGGGCAGTAGATCAGACAGTGCCCACAGAATCTCGCATGGTGCTTTCCCACCTCTGTGCCTTTACTTCTCTCATTTATTTTTTCCTGGATGGCGTTCTCCCAAACACCTTCATTATGGGCCACATACCATACAATTCTTATCCACCAGGGTTATTGTAAGGGTTAAATTAAAGATAAAAAGTACCTAGTAATATTCATGGTACTGTGTCATTTTAGTGACATTTAGATGCTACATTTTAGTGTAGTCCATCATACATGGGAGAGTGCCTTAATCACAGTAGACATTAAAAATTATTGGATAGCTAACTTATATGTGGAATCTAAAATACGACATAAATGAACATATCTATGGAACAGGAACAGACTCACAGACATAGAGAACAGCCTTGTGGTTGCCAAGGGGGAGGGGGGTGGGGGAGGGAAGGGTTAGGAGTTTGGGATCAGCAGATGCAAACTAGTACACATAGGATGGATAAACAACAAGGTCCTACTGTATAGCACAGGGAACTCTATTCAATCTCCTGTGATAAACCATAATGGAAAAGAATATGAAAAAGAATATATACGTGTATAACTGAGTCACTTTGCTGTCCAGCAGAAACTAACACAACATTGTAAATCAACTATACCTCAGTAAAAATAAAAAAAATTAAAAAAAACAAATAAAATTATTGGATAATTAAATGTGCATGTGATATCAAAAACAAGCAAGACTGGGAGACATGTACTCAAGGGGATCCTTTTTGTCTGTCCCCAGCCTTGCATCTGTATAGTTAATAGTCTTCTTTATGTTTTGCAGGGATCTAAATCTTGGCAGTGTGTACCAGTACTGGGTCATCACTATTTCAGGAAACGAAGAGAGTGAGCCATCACCTGCTGCCACTTACATCCATGGAAGTGGGTACTGCGGTGATGGCATCATCCAGAAGTAAGTAGGCCTAACTAAAGAGAGGAGTGGGAGCGATGCTGAGTAGGCCAAGACGTGGTCAGGGTGCCAAATAGAAGAGCTTATGGGATACTCTTCAGGGTTGAGCTGTGAGTTACGTGGGATCCTCAGCAGTCTGCCAGTTTGTCTGCAAGCAGCTCGCTGGCCTCAGAGAAAAAGCAATGATTCTTTTTTGAACAAACACGTTTCTCAAGCATGTAATGACAATATAAGATTTCCATAGAGCTACCATTATGCACTTACTACCAGTATGCTCCTGTTCTGTGTGTACTACAAGGACTCTATTAGTTTTTTCCACCCCAGGCCACATTCACTTAACAGGACACAGTGCACCTAGGTTCAAACACTTTTACATTCTTTGCTAGTTACCATTTACATTTCTTAAAACTGCATGTTTATTTATTATTTCTGTTGTATCGTGTTATATCAACAATTTACAAACTGGGTCAGAGCCTTATAAAAAGAGCAAAATATTTCAGCTCTCGATAATGTTGAAACCGTGATAGTAAACAGTACTCCAGAGTGAATATTGAATGTGATTATAAGTTCAGGGAGGCAAGTGTAAAGATTCCACACGAGCAGCCAAAAAAGGAAAAGTGTGATTAGAAGATAGAAAGCTGTGTGTCTAAAAAATGGATTTTATTGGATCATCAGTCCATCCATCCCCTGTCCACAGGGCAAGATGTTATGCAACTGAGAAATAGTTGCAAGAAGCCATCAAGACTTTTGCATTGTTGGAAAAAGAAGAGTAAACCTTTGAGGTTTTTTTCCTCCAGAGTAAGCACAGAAGTATTTTCGGTCACTAAATTGAATGGTTTTCTCCCTAGAGATGAAAAAGAGACCAAGAATCATGCACAATTAAGTTCCTTATTGCTAAAATTGTGTTCTTTATTGTGAATACAGTTACTAGTCACACTATTGCTAAGGGACTTTTAAAACTATTGGTAGATTTAATGATAAACGTTACGTATGGAGAGATGACACAACAAGCTATTGGCAAAATTCCTTCATTAAGTGGCACTGTTGGGTGTCACATAATATCTGTGCAACATGGAATTGCAATGACTATTTCTGTAGGGGGAGGGGCACTCTAAAGAGAATTTGTTTCACAGCTGGATGAAACCACTGATGTACAGAACATGAATCGGCTCACAGGTATAGTTCATATATGAAAGAGAAGGGCTCGATGACTATTTCTTTTAGTTTATCATTGACACTAGTGCTTGAGGTCAAGAGCAATTTAATTTGGTACTGATGATTTTGTGGTGTGTAATGTATACTGGAAACCTGCTATGGAATGAAAGGACCAGATAGGAACACAGCAAGGATGACGCAGCACAAAAGGAAGGGGTTTGTACAAGAATACCCATCTGCACAGACATCTGTTACTGGCCAGCAGTTTGCTTTCTGATCATGGCTCAGCATTGAAGGGAAAAGTAGATGTCGAGAATATGATCAGATGCGGGCCAGTGAGTTACAACTGCCCAGCTTCCTGTGCAAAAAGATAACAGTATGTGTAAGATTCTGCACCCCCATACACACTGAAGTATGCCAGCTGTTACGAGAAAGGTACTAAGTCAAGTTTCTGAAATAACGAATGACTTTTTTTTAATGTTGACATTGATAAAGGCCAGTAATGATTATTTGCACAATTTCAAGTGGCTTGCTGAAGTGATGTATCTCAGGGATATATATTCATGTCTTAAATGTCCTGCATCTATAATTTCAAAGCTGAATTATCTAGATTTCCATACGGAGGAGATAATATAAGGATTTTTAAGCGTTGAATTGTGATGCAAACCACCTGATTGCCGAGAATTTGACTCCTCAAGCATAGAAGATAAAACTCCTCGCTTGTCAGAGAATGAAATTGATGGCGTGCTGTCATGTGTACTTAAGATCCTCCTCCAAATGCAACAAACAAACATGAAGATATGGTTTCTGGTGCTTTAATGTAACAAAAGTGGACAAAGGGAAGATAGTCACTGTTTTCTCCCACATTAAGACATCGACTTCTAGGGTTTTTTGTTTGTTTGTTTGTTTGTTTTTCTTCCAGTACACGGGCCTCTCCCTGTTGTGGCCTCTCCCATTGCGGAGCACAGGCTCCGGACGCACAGGCTCAGCGGCCACGGCTCACGGGCCCAGCCGCTCCGCGGCATGTGGGATCTTCCCGGACCGGGGCACGAACCCGTGTCCCCTGCATCGGCAGGCGGACTCTCAACCACTGCGCCACTAGGGAAGCCCTGACTTCTAGCTTTTGATGCAGCTGTTGTATGATGGAACCCTGAGCACCTGAGCAAGACAGTCTCCAGGGAAGGTGCCCTATCATCTGTGGGTACAAGACTGAGCTACGTATCCAGAATATGCAGGAAACAGTCACGGTCATTGCTGACAACCCATAATTGTGATTTGGGATTTTCTAATTTAGCACGAGGAATAAAAAAAGAAACTCAGTAGATGTAGGAAATGATCTATGGTTCAGTCTGTCCGTTTTGGAATCAGTTGTAGGTGCACTGGTAAGACACTGCAAAAAATATTATTCTTCTCACTGATCTAAAACTACTAGTAGTAGTAGTAGTGATTTAAATAGTATTCTTACAAAGATTTTTAGTATTTTTTTTTTTACCTAGAATTACTATCCTGCATAGACATCAAATACGTGTTGAATTACCTGCAGGTACCAAATAGTTGTTGACATACTTTGTAGAAAACTGAATGCAGCTTATGGATGATTCCCTAAGCAAAAAAACAAACAAACAAACAAAAAACAAAATAAACTTTGAAGGAAAGAAAGGATGCCGTCTTCTCTAATTGGATTTTTCATGGGATGATACATGCTAATTTACTGTACATATGCAAAGGAATTTACAAATAAATACAGGTAGACTCAACACTCATCAAGGGCCCTGATGAATGAAAACACTGGATGAGTCTTATAATGATAATTATAAATATTTATTGAGACTCTACTAGGCAGGAGGCACTGTGCTACATTATGATCTCCTTGGGTTCTTCCAACAACCACGTGAGATAGGTCTTATTACCATACTTTACGAAGGAGACAACTTGCACACAAAGACTAAAATTGTTTTCTGAAGCTTACACACCCAGTAAGGAGCAAAACCAAGATGTGAGCCCAGGGCCCAGGTTCACATCTGGATTTTCCATTGCCTTGCTGTGACTGACAGCCCTGCAAAACTGACAAGTGAAGGAGTAACCACGTGCTATCGGCTCTGTCCCAGACACTGTGCCAGGAGTCAGGGTGCTAGGATGACAAAGCCTCTGTCACATCCTTTGGCATCTTAAAGCCTAGGATAGAGTGCTCTCAAGTAACAGGCAAAGGCAGTCAGTTTGACAAGTGCTCTGATAGATGGAGCCCCTTGTCTCTGGACTCAGAGAAGATGGCCACCCACTCCAGCCTGGGAGGTCAAAGAAGGTTTCTCAGAACCTGTCTATCTAATGATAGATCTGTCATGCCTAGAAGATATTTGTGGTGACCCTAATGTTTTGCTTAAACCAATAGAACATATTGTTGGGGTGGTGAGGGAACGGGTTAGAAGTGTTCCTTGTGGCTTAGGGAAACCAGCCCGGGTTAAAAAAAAAAAAATCTCTCCCCAGATAACCCATGAAATAGCTAAGAAGCACAAGGCCACCACCAATTTCCAGTGTGCAAGATTTGCTGGCAGAGACTGGAATATGGGCCCAGCTTGGAATATATCAACAGAATTCTTTTCTCATGGGTTTGCAGACAGGAGAGAAATTGGGTGGCTCTTCAGAGATCAATGCAATGTCCTAGTCATTGTAAGGATTGATTACAAGGCACCATCCTGCTACTCTGACACCTCCGAAAAGCAACAAACATTTCCCAGTGTAATTGCCCGGGTGAAAGGCAAAGTCTGAGGCTTCTTCCATGCTGGGACAGGTCCCAGCTGGTCTCTGGGGATGAAGGAGCAACTGCCACACACTCTGCGGAGACCTCCCAGGACAGGTGGGTGGGCATGGGAACTGTGACTCTCTGAGCATCTACTGTATGTCGCACGCCGGGCCAGCCGCATTAAGTTACATTCCATTTTTGCACCAACGCTAAGGAGTAGGTGTAATTATCTCCATTTTAGCCCATGAGAAGACTGAGATTCAATGCCCCGAACAGCACTGTCCAATGGATTTTTCTGCAATACTGGAAACAGGTTCTGTGCTGTCCAATATATTTGCCACTCCCTACATCCAGCTATGGAGGACTTGAAATGTGGTTACTGTGACTAAGAAATGGAAAGTTTAATTATTTTTTATTTTAATTGATGTAAATTGTCAAAGATAGAAATATCAGAGAGAGAGAGAGAGAGATTAAGGGACTTGTCCGAGATCACACAGTTTGGAACATGGGGCTCTAAACCCAAGTTTCTGTTACTAAAAGGATGGGAGGGACTTCCCTGGTGGCTCAGTGGTTAAGAGTCCGCCTGCCAATGCAGGGAACACGGGTTCAAGCCCTGGTCCGGGAAGATCCCACGTGCTGCAGAGCAACTAAGCCCGTGTGCCACAACTACTGAGCCTGCGCTCTAGAGCCCGCGAGCCACATCTACTGAAGCCCGCGCGCCTAGAGCCCGTGCTCCGCAACAAGAGAAGCCACCGCTATGAGAAGCCCATGCACCGCAACGAAGAGTAGCCCCCGCTCACCGCAACTAGAGAAAGCCCGCATGCAGCAACAAAGACCCAACGCAGACAAAATGCAGGTAAATAAATAAATAAATAAATAAATAAATGGATGGGAGTTTTCCAGAAAGTGGTAACCCATCCAAACTTCAGTGGTTACTCCTCCTTCCCTTTCCCTAGGTCCAATTCAGAAAGCATTGCTCATTTTCTGCCCATCCTAACCACTGCAGAATCATCCTTAGGTGATGGAAATAATTCCTCAAAATAAAACGAGGGGAGGCATTTTTATTTCTTAACAGCATAGGACACAGGCCTTAGAGTTCTTGACACTATGAAATGACACACCCAATGGAGAAGGCAGTGTTTTCTGATCTAAGGAAGATCAAACCTGAACACGTGGATGGAGAAAATCTTTACCTTTAAGTGCACTGAGGGTATGGGGATAGAGCTAAGGCAGGGCATCATGAAGAACAGCATTTATACCTTCGAGATTCCAAAATTCCCTTCAAATTCTCAATTTTAAAGTGGAAGTGATGGGTCTTCCCTGGTGGCGCAGTGGTTAAGAATCCACCTGCCCATGCAGGGGACTCGGGTTTGAGCCCCGGTCCAGGAAGATCCCACATGCCGTGGAGCAGCTAAGCCCATGCACCACAACTGCCGAGCCCGTGTGCCACAACTACTGAAGCCCGCGCGCCTAGAGCCCATGCTCTGCAACAAGAGAAGCCACCACGGTGAGAAGCCCACGCACCACAACGCAGAGTAGCCCCTGCTCAATGCAGCTAGAGGAAGCCCACGTGCAGCAAAAAAGACCCAACACAGCCAAAAATAAATAAATAAAAAATTTAAAATAAATAAATTAAAAAAATAAAATGGAAGTGAGATTTCCCAGACACACTGGAACAAAGTCTGTGCATCCGTTTGTTCATTCATCCTCCTGTTACTCGCATCTGACTTGCTAACTTAACTTAAGGAGACCTCAGCAAATGGGTTTGAAGTAGGAATTCTACTTTGTCATCAGGAACACAGTAAGGCAAACATAACAGAATCTCACAAATTCACCTTGTGCGCATCTCATTTGGAAGAAACAGAAAACTCAGACAGGGAAAGGGACTGGCCCGAGGCCTCAGCAGAAAGTTCATGGCCCCGGAGAGGGACTTTTCCATGTCCAGCTTTGGGTTTGAAGCTGATCTGACAAATTTCCCCCTCTATATCCGTTCTGCAGAAGCCAAGGTGAAGAATGTGATGACATGAATAAGATCAATGGGGATGGCTGCTCCCTTTTCTGCCGACAGGAAGTTTCCTTCAATTGCATCGGTAAGTCCTTGTCCTTTCTCTGGGCCTGGCTGGAGAAGTGGACAGCGCAGAATGGCTAGTCAGTTACAGTGACAGCAATAGTTATAACTAAATGATAATTCACTCCTTTATATTACACATATTTATTGAGTACCTCCTAGGGGGCCAGGCACCGTTTTAGGTACTAGTGAATACAGCAACGGAAACAAACAAATGGCAGGTATCCCTGCCCTCATGGAGCTTATGATCTCATAGATGATGGTGATGATGGGCAACCCTTTTGATCAAGCTTTACCTTACATAGATTATTCCTTTTCTTCATGCCAACTTCCAGGTTAATTATTAGCATAGATTTTTTAAGGCTTTTATTCTTACTTTAGAGATGAGAAAAATCAAAAGCCAGAGAGATTATAAAATATGTCCAGAGTCACACAGGTTAGGATTGAAGACAGAACCAGGACTCGAACCTGATTTTGTCCGATTCTCACACACAAGCTCAGTTCATTTTGCTATACAGCCTCTAGCCAGGATCTAGTCTCTCTGACTTGAGGAAAGAGAAATAACAGACCAGCAGACCAGCCTGTGTTTAGAAAGCAAATGTCCTTTTCCCACCTTTATGGAGTCAGATGGGAAATTTGTTTTCCTCTGCCTTCCCCAGGAGTCTGGCTGATCTTGTTGTTTTAGCCCCACTCGGGAGGCCCTGGTCAGCCCGGGGCTGGTAAGCAGACGGGGGCTGGGGGGCAGGGATGGAATTTTGAGCTGGCCCAGATGAGATCATGCTTCCTTTAAGATGCAAATCGATACCTGAAGATCAAAGGTCCCCTGGCTAATCCCCGGGGCTGGAGGTGAAAACTAATCACAATTCATTTGCAAGTACAAAAGAGAGAGGTGTTCCGTCTAAGGAAGGGATGAGAACGTCAGTGGGAAGATTTCTCACTGAAAGGCAATTTTCTAGGAGGACTACAGGGGAGGAAATGTCACCGGTTCCTCGCGTTTGCAGCACATTGCAGGCGAGCTTTTAGACCTTTCTTCCCCTGGTATATTGTGAGCTCTCTGAGGTTTTTACCATGTATCATTTACCTTGTATTCCATTCTCAGACACATTTATTGAGCGCCTATTATCTCCTTGGCACCATGTGTGGGCTGAGCAACACAGTAGAGGTGTCCCGAAACTGTTTGTGGATAGAAAGAAAGGAAGATACGGAGGGAGGAAGAGCAGGACAGTTTCCGGTCAGGGCCTTGGGTTTTTAAAGGGCAGAAGTTTTTTTTTTTTTCTCTTCTCTGTTGATTTGAATATGATTCATAATAAAACCTTGATATGAGCCTAGTGGTAGGGTGGAAAGAGCCTTGGACTAAATTTAAGAAAACCAGGATCTCTGGTCCCAGCTGTGCTGAGAACTTGCTGCTTGAAGCTGGCCAAGTCACTTCCCTAGGCTGGACCTCAGTTTACCTCCCATAAATTGAAAGGATTGGGTTAGGTGGTCTCTAAGAGCCTTATCTGCCCTTCTGTTGTATGGTTTCCAAAGCGTGTGACGATTTCTCATAATCGTGAGTTCTGCTTGAACCGACTCTTGCCTTTGCCATCATCCTCATGACGCCCAACATTACTGTCAGATCTTGCTGGAGGATGTCCACCTATTTTACTGGCACTAAGATGGCATGTGACTTAAGCGCTTATGGGAAGAAGGTACGATGTGGTTAAGTTAGGATATGGTGCTGTCCATGGAACAGATCTGCAAATTAACAGTCCTTGGCCCAGAACTGGCCTACTGCCTATATTTGTAAATAAAGTTTTCTAGAACACAGCACACCCATCTCTTATTATCTATGGCTGCTTTTTTGCTACGACCCTAGCATTGAGTGGTTGCAACAGAGACCCTGTGGGCCAAAGAGCCTTAAATATTTACTATCTGGCCCTCTACAGACAACATTTGCTGGTCCACGGATTTGGGGGTCATTGATACTATTGCTTGCTGGAACCTAGTGCAAAGAGGAGGTGAAAGTTACGACATGGTTCACCATTTCTTAGAAAAATAACTGAATTTTATACATACAGTGGTAAGGCTTAGGAGACTGTGAGTCCAGTCGTATCTTGCTTTAGCTCTTTGGGTATTCCTTCCCCACCTACACTTTGGCCAAAATGACTGGAATAGATCAGGATTTTCAAGCTGTGTTAACTGAAAGGCTTAAGAAGAGAGGAGTGAAGATGAGGGAGTTACCAAGAGGATGAGACTTGGAGCCTCATAGATCCACTTTATATACTGCTATTCTGTAGTACATCCTAAGTGTTCTGCTGCTGCTGCTGATGTGTACTGAACACCTGTTGTATGCCGAGCACATTTATAACTCTCATTCTCCTAACGACTCTTTTAGTGCCTGCTTTTCAAAAGAGGAGGCTGAGGCGTGGGGAAGTGAACTAAGGATATGCAGTGAAGTGGTGGAGCTGGGACTTTCACCCAGAGGGTCTGACTCCAGAGCTTACTGTGCTGAGCTTCCTGCAAGATATTTTTTACAGGACAGCTCTTGGTCTTGTAGGGCTTTGGCGGTGAGCAAGGCACATACTACTGTGGAGCAATCCGTGTAATGAATTAATGGAATGGAAAACAGAACTGTCGGTGGTGTGGATGGTGTCCAGGGAAGGCTGTCTGTTCCCCCTGCATATTGAGTTTGGTTGTATTAGAGGAAGGACCTCAGCTATGAACCCCCGCAGCTCACCATTTAGAATTCCATTATAGAGACACAGAGATTCAGGACATTCCAGGAAGAAAGGAGTCTGTCCAGAGATCCCAGTGCCTAGGAACTATATTCCAAGGACGAACTCCATGGCTTTGAGTCTAGAAAGGCATCTTCCTCAAAGAAGAATAGTTGAAAAATAGACAGTGAATCTGTGGCTCCCAGAAGATCCCGGTTTAATGAGTCAGAGAAATGAGACTGGAGTGTGGGAGGCTTTGCTGGGGTGGATGTTGTTCTCATCACTGCATGTGTCGAGACGGTGATCAAGATGGTAGCCAAGAGAACAGGCTTGAATGAGACTGACTTGGGTTGATACATGGCTTAGACACGTGACCACTAAGCTTCAGTGTTCTCATCCAGAAAATGGTAACAGTCCTGGGGCTGAATTGTGGACGATATTTACCAACATTTGTGGACACTTACTATCTGAATCCCTTTCCTAGATTTAGGAAGGAGCTCTCCTTGCTGTAATAATAGTGAGGCAGAGCCCCACGACAGAAGTTGGTCACGCAAGCATCTCCTCCCAGTCTCCCTTGTGGCTGCATGTGGGCATGTAACCTACACCTTCCCCCTGACCCCCAATCATACACACTAACCCAAGACTGAATCAGAAGACATAGGGACCCTACAGAAATCATTTTGATGAAGATGGCAGGAGTGGCCACAACCCATGTGTTTCCAAAGTACCAATGACAGCATCTAGTATTAGTGCTGAAATGACTTTGTGTGGCCACAGCTCTGAGATGTCTTCACAAGAGCAGTCCTGGGGGCTAATCCTGAGCTTGGAATCAGGCTTCAAAACACTCTCCAACCCTCCTAGGGAGTCTTCCATAAGTATCCAATATGCTCTGAAGAGATTTTGCTTGTTTGCTTGTTTTGCTTAAGTTAGGCAAAGTTGGTTTCTGTTGATCGTCACTTAGAATCCCTACTGAAGATTGTTGTCATAAGATGCTATGAGGTTTAGCCCCATTCCTAGTAAGTTGCATGTGCTTACTGCACACTAACCATTACTTCCCTCCGTGTGTGTTGAGGTGCGGGGGTGAGTGTCAGCCGCAACCACCATGTATGGATACCCGCCAGGCGGCATGCCTTATGTCATGCACCTTTGTTTAATGTGAGCCTATGTGAGGTCTCTTATGTCCAGATGAGGGATCTGAGACCTACTAGGATACCTGAATTTGCCCAAGATCGCACAGTTCGTAGAGCTATGATCCCATCTCCAGACGGAGAGCCTCAGCATTTTCTACTCTGCAACTCTGCCTCCCCAGCTGAATGATTCCCTTCCATCCTTCCTTCCATGTTTTCTTCGTCCCTTCCTTTGTTTCTTTTCTATTTTTTTGTCACCGACCGTTTAGTCGGGCTAATGTTTTCCCTGGCTTTGGTAACACCAGTGTGAGGGTGGGTGACAGATTTATGGTGGCATTCTCATTCACTTCGCAGGAGCCCACACATCCGGAAGTATTCCCAAGGTGCCAATGTGTTATTATGCAACACCCTGGGACTTCCCTTTCCCACTTTCCCACCCCCAGAGCCCTCATCCCCAACACATAATAAGTTGCTTGTTAAAAGGAGCACTACCCACAAGACCTCTTAGGCAATGAGGCTACATCCCTGGTAATGTGGAACTTATCTTGTCCTTTTCCCCCCTTTTTAAAATATAACATACACCAGGCCTGAAGTTTCAGTTAAAAAATGTGGTATCAGTGAAATGATAACTCCCCACACCCCATCCCAACAGGCTCTGGCTGGAGGCATTGTTCGCAGCGTTGGGAATTCTGTTTCTAAAGCACTGAGTCATAAACTACAGACAGGCTGCTGATAACAGCTGAAGGAGGGAAGGTAATGGTCAAATTAGTCAGACAAAATGTGAAGCATCCCCAAAAGGGGTTATACTCAGTAATATATCTTGAGTGGGTGCTGGAAATGTGCTACCTTCAGAGATGGCGTTTAATCCATTACAGGAGATGCGATTGTGGGGGACTTCTCATGCTGTGTTGATTTAGCACCCTGTGTCTTTCAGGAGAGCTGGGTCCAGGTCTTAGCTCAGACTTGAGAGCCTGGGTTGCAGCTTTGCATCTCACCTCGGAGCCTCAGTTTCTCCCTTTGTGAAATGAGAGTGATCGTGCTGAGGGCCCTAAGGCTTCTTTCCCTGTCTGACAGTGAGGAATCCTCCATCTGTCAGACATCCATTTAAGGGCTTTGGGGTTTCAAATCCTACTTGATGCTGATATATAGTTAAGAAAACAAAGCAAACGGACCCCCACGTTGTCTTTCCCAGACACACACACATGCTCCCTGCCTGTCTCTCTTTCCCGCTCCCTCCCCTCTCCCCTCCTCGCCCCCTTTCCCTGCCATTAGCATTACTTTGTCTCTGGTCCGACACAGCATCTCCAGCCCTGTCCTAGAGCCAGGGCCAATAACTCAATTATGTGTGAGCAGATAAGGAGGAGGAGGGATCAATCCACTTCCCCACAAGTCACTGGGAGGGGCGGGGGTCACCGAGCCTTGTGGCCCCTCTGTCAGGCCGCCCTGGCCTGCTCCGAGCCAAGGCGAGAAAGGAAGACAAGAAGATGAATCGCCATGTCTTCTTGGTGGATGTTCTGATGAGACTTTAGAGCAACAGTGACTGAAAAGGAAAACAGCATCTGGTAGGGGGAGGGGGAGTGGAAGCGGAGGAAGAATGGGCTCTGCTGGGAGTTGCGTTTATTATTATTTTTCTTTCTAACAACATGAAATCATAATAGATGATCCACCTCTCACCTTAAAAAAAAAAAATTGAAATTGAAAAAAAATAAAATAAAACTTCTCCTGGCTGTACGCAGTCCTTCAGACCTCCCTCTGTGGAAAATATAGTGACTTTCGCCAAAATACCTTCTTGAAATAAAGCCTCTTTTAACATGAAGACAGGTCTTTAAAAGAAGAAAAGAGAAATGTTAGTGGTAATCATGGGAGTGGTGATGAAGGTCATGATGGTGGTGATCTGTCAGCTAGCATGGGTGACATGCTTAGTACTGGCATAATGACACATTCTGTAATGATTAAGAACATGGATTTTGGGTGAGAAGCCAGGCCCAAACCCATTTTTTCTGTGCCTCAGTTTTCTCATTCAGTAAAACGGGTTAGTAATAGTTCCTGCTTCTCACAGTTGTTGTGAAGGTGAAATGAGGCTCTGTAGGTAAAGCATTTTAAAACAGTGGCAACGGGCTTCCCTGGTGGCGCAGTGGTTGAGAGTCCGCCTGCTGATGCAGGGGACACGGGTTCGTGTCCCGGTCCGGGAAGATCTCACATGCTGCGGAGCGGCTGGGCCCGTGAGCCATGGCTGCTGAGCCTGCGCGTCTGGAGCCTGTGCTCCGCAACGGGAGAGGCCACAACAGTGAGAGGCCCGCGTACCGCAAAAACAAAACAAAACAAAACAGTGGCACCTAGTAGGTGTTATATATGTGTTTGCTAATGCTGTGATTATTATTGTTATTAATATCATTAATTTGAAAGCTATATCAGTCTTCCCAGGAACCCTATGAGGTAAATAATGTTATTATCCCAGGAGTGTAGAGGAACGAAAATGAGGTTCAGAGAGGTTAAATAATTTGCCTAAGGTCACACAGCTAGAAAAAGCAGAGATGGGATTCACAGTACCTAGGCAAAGTCTGCGCACTTAACCATGAAGTTATTTCACTTATCAGGCACCCAACTGTACCAACTTCTTTGCTTAGAACCCTTTTTTCAAATGATTCCATTTACCCTTCCAGCAACTCCATTTGGTCAGAATAAGAATGCCCATTTTGCTGATGAGGAAACTGGGACACTGAGGTGAATTGCCCTAACTCATACAGGCAAGAGGCTCAGAGAAGGAGACCTTAAATCCCGTCTGCCTGCTTCTAAAGACCGTGTCCAGTATCCAGATGAACCCTCCCAAAAGCAGTAGATAGCCTCTTTTTCACTGTTTCTGCTTTGTTGCCATTGACACAGCAGGAAACAAAAGTGAATGCATATATCCTTCCTGTACCTTTTCAAGTCATGAAGACGACAATTTTCAGTCATTATCCCCCTATGAACATTCCGCTGCCCAAAGCCCATGCCCTTGACATAGCGCCATTCTGTGTTTTGGGTTGTACTTTTGTTTTTAAGAGCTCACCCTCCATTGAATTTGGCCACACTGTTTTTTAGCCTAGGAGGAGTTTGACACTTTGTCCCGTTGTCATGGCAATGTGTTGGCGACAGAGGAGCCCGAGTTCAAAGGTCTATTGGTTATAATTACTACCTGGGTCATCTCGGGCATCTCCCAGCCACTCACTGAGCCTCAGTCTTCTCTTCTGGGAAACGGACATAATCACAACACAGTTATGTTTACAGAAAGCTGGAAATAGCGCCTACAGAGTGTCTAGCACAGTGCCTGGCAGTTAGTAGACACTTCTGCTATCTTCCCGTTCCTCACTTCCCATCTCAGTTGTGGGGGATGCAAAGGCCTCCTGTCCATCTCCAGGAAAAATGGTCCTGAGCTACATCTTGCCATCATGAGAAGTGGCTGAGTCCCCTTGATCTCAGTCTCCCCAGCTGTAACGTGATGGGGGTGAGCTAGATGAGCTCCCCCAGGCCCTTCCAGCCCGGACTTCCAGAATTTAAATCCCAGATCGTTATTGTTTTTAAACTGTGCATTTTAAAAGAAATGAGGGCTTGGGGAGGAGAAAGGAATTCCTTTACCCCGGAAGGTCAGAGGGGGTCACCGAGGGGACAAAGACGCAGGGAAGGGAGGTGATGGGGCGGAAGGCTGCTGTGCAGGGTGGGCCCAAAGATCTGCAGTCCCCAACCGGGAGGTCTGCTGGACGCATTCAAACACCCTTGAGTCAGCACCAGTTAGGATCAAGCCTGCCATCCAGCCTCAGACCACGGCTTACCACCTCCTTTAGAAGCCCGGGAGGCCTACCCCACAGAGAGGCCATTCAGGAATGAAAAGAAACAGGATGGCCTCAGATGCCAGAAGGGAGGAATCCTCGCCCTCCGTCCGGGTTGGCCTCCTGACTCCCAGGGAGGGGTCAGGCTCAGGAGGGCCCGGGAGCTTTCCTGAATTCAAGGAATCAAGACCAAACTTTGATGTGCGCATTTGAAACGCAGCGTCCAAGGCAGGTGAATCTGGGTAGCCAAGAACCAGGGCTTCTTTGTGGCATTTACAGTGACCAGAAATCCACCTGCCCATTCAGGTGCCTTGATGTGCATCTGTATCTGTGCAGTCATGACCGAGGTAGCCCAGGAGAGGGGAGAGGCCTGGGGGGCAGGGGCCTTTCCGAGATCCTGACTCTCTGCTCTTTCTTGGGGACCGTGGTGGGTTGGAAGAGACATTCAATATTCATGAGCTGTGATCTCCACTTGAAGGGAGTGCCCTGGGGGAAATTGAAATATTAAGCAAGTGAGGGATGTAGGCCTAATTGTATCCTCCCTTTTCTTTTTTGGACAGAGAAGTAATGTGCTTAAAATAAAATGATGGATGGCCAGTCAGGACCCTGTGAAACCCCACTGCTGTGGTTTGCAGGATAAAGCGGCTGTGTGCTCTAACATATGCCATCAGAACCAGGCAGAGGATGGTGCACATTGGCTGCTGGGTCACATCATGCCGTTTATTCACAGGTTTATTGATGGCTGCTGTGTGCCAAGCACTGTGCTATTTGCAAGGGAAATGGCAGTGAACAAGGAAGGCCAAGGAGGCCAAGGAAATGACACTAATGATTATTTAAATGTAATTGTTGGAAATGCCACTGAGTGGAAATACATGCGGGTTTTTGTAAGTGAGGGACCTCCTCACATCGAAGGGCTAGGAGAGGCCTCCTTGGAGACAAAGACATTCAAGCTGAGACTTGAAGGTTGAATAGGAAGCGGACAAATTAGGGTGATGGAGTGAGGATTGCAAGAAGTTCAGACTGTTAAATCCTCGAGTCAGGAAACAGCTTTTGAGGGGGTCAGAGAAAGTCATCGTGGCTGGATGGTAGTGAGGGAGGGGAGAGAAGAGGCTGGATCCTGCAGGCTCTACTCCTCCAGTCCCTGAGGACCCCAGGGAGGCTGCTGCTTCCGGCATGAAAGGGGGAGAAGGCAGGTCCTCTGTACTTGCAGCCACGCCCCTGTACTGGGCACAGGAGGCAAACGCGTGCTTGCCTAGATCAGGGGTCAGAAAACCACTGCCCGTGGCCAAACCCCCGGTGCTGCCTATTTGGGTAGATCGGGTTTGACTGAAACACAACTGTGCCCCTTGGTTTAGATATTTGCTCCTAAAGAGACAGAGTTGGGTAGTTCCTAGAGACCCTGTATGGCCCACAAAGCCAAAATATTTACTATCTGGCCTCGTACAGGAAAAGTTACTGACCAACTGCTGGCATAGATGGATGAGTCTGTAGGTGGGTGAAAGAATAGCCAATTAGGGAGGTCAAGGCAGATGAGAGACAGAGAGGTGAGAATATCACCTCATCCATCTCGCCCCTCAGCCTGTAGCAGCATAGCCGTAATTATATTCACTCCCCACATTTTTTGTGCACACGTCAGTTTCCCTCACCCTTGAAAGAAGTCATCCTGCCTATCCCTGTGTTCCCAGCATCCAGCTAGAGCCAGGCATTGTCTGAGGCACTGAATGAAATGGTACTTCAAAGCAGAAAAGAGTGGCTAGAGGAGCCCAGGCAGCTTACTGCCTAAAGCTTCAGACGGTGGCCTGAATCCTCCCTGGGTTGTAGAAAGGGGCACGTTCATGTTTATTAAGAACCCACTACGTTGTCTCATTTCAAACCCACAGCATCCCTGACAACGAGGCATTCTCATCACCGCTTTCCAGATGACACAGCAGAGTCCCCAGTGTTTAAGTGACTTTTGAGAAAGTGACCTCCATTCAGTAAATGTTTATTGAGCTGGAAAACCAACACAAGAGGACACAAACTTTCGCAAGTGTCACATCCCATGCCAGCAGTGTGCCACACACAGGGCTCTCCTCTCTCCTCTTTCAGTCTTCTCAGGGCTGCTGGAAGGCAGGGATTATTACTCCCATTTTACGCAAAAAGAAACTGAGGCTCAGGGAGATGAAATGACTTCTTTAAAGCAGATGATTATTGAGTGGCAGAGCTGGGATCTGAACCAAGAACTGCCCAACTTCAAAACTAGAGGAGCCAGTGCCCTCCTCCAAAATACCAGACCTTCTGAACCAGTAGAAGTGATGACATGTGGATATGTGTTTCCAGTCCTCTTCCATCTCTTCATCTCAAACAACAGTCATAACAGTAGAAATTGCTCGTTACGAATTTAATGCTTTTCCTCTGTTAACTCCTTTGACTAATTGTGTTGACCCTATAGATAAGGAAAAAGCAGAGAGATGTTAAGTAATTAACCAAGGCTCCCAGTAAGGGATTCCAGCCCTGTAAGTCTGGCTCTTAAACCCTCAGGTTGTAAGACGGGAATAAAGACACAGACCTACTAGAGCATGGACTTGAGGATATGGGGAGGTGGAAGGGTAAGCTGGGACAAAGCGAGAGAGTGGCATGGACATATATACACTGCCAAACGTAAAGTAGATAGCTAGTGAGAAGCAGCCGCATAGCACAGGGAGATCAGCTCGGTGCTCTGTGACCACCTAGAGGGGTGGGATAGGGAGGGTGGGAGGGAGGGAGATGCAAGAGGGAAGAGATATGGGAACATATGTGTATGTATGGCTGATTCACTTTGTTATAAGGCAGGAACTAACACACCATGGTAAAGCAATTATGCTCCAATAAAGATGTTAAAAAAATAATAATAAATAAATAAATTACACACACACACACACACACACACACACACACACACAAAACCCTCAGGTTGAACCACTAATTTATGCTACCTCTTCATCATTAAGATTATCTAATAAAAATGTGTACCCTTAAGAGCTGAAGAGCCTACCAGCAAACAGATAATGAGAGGGAGAAACAATGCAAGGTGCAAAAGGAATTTCACATGACAAAAGGATCCGAGGGTCTCTTTAAGAAACGCGTCTGAAGTGTCTGTTTACACATCGTTAACTCCTCAACAGAGGAAGAACTAAAAGCGATTTTTTTCTTGGCTGCTCCTGATTAAGTACCAAGGAGAAATTAAGATAAAGAAAATCTGAAATTATAATAATTTTTAAGGGACTGGATTTTCGATTTTAATTTGCCAGGAAGGAGGATAAAATATTCCACATCCAGTGTCTGTAGCTCCCATTACAAACTCTAGGGTTGCCTTCTCTGGCCTCAAGACAACAGCCTCAGGGGTCCTGGAAAGACAGCTGGAAGCAAATGTGATCCATCTCACACTAGTGTTTGTCTCTATTAAGCTCCTGCTGCATACAAAGCTATGTACTAGGCAGGATGCGGATGGGAGTGACAATTGGCCTAAGAATAAGTCCTTCATTGGAGGACTCCAGAGGGCAGTGGTCCTTAAAGATGTGCAGGGATGGGTGTGAGGGGGCCCCAGAAGGAGTGGGAAAACCCCTGGTTGGGGGTGGTGAGTCTGTGAAAGCTTCCTGGACAGCTGGGCTCAGTAAGATCAGGTGCAGGCTCTCTGCTGATATAAATAAAGGTCCAGAATGAGGGTTCTTCTGTAGCACTGTGAGTAGACCAGTTGACCTGACGCAGCAGCACAGGGGACTGCTTCTAGCTCCAGGCTTGGTCCCCAAGCATCTTTTGCCAGCTGTGGAGTGGGAGCTATGTTCCTTACTTTATAGGGTAGCTGTGATACAGTCTTTCATACATTTATGAATTTATTCATCACATATTTGTTGAGCACCTCTTATGTGTCAGGTTCACGCTCAGGCACTGAGGATGCCAGATCTGCTGGGCTTGGGACAGATCCTGTTCTTCAGAAAGTGATCAATATATATATCGATTCTTACGGTTATTAAAAATAATAATCTAGTTCTGACAAGTAGAGAACACCCCGTCCCTGGAAGAGATCAAGCAGAAAGTTCAGAACCATCACTCAGAGAGGCCGTGAAGGGGCTTCTGTTTAACAGCATGATTAAATAGACATACTCCAGTATTTTTCCTCCCTCAACTTACCTGGTTCTTTCTTGAACTTAACTTCCAAGGCCTCTGAAATGTTACCTTCTTCCAGTTTTCCTTAACCTCTCTGGCCATCCCTGCACAGACATGTTCTGCCTACCTTTTAAAGATTCTTTCTCCAAAGTTCCATGATGAGCTCACTACCCCTTCTACACACCCTCTCCCTGACCCCATCATTCAAAACCAAAGACTCCACAATCTCTGTCTGAAGTCTGAGGCCTTTTTCCTGACCTATGGACTTGTATATCGAATGATTCTATCCGATGCCCTGCAGGCACTCAAACCCAGCACATCTGATACAAGGCTTACCATTTTCTCCCCAGACCTGCTGCAACTCCTGTTTCTCTCAATCTCAACTGCTGATGCCACTAGCCAACCAGACATTTGAACTAGAAGCTTGGGGAACCTCCTTCACTCTTCCCTCTCTGTCATTTCCCACATCCGAACAGTCGCCATTCTGCCCATTTTACTTGGAACACTTTTTCCCCCCAAATCAGTCCTGCTTCTCTCTCCCTACCTGAGTCCCCCAACTCCCCTCACTTGAGCTCCTGCCTGGACTACTGTACGAGAACTCGAACAGGTTCCTGGCTCCCCGTCTTTGCTTGCACCAATCTGTCCTCCAGTATAACGAGAGCAAGCGTCCTAAAATGCAAATGTCTTTTAAAAGCACCAGGTGGCTCTGCATTGCCCTTGAGATAAGTCTCAGTTCCTTACTGTGGCATTCAGCAACTCCTGTGCTTTGCACCTACCATCCTGTTTCCAGCTTCCTCTCACTTGCTCAGAGAGGCCCCCCCCACCCCAACCTGGAATGTATGCCCCACCCCCATTCCTCCTCCCAGAGACTTAGCCCAGCCCAGGAGTTGCCTGCTAAGGGAAGCCTTCTCAAATCTGGGTAAGGTTGGGTCAGTGGGGGCGGTGGGGGGGGGGGGCCCTCCTCTGTGATCCTGCAGCATCTCCTACCTCAGAGCAAACTACCGTGCAGTCAGTAACTTACTTGCCTCTCTTAGTAGCCCCTGAGCTCCTGGAGTGCTGAGCCCCAGTTTAATTCATCCGACTTCCCGGGATTCAGTCCAGGGCCTGGCACATAATTTGCAGCTCAGTAAATATAGAATAAATGAGTGAAAGAAGGATATATTTCTTAAGAGACAATTTTATTCTCCAGGCGACAAAGTGTGGTAGAGCTTTGTTGGTCTTTAGAGTCAGACAAACCTCAGTTGGACTCACAGCCTTTCCACTTTCTAGCCGTCATCTCGGGCCAGACGTCTCAGTTTGAGTAGCTCAGTATGGTGGTTCTGTGCCCAGGCTCTGGAGCTTGGTGGCTTGGTTCAAATCCCAGCTGTGCCACAAAAAGGGGTGTGGGCTACTTTAGTTTCCTCATCTATAAAACTGCAGTATTACCATATTGATACGCTACAGAGCTAGAAAGCACCCTAGGAGTGTTTGCCCTTAATGCTCTTGGAGCTTTGTTTTACTTTCCTGCAAAGCAGAGACAGCTGGAATGGTCAGTCACTCCTTCTCTATCTCACAATACCACCCATGGTCCTAACTCTGACAAGGTCCACACGTTTTAGAACATTAGCAGAAGCGGCAGGCAGTACCAGTGGCTTGGGTGAACTCTGTGATAACCCCCAAATCGAGCTGCTTTTCAAAACCAAGTCCCAGTTTCCGCTGGCTTCCTTTCTGGGCGGGAGCCTAATTAACTAGTAGCTGGAAAGAACTGCAGGTAGGCCACCCCCCAGGCAGAGAATTCAAAGGGAAGTGGAGAACTGTGTAAATAACACTGCTTTAAGGGGCATTTAAGCCAATGGTCTTTGTTAAGGAAATTGATGGCTTTGTAAGTACTGCCTCTGAAGGGAGTACTTGAGTTGACGGTCCCTCATCTCCCCTCATAAATTCCCTAATGGACTGTGGGCCCAGAGGCTGGGCCCACGCCTGTTCGATCCCTTGCCAACAAAAACTCCGATTCCCCTTGAAAAAAAAAATTTAAAGGTTTAACCAAAACATGAGTTACTGAGCCCGTGCAATTTCGCTGGCACAAGGTAGCCGAGACAGATTGTTTCCTTTAGGGAAGGGAGACTCCTGATTCTTCACAGAATCTTTTTTCATGCTAGATGCCCGCCGTGCTAGGCGTTTCCTATACCGCTTCTCATTTTCATCCCCCTAACGTCTGGGAAGAGTCATTATTTCACCAATTGCCAAAGAAGAAACTGGGACTCAGTTGAAGTGCGCTGCTCATCAACACCCGGCTAATTAGTGAAGAGCAGGGATGTGCCCGCAGCTCCATCAGACCCCTGAGCCCCCCAGTACCACAAAATCGCAGGGCATCTCAGAGAGAATCAGATCAGCTTGTCTCATTAGCTCCTCCTCAGCATCCACATCCACACAAAAGACATGAACTGGGCAGCAGGGGTGGTTGGGAGGGTATGGAGTTTGGAATCACAGTAGTCAGGGTTTGATTCCTGAAACCTTAGGTGATGCCTTACCCTCTTTACACATCAATTTCCTTGTCTGTTAAATGAGGATAATCATAGCACCAAATACATAGGACTCTTCTAGGATTAAATGACATTACATATTTAAAAGCATTTAACATTGTGCATGGCACGGACCAGGTCATCCATTCATTCACTTAGCAAATACCCTTATTGCATGGTGGCTATCACTTTTGTTTGTTTGTTTTTATTGCAGTATAGTTGAATTACAATGTGTTGATGACTGCTGTGCATCAAAGTGACTCATTTATACATATATGTGTATTCTTTTTCATATTCTTTTCCATTCTGGTTTATCACAGGATATTGACTATAGTTCCCTGTGCTATCCAGTAGGACCTTGTTCATCCATTCTGTGTATAATAGCTTCCATCTGCATGGTAGCTACCATTTTAATTAGAGAAGTGGAGAAGCACACAGTCGAAGTAACCTTCTGTTGGAAGAAAAAGAGGGTTAAGTAGCCCCTCCTGAGTGGATTGCTAGAGGGATCTCCCAGAGTAGTGCCTGCTTAAATATGGATAAAGGATGAATGGAGACTAGTCATAGGAAGATCAGGGTTGTGAACCTGGGGGGAGCTTCTGCGCAGGTGCGGAGGTGAGAGGGAACATGGTCCGTTCAGCCTGCCTGGAGCTGAAATTAGATTACATTAGAAAGAAGGCTGCAGAAGCAGGCAAGGACCAGATTATGCCTTGTTAATTGTCATCAAGCCTCTGTCGGAAAATGCTGAATGAATAACTCAGTACCTTCTGAGGTAGCCAATTTCATTTTCAGGCCAACTGTAGTTTGTTAGAAGAGCTTTTTGCTGTGTCCCCTCGGAGCCTTCTCTCCTTCAGGTTAAGCAACTCCATACCTATATGAGCATTGCTTAGTGATGGCGCCTACCTTGGGCCCCAACCTCTGACCATATCCTGGTTCATCGGTGGCCCAGAACCGATCTGTCCAGCCATCTCTAGGATCAGATGGGGCTTCTCTGACCTCTGGTCTAGGATCGACTGTCTTCTCAGTAACGTAATCTGCAATCTCACATTCTGGTTTGGGCCAGCACCTTCTCCAGTTGGTAGAAACTGATCTCAGAGAGACTGCTACTCTTTGGGACTTTTTCTGAGCATGCATAGTTATGCTGACCCTTATCTGTCATCTCTGATGAAAAGCGACAGTGGTTTGGATTGATATTTTCAAATATTCCAGGTTAACTCTTAAGATTTAGAACCAATTCCCCTTCTTTTCTATCTTTCTTTCTCCTTCTCTCTCTTCCATCTTTCCTCTCTTCTTTCCTTATTGGGAGGAAAGGGAGAGACATATACACACATTTCTATAAAAAACAAAAACATACAGTCCAATAATACAAATCAAACATACAGATTCCAATTAACATAAAACCTTCTCCAGGAACAGAAGAGTGGCCTACCCCATCGTGCAAGATAAAGAAAACGTACCTCAGTGCACTTCTGCCTCTTGACCGGGCTTCTGCTCCTTAGAGCACTGCAGCCTGTGTAATAACTTGGAGAATAGGGAAACTGTGGCTTGAAGGCCTCATCTTTTTGGTCTTATCTTAACCATCTGGCAGGAGGACAGTCTTCAAGGCTGGCCAAACCGACCAGGGCTCAGGGTGAGAGGGATCCACTTTGACACTCCAGTTGCTTGTGTGGGAACCCCACCAAGAACCCAGCACACTGTGGTCACGTTAGTCACTACAGTTATGCCAGACTGGGGTAACTGGCTTGGTTTTCACGTGGTGCCTTCGATTCCTTGGCTACTGTTAGCATAGCGTCCACTTGTCCAAAATTCTGTCTCCTCTGACATCTTGAGGATGCCTTAACAGAACGGCGGGCTGCTTGTTTTGCAGGATTGAAGAATAGATATGCATATGTGCATATACTGACTTTTATTTGAATGCACTGTTTTGCTTAATGCTCACATACATGGATTTCTCACAGACCAATTTCTGTTTAATATTGCATATTCCCAGTATTTATAGAATGAGCCTTAATTAGCCAATCAAACCCTTGGCCCATAACAATGAACTGTGCAGCATCCAAGGAGTTACTTAACCTTTCTGAAACTCTGAAACTTTCACTTGCTGTATTTACAAAAGGAAGCATGTAGACTAGATAATTTCTAAAGACTTTTTTTTTTTTTTTTTGCGGTACGCAGGCCTCTCACCGCTGTGGCATCCCCCGCCGCGGAGCACAGGCTCCGGACACGCAGGCTCAGCGGCCACGGCTCACGGGCCCAGCCGCTCCGCGGCATGTGGGATCTTCCCGGACCGGGGCACGAACCCGCGTCCCCTGCGTCGGCAGGTGGACTCTCAACCACTGCGCCACCAGGGAAGCCCCTCTAAAGACCTTTGCAGTGCTAAACCTTTATTCATTCATTCAGCAAATATTTCCTGACTGTCTTCTATGTTCTGGGATTGGAATGCAGTAGTGGGCAAAACAGCCTGTGTTTCTGCTCTCTTGGAGCTGCCATTTTGCTTTAGAGAGAATGCAATGATCAAGGAAACTTTGAAGAAGCAATATAGTACTATGTAGAAAATAAAATAGACTAGTAGAGTAGAGAGAGACTGGAGTGAAGTTAGCATGGTTAGAGAAGACCTCATTAGGCAGGTGATAACCGAGCTGAGACTGACTCAGTGAATTGGAAAGCCCATGTGATGATTTGAGAGGTGAGTTCTAGATTGTACCTGTGATAATAAAATGTAGAACAACAACATGCTTGAGTGTTTTCCGTAACACTGTTTTATCTGATCATTACAACCACTTTCTCTAATGGGTAGGAAAAGTGATATTGTCATTTTCTTTTAATAGACAAAAAGAATGAACCCCACAATGATGATGTGTGTTGCCCAGCACCAAACATAATCTGGTGACAAAGCTGAGCTTCAGATGTTGATTTCGGTCCCTTGTTCCATCTGCTTTTTATTATGTCCTGTTCTGCATTCTTCGGAGAGTTCTTCTGTACCCTTCTCTGTTTTAATTTGGCTGAACCCATTTCCCCGTCTTCAGACTTAAAAAAGGATTTACTGATTAAAGGAAAGGTACAAAAATCAAGAAGCAAATACACTTTATTGTTTTTTTAATTTATTTATTTAATTTATTTATTTTTGTCTGCGTTGGGTCTTCGTTGCTGCGCGCGGGCTCTCTCTAGTTGCGGCGAGCGGGGGCTACTCTTCGTTGTGGTGCACGGGCTTCTCATTGCGGTGGCTTCTCTTGTTGCAGAGCTCGGGCACTAGGCGCGCGGGCTTCAGGAGTTGTGGCACGTAGGCTCAGTAGTTGTGGCTCGCGGGCTCTAGAGCACAGGCTCAGTACTTGCGGCGCACAGGTTTAGTTGCTCCGAGGTATGTGGGATCTTCCCGGATCAGGGCTCGAACCCATGTCCCCTGCGTTGGCAGGCGGATTCGTAGCCACTGCGCCATCAGGGAAGCGCACAAATACATTTTAGAATGAATCAGTTGAAGGGAATCATGAAACAGTTTGATTTAACTTTCTTTTTTACTCAAGGGGAAACTGTAGCCCAGAGAGGGAAATGGCTTGGTCAAAGCTATGGGTATGTTAGTGGACATTTATTTTAGACTCCAGTTCTCTCGACCAGGCTGCTGATCTTGAGGAAGTGTCCCATTCTTTCTCCCTCCCTCCCTCCCTCCCTTCCTCCCTCCCTCCCTCCCTTCCTTCCTTCCTTCTTTCCCTCCTTCCTTCCTTATTCCCTTCCTTTCTCTCTCTCTCTCTCTCTCTCTCTGTTTGGTGTGGACTGATGAGATCACATTAAAACCACTGATACTCCATTTGTAGTTTGCTATCTTTTATCACCTTTTTTTTAAACCATTTTTTGCCGACTTTCTGCATATGAATGTTTCAGATTATTCTTCTGCATTTATTATTAGCTTATATCATGCAAAACAAATCTCATTTTGTTACTTCCTGCTCATACTTTTAAAGGCCTTTGGGTCCTAGGTATCACCCTTCCTCCTGTCCATGCTTAGAATGCCTATTTCATGGCCACTGTGTCATTCACTGCGGTACTGAATTTTACCCCTCTTTCATATTATGAGATCGCGCTGGCAACCAAAATAGACCCAGCTGAAAATCATTCAGGGCTTTGAACATTGTGCACATTGGATGTATTGTCATTTATTAGGATCACTATCTTTGCTTACAATCTTTTTAGGCCATTCAAAAAACTATACTAAATTCAAGGTGATGTAAATGTATCTTCAAGTTTCAATTCATAAGGCCATCAAATCTCTTTATTAAATTTCAGTCTAGTGTGCACCACCTTTGCTCTCCAGATATTCCATTTCTTTGCAGATTCAGTCAAGAAAGAAAATAAAACAATATGCAGGACAGATGGCGAGATGTCTTATGGGAAAAAAATAACATGGGATGCTTTATATACAATTGGATTTTCCTCCTCAGTATGTGCTAGGATTTATAATATGATATCATTATAATTAATATTTTCATTAAAATCCTTCTACAGTACAATCTACTGAAACAGATTCAAATCGGGTTTGAGACTTCTTCAATACAATCAATAACAGAGATCCTGAAACTCGAAAGAACTTCGTTAATTCATCATTTACTGAGTACCTGCTATGAGACTGGCATTGTCTTAAGAATTAGGGGTGCAAATAGAAGTGCGATTGGGGCCAGCCCAGAAATATCTTACAATCCAAGCGCTATACACAATCACTCATTCATTCATTCATATGTTCATTTATTCTTTTTTTTTTTTTTTTGGCCACACTGTGCTGCATGAGGGATCTTAGTTCCCTGTCCGGGGATCGAACCCACGCCCCCTGTAGTGGAAGTGCGGAGTCTTAACCACTGGACCGCCAGGGAAGTCCCTCGTTCATGTATTCTTAAATATCAATTACATAATATGGGGAGGCAGTTTTCTTGATCCTAAAGAAGTGGGTACATTTTGAGATAAGCTTCCATGAAACTTATGTCATCTACAAGGACGAGAACAATAATAAATATAATTTATTTTTAGATAGTGAATAATACTGTGAAGAAATAAAATGAGGTTGTGTGCTACTTTCTAATGGGGATATGGAAGAATAAGATGTGAGCTTACTGTAAGTAGGCAGGTTTGTTATTTGAGGGAGTAATGTTTGAGCTAAACCCTAAGTGCAGAAAAGAAGAGATTGTGAAAAAAGCCAGGGGAGAAAAAGTATTTCAGGTAAAGGAAATAGCAAGTTTGAGATTTCTGGAACAGTAACAAGTTTGGCTTATTTAAGGAACGGATACTTGTTGAATGGATGGATGGACGGATGAGTAAATGAATGGAAGGCAGTGAGCAAGAAGGATAATAGTAGGAGATGGTCAGATAAAGGGGGGACTTGGCTGTGATACAGTCTTTGGATTTTGTTCCATGCGAGGAGTTTTAGGTTGGAGAGTGGCCTGATGTAGTTTATGTTGTTAAAAGAGCGCTCTAGCTGTGCTCTGGAGGAGGGAGGGTTGGGAGCAGACATAGAAGAGACTCTGGTGAAATAAGCATTGCCGTAGTGATGGTGGCTTGGATTAGGGTGGTAGTGATGGAGCAAATGTGGATCTTTTTGGAATATCCTGAGATAAAAGAGTCTACAGGATGGGCTCATGGACTTTATGTGGTATTGGAAGATGAGCTGAAAAAAATAGAGATGACTCAGAGGTTTTAGTCTGGCCATTGTCAGGCAGTGTTATCATTTACTAAGATGGGGAAGAAAGGACTGTGGGAAGAAACCATTACTTTTATTTTAGACATGTTGATTTTTTTTTTTTTCTTCTTTTTGAAAGAGGTTTCATGTAAGTTTATGACTGGGTGATAGAATTCTTTCTTTTTTTTTAATTTGACATCTTTATTGGAGTATAATTGCTTTACAGTGGTGTGTTAGTTTCTGCTTTATAACAAAGGGAATCAGTTATACATACACATATGTTCCCATATCTCTTCCCTCTTGCGTCTCCCTCCCTCCCGCCCCTCTAGGTGGTCACAAAGCACCGAGCTGATCTCCCTGTGCTATGCGGCTGCTTCCCACTAGCTATCTATTTTACGTTTTAGACATGTTGATTTTGTGATGACTTTAAATAGATATTTAAGTAGAGATGGCATTGCAAGCAGCTGGGACTCAGAGAAGAGGTCATACCTAAAGAGAAGTTTGAGTCATCGGCACATCCATACTCTAACATTTTTATTTAAACATTGGGACTGGATGAGAGACTGTAGATAGATAAGAAAAAGAGGGCCCAAGACCTCACCCTGAAAGCTGGCAGCATTTAGCAGAGGGAAGCAGAAGACAGCAAATGAGTCTGTGTGGGAAGAGCTGAGAGCCAGAAGGGATTAGGATGGCATGGTGGTGTGGAATCCAGGAGGCGAGTACTACAAGAGGAAAGGAATGGGCGATTTCTTCACATGTTTCAGGACTGTTGGACGTCATAGTTGGTTTTAGCAGTGCTGAGGTCAATGGTGACCTTGACAAGATTGATTTTTGTGGGGTGGTGAGTTCAGAAGCTAGATGGGACTGAACTGAAGCGTGAATTGCCGGAGAGAAAGTGGGAAATGCAGGTTTAGTTATAACCCTCAGTAAATTTCACCGTGAATCGTGGAAAGGGGGATGTGAGGTAGAAGAGAGAATGGTAAGGATATGTGAACTGAAGGGAGGCTTTCATTTTTTTAATTTTTAAAATGTACATTGCTCACTTTTTAAATCAATATTGCCTAATATTACATAGGCAATATCCTGCTTTGCTGGTTTGGAAAAAGAATCGTGACTCAGGGAATACAGGGAAATGGTTTGTGCCAGACAAGTAGTGATGCAGAAGAGTGACAGGTCAGGCTTCATGGGGCTGACGATGCTAGAGTTAAATCTTGATGGAAGACGAGAAGGCAAGGACCACTAGCCTTTCAGGCTAAGGAAATAAGAGGGGAGTGGAGAGCTCTGAGGCTCTCCTTCTGGGAAGGAACTCTATGCTTTTAGAGTGGAGGTGTGGTTGGCAGTGAGAATAGACAGGGAAGTTGGAGCTGGATTACAAAAGGACTTGAGTGCTAGATGGGGAAGCTCACATTTTGCAGGAGTCAATTGAGAATTTCAGACATGGCCAGATTTAAGTTAATCACTCATAGGCTGCTTTATGAGGAGGTGTTGAAGTGGGGAAGACCCAAAGCCAATTATGAGAGTGTTGTAGGGGGCGAGTGGGCAGAGGAGAGGCTGTCCTGAGCGTGCTCTCTGTGGGCGTGGAGTTGGAGTGATCATTTGAGACTGCATCCAGATTCACTCTTCTTTTCCTAGTGCTTTGGGTTTGCTAGATGGCGCCTGGTTGTCACACTGAAACACCGGAAGGAATTTCTGGCCCGCTTTGGTATGTGGCCAGCCCTTGACGGAACCAGAAGCCCACTTAAACTCCTCAGATTCAGCAGACCTACTCGACATCTGAAGCTTGTTAGCGGATTCATGGTTCTTTAGAAGCCCTTCACCACCCTGTCTTTTGTACTCTGGACAGGCTGATCTGGTGGCGGAGGTTAAGAACAAACCTTGGTTTGAATAGAACTAAGTGAGGTCAGGGATGTGGGTTTGCCTTGAAGCCTTTAAAAGATAGGCAATATAAAATCCAGATATTCTGTTCCAGAGGAAACATTTACCAGTACAGCCACCACCCTGCCTCAAGCTTCCCCTTTAAAAACCTTCAGGGCTTAAGCACTCCACCCAATTTCCCCTGTTCCAAGAAGCTGTTATTTGGACACAAAGACCGTGCATTTTTTGGTCTCTTTTTGTTGTTGTTTGGATGAATTGTTATGCGGCATGAAGTTTGTTGTGGTTGGACCCATCCTAAACAAACAACTGAACTTAAAAAATACTATTTTTTCTGGTGTTTAAAAAATAGAAAAAATAGTAATCGTTGGACTAAAAGAGAATATCCTAATGCCAATCCTGTTCTCTCAGCTGGAAATAGAAACAGATGCTAACTTCTCAAAAGCTGACCCATCTTCATAAACAAGAAGTTTAGAAAGGTAGGTAAATCTACCCATCCTTTGGAAGGCAGGCCGCTAAAACAAGTGTGTGTTCAAATTCTTTGTGTCCTCCTTGAGTCCTAAACCAAATCCATCTCCCATTACTTATAACTCTCATCTCTCCACCTGCAGGTAGTCTTATTTTTTTCTCAGTGGGCTCCTGCCTTAGTAACCCCATTAGCTTCTCAGACTTGTTATACTTAGCCCATACCAGGGGCTGTTGTGAAAAGTGAAATCAGAGATTCCCAAAAGTAGTATTGAAACTTGGTTAAAGATAACAAACTATTTGGTTCCAGAATTATATACTGGAAAGCCGATCTGGTAAGGTGGCACGGTGCAGTAGAAAAGGCATTGTATTATGGGCTTAAGAACCAACGTTCTGGCAGATTTTCTTCTAAAGCCTTCGGAAAATTACTTCAACTTTGCAAACCTCAGTTTCCCCACACACATAACATGAAATAACCGCGTTCGGCTCCAAAATCATCATCATCATCATAGACCGTTTATTGATCACCTGTTATATATTAAATGCTTTACCTGCATTTACCATTAGTCTATGAGTTCTGTGGGATCCTCAGGATTCCAGTGGTGTCACAAATTACCAAAGTTTGTAATCAAGGTCAGTTAATCAGCGTCCCCCACTTGGGTTGAAAAGTTCCGCTGTAAGTTAATTATTTTCTTTTTCCTCAGGTTGTTGCGCCACCCGCCCCCCCCCCCCGCCCCCTTCCTCCCACCCAGACTGAATTAAGTGCTTTATCATGTTTTTTTTTTTTTTTGGTTTACTTGGTTCCTTGCTGTTTATATTGAAAATAGCCCATGCGCTCTCTTCAATCATTTCTATTCTTGAAGATCCCTTAGGATCTAGGGCTGGGTAAACAAAAGTAGACATTTCTCCTCCACCCCCTACCTCACCCCAGTATCGTCCTGGTTAAGAATAAGCCCTGTTCCTTTAAGACTCGTGTCGCTTTCCATCTCTAAGTCTATTATGCTGTTTGAACATACCCAGCACTTTGTCGAGGCAGTCTAAAAGGTAATCTTGTTTTCATTTTACGGATGGGGAAACTGAGGCATGGGGAGATGACATAACATGCCCATGCTTATCCAGTAATCAGGGACAGATAAGGAGCTTGAATCCAAGGCTTCTGACTTCAAGGATGAGAACTCTTAACGATAGCTCAAATGCCAGCCTTTGCTTATACTTAAAAGTAAACTTGTTTCATCCCCCTGAGACTTGGCTTTCCAAGCTTTCAAACAGGGGTGACAATCCCTGCTTATCTCAGATAGTGTCCTTCAGCCATGCTTCAGGAGTGCAGAGGCCTGGCAGTTCATCCTGATGCTCCAGACAGATGGAAATTGAAAATTAAGTCATTGAGAATCGCCATCCGCTGTGTCTGTCCGGTTACAGAGTGTCCATCTGCCTTGGGCTCTTGGAGCTGAGCTCACCTCTGGCAACTGAAAGCTCAACCAGGGAAGACAGACCTGGCAGTGTCTCCCCACCAACATCAAGTCTCCTAGCTGGCTAGAGCAGATTTCTAAGTGTCTCACTACGTGAAAGAGAGTGAATCTGAAATGAGGAGTACCCTCGTATCAGGGGAAGGTGGGGTAAGATGGAGAAATTGGGCTGCCCAGTGGAATTCCACTGTAAGCTAGTCACCACTGGTGTCCCAGTTCCTTTCCCTTCACCCCGAGACCCAGTCTAAAGAAACGTCTCGAAGGGTACAGAGCCTAAACTATATTTGGACGAGAGTATGTGCATCGGGGGTGCTGAATTTTCCTCATTCCTTCGTCCAACAAGTGTTCGTTTTCACAGTGCCCCTCCCTGTGGGATGTATTATTGCCAGCGCCACCCAGCTACTGCCTGAGAAGGCAGAAGGCGCGGGCAGGATGCTCAGCGGACGCTGGTACTGACTTCAAGCTCTTCTCCCCGAAACCCGCTCAGCTCCCAGCATAAAGCATTCAGGAAGCACCAAATAAAATGGTGTAATGAACACAGCAAGGCTGGTTTCGTTTCATTGTTTTGTTGTTGCTGCCTTTGTTTTTCCTGGCCACACATTTGTATTCCATTCCCCACCCTCCTTTCTTCAGTCCTGGGGGCATGGGAGTAGAGTGGGAGAGAGAATTCCCCAGATGAAGACTGGCAGATGCAGCTGAAGGGCCCCTGGGACTCTAGTAGCAAGAGAAACTGAATAGCAGAGTGCAGGGATGTTATTCAAAAACAGGGACTCACAGTAGCTTTGTCAGCAGAATCTTGGGGGAGAAAACAGTTCTCTCTCTTCCTCCCTCCCTCCCTCTCCCATTTCCCCAAATTTCCTATCCCTCTTTTAACCCTCCCTCTGCCTACCTATCTATATATCAACTACATACTACATATGACTGCCTATCTAAGTACATATTTACCTACCTATGTCTACCTCTGTCTCTCCTCCAGAACCTCCAGGGTCCACTGGCTCTAAGCAGACAGATAGATTGAGGTCTTCAGCATAATAGGAAGAAAATAACCTTCACAAGAACTCAACTCTAGCCCCAGTTCCTGCCACTCTGAGGTCTCTTTGATGAGGAAATGAATCTTAGAGAGCAGATCATGGGTGATCTTCTGATAATCTTACCCTATTTGTCTTCATATTCGAGGAAAAGAAAGGTGGTCCCAGGAGTCCGGCAACCCCGTGACCTTATCCTCAACAGCGTGTGCCTTCATTATTCTGTAGATACGGTGTGCAGGGGGAAGACCTCTCTGCTAGATATCAAAAGTCCAGGATCCTACTTCTAGCCCTACCACCAACTCTCTCTGTTGTCTGGAAGCAGATGCCTTGACCTCCTATGGCTCTTAGTTTTCCATTCGATAAAATAGGTGAAGGGGCTGGGATTGTACACATCATCTCATGAAACCACTGCAACCAATGCTGGATAAATATTATCTCCATTTTTTTTTTTTTTTTTTTTTTTTTTTTTTTTAGACCAAGAGTTTGATCATCCATCTCCCTCCTTCCATTCCCACGGAAGCTTCCTCCCTCTGGCCATGGCTCACGGGCCCAGCCGATCCGCGGCATGTGGGATCTTCCCGGACCGGGGCACGAATCCGCGTCCCCCGCCATCGGCAGGCGGACTCTCAACCACTGCGCCACCAGGGAAGCCCTCCATTTTTTTTTTTTTAATGAGGGAAATGAAGTTCAGAGAGGTTAGGTTACGTAAGCCCCGTGCTGCTTGTATATGGCAGAATTAGGATTTGAACCTAGTTTTGTCTGATGCCAAAACCTGTGCCCTATGCAGTTCCCTTTATTGGGTTTCTAAAGAGTAAAGTCTGGATTGATGGCTCATCACTCTTGGATTGGGCCTCAGTTTTATTATATGTAAGTTGGCTACGTTCACCAAGAGGTTGGAGCTACTGAGAAGTGCTGAGCCTGTATTCTTTCCATGCTTGAACTGCCAGGCATGCTACTGGTCACTGGAGTCCTCAGCTGGCTCAGACTCATCCTTAAATAATTGAATTATAATGGACTGATTTATTCTGGCTCTTTTGATAGTATTTCACTATGTAAACTGTTTGCAGAAATAAACAAGGGATTTTGGAGCTTGGAAGGGGCTCAACATTCTGCTGCCCCTGAATTCAATGATTCCTTTTTTCAGATAGTCAGCATCACAGAAATCCAAGTCTGATTTCTGCTTGACCCGGGCTCTTTCTATTTGGGGGAATGCTGCTTGAAAGGGTTTCAAGTGAGTACAGATTTTATAAGCTGATTCAATTCAGCCACTTAGGAATGAATTGAACCCTTAGGAGAAGAGTATCTTTTCTCTTGACCATTATTTTATTTTATTTTTTTTAAGGGTTTTTGTTTTTTTTTGGATGTGGACCATTTTTAAAGTCTTTATTGAATTTGTTACAATATTGCTCCTGTTTTAAGTTTTGGTTTTTTGGCCGCGAGGCATGTGAGATCTTAGCTCCCCGACCAGGGATCGAACCCACACCCCCTGCATTGGAAGGCAAAGTCTTAACCACTGGACCGACAGGGAAGTCCCTTGACCGTTATTTTAGAATAAAGCTCATTCCTGTCCATTTCTTATGAAAGTTGTATGGCTATCTTGAGAGGTTGTCCTGGCTGGGACAGTGATTTCTGTATTACAGACGGGAAGCCAGAAGCTGAGAAGTGACGCTAATTGTGCAAAGTTACATAGCTAATATAAGGGGCAGAAGCCAAACCCTGGTTAGAAATGGGGCTTCACGCCATTATTTTGTAGTTAGTAGGGGAAGGATGGCCCAGATCAAGCAGTATCCTCAGGGTGACCATACGTTCTGCGGTATTTAGATTTTCTCAGGATATGTGCCTATTGCCTGGACAGTTTTTACTAGCATTCTCTCTCACTCTCAAAGTGCATTATTTGGATGATAAATTATAAGGTCACTCCAAAACACTGGACAGGGACTAGATTTTGAGGAGCTCACTGCCTTTTGAAGGAGCTGCTGTATGTAAACACGATGGCTGCACAGTGTGATAAGTGTAAAGATGGGGATCTTTGTAAAATAGGAACCCACACAGGAGGGGGCACTTAGCTTTTCCTAGCAGAATTGGGGGAGCATCACAGAATACCTGACATTCAAGTTATTAAAAGTTGGGCAGAGTGATCTCTTTTGGATGGCTACCTCCAGGTTTCTCCTTGTGTGGTTCTATGTTGCAACACCAAGAAACATGTACTGCGTATGTCCTACTTACTTAGAAGGCATCCAGTTAATTCTGTGCTTCTCTGATCTTGGTTCTTGCAGCTAAGTGAGCGTCATTGCAGCCAGCTGCAGCTTTAAATTGTCCCAAGCAGAACTCCTTGCTGGGATTTGAATTACATGGGAGCTTGAGAACTCACTTGGCCTTTAACTGAAACACCTAATATATCCAACAAGGCCCTAGAAGCCTAGCACATTAGACAGGAAGGGCTCCTGGAGTCTCAGTAGTTTCGTCCCCTTCAATGATGATTGAGCCCAGAGAGGGAAAG
>NW_006775143.1:2800030-2805203 GCF_000442215.2 Lipotes vexillifer | reverse complement strand
GAGGGAAAGAGATTTGTCTAAAGGAACAGAGCAATTTAGTTACAGACCTGGGACTGAAGCCAGAGTCTCTCATGTATCAGTGCGCTCTTTATGTCAAACTGTAGTCCTCTTTAGAGTTAAATAAACCTCAGTTTGAGACCATGAAGTTCTGTGGTGGCAGATAATGTACCCAGAACTTGGACAGTGGAAAGCCTGAGTTTGAAACTAGGATCTGGCATGAACGCACTGGATGACCTTGGGCAAATTCTTAAAGATAGGTGGGATCTCGGTTTCCTAATCTGGAAGACTAAAATAATAACTTAAATAATAGCACCTTTCTCACAAGCTTGCTGTGGGGCTTATTTGGGGTAATGAAGGTGGAAATGTTTGTCAGCTTTTGTTTGTGTGTGTGTAGTAAAAATCACATAATACAAGGTCTGCCTTCTTAACAAATCTTTCAGTGTACATACGGTTCTGTTACCTATAATCACAGTGTTGTACAGCAGATCTCTAAAACTTACTCATCTTGCATAACTAAAACTTTATACCCATTGAACAGTAACTCCGAAATCTCAACCCCCTCCTGCCAGCCCCTGGCAACCACCATTCCACTCTCTCCTTCTATGAGTTTGTTCTACATACATCATATAAGTGGAATCATACAGTATCTGTCCTTCATGGAATGTCCTCCAGGTTCATTGATGTTGTCACATATGGCAAGATCTCCTTTTTAAAGACTGAATAATATTCAACTGTGACTCGCAGCGATGGGCTTGACCATATGCTGATGATTCTGCTGATCTGATTCCATAGCTGCTGATGACAGGTGAGGCCAAAGAACAAACATTGATCTGGTCTCTCCCTTCTATGTCTATCTCCTGTAGATGAACCCAGCCGGTGCTATTTCCATGACGGTGATGGGGTATGTGAGGAGTTTGAACAAAAAACTAGCATCAAAGACTGTGGTGTCTACACGCCCCAGGGGTTCCTGGATCAATGGGCATCCAACGCTTCCGTATCCCATCAAGACCAGCAGTGCCCCGGCTGGGTCATCATCGGCCAACCAGCAGCATCCCAGGTAAGCTCCCAGCCACACGTAACATTTCGTGCAGACATTCTGAATCTCTGTTCTGCCCCTCAAGGTTGCCCATCACAAAGACAGTGTCATTGGACATGGCCACTTGATCATATCTCTAGCCAAATATAATTTTTTTTTAATGCATATATAGGGAATTCTCTAGCAGTCCAGTGGTTAGGACTCCACGCTTTCACTGCCAAGGGTACGAGTTCGATCCCTAGTCGGGGAACTGAGATCCTGTAAGCTGCACAGTGTGGCCAAAAAAAAAAAAAAAAAAAATGCGTATATAACTTTATCATATTTTTATCAAATATTCCTCCATAGGACTGTGCCATTTTATATTCTTATCGGGAATGTATGAAAGTGTTTGTTTCTCTCCAATTTTAACAACAGAGTGTATTGTCAACTTTTGGATTTTTACTATCTCCGTAGGTAAGAAAATGTCATCTCATGTTGTTTTAATTTGCATTTCTTTTACTACAGTGAAATTGAGATTCTTTTTGTATGTATGTATCATGGTCATGTTCCTTTCTTTTTCTATGAGCAGTCTCTTTATCCCATTTTTCTATTGGGACTTTGGTCTTTTGCTTCTTGATAGTTGGAAGTGGTTTATTTACCAGCGAGATGAGCTCTTGTTTGTGATGTATGTTGAAAATATTTTCGCTCAGTCTGCAATTTTTCTTTTGACTTTGCTTATAATGCTTTTTTTCAAATTTTTTTATAAAGTCATTTTAAAAAAAAAGTTTATTGATATGTAGTTGATTTACAATGATGTGTTAGTTTCTGCTGTACAGCAGAGTGACTCGGTTCTACACATATATATTCCTTTTCATAATATTTTCCATTATGGTTTATCACGGGATATTGAATATAGTTCCCTGTGCTCTACAGTAGGACCTTTGCTGTGTCTCTATTCTATATGTACTAGTTTGCATCTGTTAATCCCAAACTCCCAGTCTTTTCCTCCCCTACCCTCCTCCCCCTTGGTATCCACAAGTCTGCTCTTTATGTCTGTGAATCTGTTTCTGTTTCCTAGAATTGATATCATATGGTATTTGGCTTTCTCTTTCTGACTTACTTCACTTGGTATGATAATCCCTAGGTCCATCCATGTCGCTGCAAATGGCCAAATGCAATCCTAAGGTCTCATGAGACCTGTTTGTCAGCGATTGGACATGGAAGGGTTAAGGGCAAGAAACGTCAGCATAGTAGGGGTAATGACTGTCCTCCTGTGTCCCTACCTATTGTAAGTTATATCTGGGGAAAGCTCTCCATTTTGGATATGCCACTGGAATTCAGTGGGATAAGAACAAATTCTTGGGGAGAGTCTCACTTTCGAGGCGGGCAGAGTGTCAAGTTGTGTGCTCCTTGAGCACTCTCCCGTGAATTAACAGTGCCTCTACCATGAATTTGCTGTGTGGCTTTGGGCTAGTCTTCCCACCTCTCTGGGCCCCATTTTCCCCATCTTTAAGTTAGAGGGTAGTTGAGCTGGATGATCTCCAAGGACCTTCCCGACTCTAAAAAGCTGTGCCTCGTTCCTTAGTCCCCGAATGCACTAGTTATGTCCCAAGGTTCTTCCCCAAGGGACCGTCAGGTTAGTTGAGGGAGCAAGAGTGCTGGGGCCACCAGAGCTGATGTGATTCTCGGGATGGCCATACTGTCCCCAGAGCCCCCTTTCCAATTATCCTGATGAACAAGCACCTGCCTTCTTCCGAGATCCTTGTTTCCCAGAGACACGACTCAGTGCTTCCTACTGCCTGGCCCCATAGCCGTTTCTGAGGCCGGCCTCCCTCCTGGCCTTGCAGATGAGCCATTACTCCTAGCCATTCCTCTCTAATATTGCTTCCCTGACTCAGGGTCGGTGGGGTGGTTGGGGGGAGGCCTGGTTTCTAGATGAAAGAGAAATGTGACCTTCTGGGGCCCAGTGAAAATCATCGGAAGAGGTACAAAAGGAGTCCAACCTCACTTACAGTGTTTATTTGGTCATTTTTTCATTTATCTGATTGTGTTTACGTGCATTAGATTCTTTATTCATTCATTTGCTTCTGACTGCCCCAAGGAGGATGGAAAGAAATGGAGGCGTGGTATTCCCTGACATTTCCCATGTGTAGTGCCAGCCGGGTGCATGAATGAATGAACGAACAAACGAATGAATGAATAAATGAGTGCTTGTGTAGGCCTCATCCTGCCCCGTGCCACCTCTGTATTTGCTGTGTCCATCTCTGGCTATACCCGTGCTCTGAACTCTAATTGCCTGTTTCTGTGTCTGGCTCCCCCTTTAGACTCTGCTAGTTTTGTGAAAACAGTTTTGAGGTTTTGTTCACTTTGTTCCTCCATCTTCAAGCACAGGGTCTAGATAAGACTAGGAGTTCAGGAGATGTGTATTTAATTGACTGTAGATACACACGCACACACACGCACACACGCACATTGCTACCTCTCTCACACAGAGTGTCCTGCTTCAGGAACAGCAGGGCTGGCCAGCAATAGAGCCAGGAATTCCAAATTCAGCACCTCCATCCAGTTCCTAGAAATGTTTAAAAAACATCATTCAAACAAGGGTATTATTAACACACTCAGAATCTCACATGAGCAGGTGTTGAGGTAGCAGCTGTGCTTAAAAACCACCCAAAGTTTATTGCTACTAATGTGAGAAAAGGAGAGAAAGAATTTTCCAGTCTTAGCATTTGAAAAGAGACTTTGCGGGGCAATTATTCCAGCCTCCTAAGGAGGGGAGACTGTCAGGAATCATGGGTGATTATCTCTTCCTAAACAAAAATCCAATTAAAAAAAATCATTATAAATACTAGCTCTTCGATCTACAAAGAGGAGATGAGGAAACAAAATCATCCTATTGAATTATTCATTGTAACCAATTTTATTTTAATGAAATCGACTAGGTTCCATTACTCTGGGCTTGGACATAATCTTGGTTACAAGGAGACTTCAGCTGTAACTAAATTTGCCATAATGAGATCAACTCACTGGAGAATACAGGGTCAGGGTAGGGGATGTGTGTGCCGTCTGAGTGCAGGGCTGGGCAGGGCGGCCTGGAGGCCTGCAGAACAAAAGTCCCCCCAGTTCCCTGTCTCAAAGCAAGTGCCTAGAAGTCATTCACACACCGCCCCCATCATGCACAGGCCAACATGTGCGCACACACACGCAACCTGCGTAACTCCGAGTAAAGGCTCTTCCTGGAGTGTAAACATAGCTCCCTTCTGACAACAGAGAAGAGGAAGGAGTCTAACCGTGGCCTGCGTTACCCTGTACAGTGATTAGAGGAGGCTGGTGGTTAATTTTCACCCTGTCAGGGCCTCCAGTGAAGAGGTTGATGGCTTGAGAGAGGGAGTTGGGGGGTGTTAGACGCACCGTGTGCCCCTTACCTTCCCTCAACACAATTATACACTCGTCCTGCTCCTCCCTCCTCTCTCTCTTTCTCTCTCTGTTTCTTTTACACACGTACAGACAGGCACGCACACGCACAAACACATGAACACCCTACAGGAACAGGCCGTGTAGATGCAGGGGCCCCTATCCAGAGAGCGAGTACCAAAGCACAGGGTGGAGAGTGGGGCAGGGAACCAGTGGTTGTCGAGGTCCACCAGCCACTGTACTGGGCCCTCATACACACTTCATAGCCAGCCCCCTCGCCATTCTTCAAGGAAAGAATTATTACCTACCTCTGAGAAGCTAAGGGGTGGAGTGTTTTCTCCAGGGTCACACACAGCCCATAGTGGGAAATCTAGGATTAAAAGGATCTCATGGAAGGTGACATTGGGAGCTTGGGAGTATGTGGTCCTGTCCAAGAGCTGCAAGTAACTGGATTCCTGCAGAATATCGCTGTGAATCGAGCAGAAAGAGTCGTGGATGGACAGATCTTTGTGTTGGTGGCACTGTGCACACTCCATGAAGTGCTTGAATTCTCCACCTACAGACTTCCCGGGCACTGCCCACACCTTGAGTTCAGGACGCTCCCTTTCCCTGTCTCAGTGGCCCTGTTCCTGGTAGCCTGGTGTTCGCTACGATGCTCCATCAGGTTGGGGAGTGATGAAATGACCTCAGTTGTGTCCGTTTCCTTTTTACAAACCGGTCTTGTCCCACTCTCTGTCTTTCCCT
>NW_006775143.1:2784570-2799997 GCF_000442215.2 Lipotes vexillifer | reverse complement strand
CTTTCCCTAATGCTGGAAGAATGAGAAGTGCAGGTGTTCATTGGAGGTCTGTGCCGAGGTCTGTGCTGGAGCCCGCGGAAGAAACCAAAGAAGCAAAAGACCCAACTCTGACCTTGTTAGCGGGAAAGCCTTAAGTATGAGGATGCTATCGAGAGGAGCAGCCCTGTCAGAATAAGAGGGCGAGTGATCACTGTGACGACTGAAGAGACACCTCTCTCTTTGTGCTAGATGAGTCTAGAAAATGGTTAAAACTTCCGTTTTCATTTTTGTGTGAGCCCTCCATTTCCCATAGTTCCCAATCTCTCTTGTCCATTCTCCTGAAACAAGATTCCCAAATTTGGTTAGAGCCAAGCTCCTCCACCCCGAACATTGAGTCTTATATCCAAATGTTATCAGAAGTATCAGAACTTGCCGGCTCTGCACAGTGAGCTGAACATTCTATAATAAGAGACGTTCTCTGGATATTTTGGCCATGCACCTTTCTGGCCCAGCTGGAATTCAAGAGGTCCCTGAGACAGAACAAAAATGGAAGCGAGTCGAAAGTACTGAGTTATCTCTCTTCTGGGAACCTCAGCCCGATTTGGTTGAAGTGTTTGCAAAGATCTCGTCTTCTTCTCATTTTGTCTCCACGTCTCACCTTTCCCCGGTGCTTTACACCATAGGCTGCCAAAGTGAGATATTCCTTCATGCTGCCCCCACCGCCTGCATTTCCGCCCAAGCCCGTTTCCTCCGGTCCAAACAGGCCCCTCCCTCCTCCTGCAATGGCCTAGGGGGCATTGGAAGCATGAAGACTGTCAGAATGCACAGCGCTCTCCCAGGGATTACAGACCTTCGGTCAACCAACCGATGTATTTGCTTGATCCTTTGAGGGTAGCATTTAGACTAAGCATTTCCAGGGCTGTAGTTTAAGGGCCAAAGCTAAGAAAACCTTTCTAAGAATGAGAGCTATCCACAGTGAGATGAAGTGCCTTGTGATACAGTAAGCTCCCCATCACGAGGCACTCAGGCTGAGCTGGTGATTGCACAGGAGATTCCTGCATGAGGAGGAGGACAAGGCCTGAGCGTCTCTCCTTTGCTTTGTGATTGATTCTGACTTTGTATCCACCAACCCATGGTGAGGCATATCAGTTCTTTTTTTTTTTTTTTTTTTGATAGTCTCATAAAGTCAGCTTTATTAGTGAATATACAGAGGCAACTCCAGATATCCCATTATTTAGGATGAAGAATATTAGTGGCTTAATCATTCTGGCTTCGCATTTTTGTCCTTTTATTTTTATTTTATTTTTTTTACATCTTTATTGGAGTATAATTGCTTTACAATGGTGTGTTAGTTGCTGCTTTATAACAAAGTGAATCAGTTATACATACACATATGTTCCCATATCTCTTCTCTCTTGAGTCTCCCTCCCTATCCCACCCCTCTAGGTGGTCACAAAGCACCGAGCTGATCTCCCTGTGCTATGCGGCTGCTTCCCACTAGCCATCTGTTTTACGTTTGGTAGCGTATATGTGTCCATGCCACTCTCTTGCTTTGTCACAGCTTACCCTACCCCCTCCCCGTATCCTCAAGTCCATTCTCTAGTAGGTCTGTGTCTTTATTCCTGTCTTACCCCTAGGTTCTTCATGACATTTTTTTTCTTAGGTTCCATATATATGTGTTAGCATACGGTATTTGTCTCTCTCTTTCTGACTTACTTCACTCTGTATGACAGACTCTAGGTCTATCCACCTCATTACAAACAGCTCAATTTCGTTTCTTTTTATGGCTGAGTAATATTCCGTTGTGTATATGTGCCACATCTTCTTTATCCATTCATCCGATGATGGACACTTAGGTTGCTTCCATGTCCTGGCTATTGTAAATGGAGCTGCGGTGAACATGGTGGTACGTGACTCCTTTTGAATGATGGTTTTCTCAGGGTATAAAAGGCATATCAGTTCTTTGCCACCTCACTTTGAGTCGCTGTTGCCTGTTCCTTGGCATGTCCATAAGATTGTGTGCCTCTCTTAAAATGAAAATCATAATTTGCCTTTAGGGATTAACTCATTTATTCATTTGATTAAATGGAAATATATATGACTCCTCCGCTGAGAAATGTGAGCAGGTGGAGAACATGGGCATTCATGGCGTCAAGTGGAAATTGTGCAGATGTGGCTTTGCCCTCCTAGCTTTTCCTCTTGGGAATCTTGAGCAAATCACTCCTCCAGGGACCTCAGTTTTCTCCTCTAGAAAGAGGGCATGATAGCCTCTACTTGGTGGGGATTAAGGGAGTAAATGCAGAGAAAACTGTTCTGTTGTTGTTCTTCGTTTTCCACTCATTGGGTAGTGCAAACGTTAATTCCCTCTTCCATTCATGTTAGGCCCGCCGCTGCACACCCTCACACGAGAGCCACCCACGGTGACCCACACAGCCCAGAAGCTCAGTCAACGTCTGGTTGAGTGAATAAGCACAGTTGCATTAACAAATGCTTCCTGCGTGCTCAGGACTGTACCAGGCATTTTGAGAAACTCCAAAGAAGTGCTGGTCCTTTTGTAGCCCTCAGAGTGCTCACTATTGCATGGGAGGGGTGTGTCCAACTGGAAATAGCAGCCAGGACCCAAGAGTATGAGATTTAGAGGGAGTTTCCCTGAGGAAGAAACCACACTGCTATCAGCTTACTCAGCCAGCAGGGATGAAAGCCAGCATGCAGGGATGGAAAAGTCCTTTGCCCACTTTCAGAAGGTCCTGGACAAATTATAAAAATAACATTTACCAAGTTCATCCAGGCCCTGCGTCAAATTCCTTGAATCCTACTTAAACTGCTACAAGAATAGGAATCACTGTTCTCACTTTACAGTTTGGGACAGTAAGGCTCAGGGAGCTGAGTGACTGACAAGTCTGGGGGTTCGTACTTCTAAGAGGCAGAGGCAGAACCAGGATTCAGGCCACTGTGTTCATCACAGGAGCCCAGGTGCAGGACGAGGCAGCTCACGCCTGCTGCCGTGGCTGACAGAGGAAAATAAGTGAGGAGAGCTGTCTTTTGCGTCTTTTCTTACGTAGTGTGCTTTCAAGGAACACAAGGAAAGTGGGAACCCCCCTCTCCAGGACCCCAAATATTGCCCTGCTGTTTCTGCCATGCTTCCTACATCTCTATCTAAGGGCAGTCATTCTTTTGGGTTAAGTATTGCCCTCTCCAGAAAGTCATTTAAAAAGCGTACATGAAAATACGGGAGAAACATAGGAAATGTTTTAAGTTGCCAAACCCTGAGTGTAAAAAAAAAAAAAGGTTTCTTAGATTTTGGATCCAATCCGTGTCTGATTACTTCTGGGCTATGGGAGAGAAAAGCACAAACAGGACAATTGTAGATGGAAGAAGAAACTTTGCTCCATTTACAGGTGTGTCACAAACCATGTGCTGTACCCAGGAAACCCTGAGATGTCAGTAAGGGAATCGCAAGATGTGTGCATTCCTTGATGGCTCGCCCGGAGAGCAGGGACCATTTATCTGTGTCTTCTGCATCCTTGTGTCCAGAGGAAGGGAGTGGAAATCCACCGGGTTCTCTGGACATAAGGGTAAGAAGTCTTTCCACAAGCACCCACAACGCAGTGTAGGAAGTGCTGGGACAGGGGAACCGAGGGGAGGGTGGGGAGATATTTCCATATGAGTGATTGCTGAGCTGTGACTGGAACGTTAAGCTGCGGGTAGGAGAGGGGTGTGCAAGGAAGAGCATGTCAGAGAGAGGCAGACAGAAGGAGACAGACAGACAGATAGACATACAGACATCCAACAAAAGGCCAATACGAAATTCAGGGGAAGTCAAGAGAGATGGGCTATGAAAATGATGCGGGGATGTCCTTCAGATGCTTGAAATTTAGCCTTTATTCCCGAGTTCGATGGGGAGCTTCTCAGAGGTTCTAAGCAGGGGGCCAACAGATCAGACGTGCATTTGAGGATGAAGACTGACATCTATGAACACCTCCTGGGTGTCAGACCCTGGACGAGTGGGTCGAAGCACATTGTGAAACTGAGAAGTTTTGCTTCTCGTCTCTCAGAATGAAGAGCTGCCTTCAGTGCGAGAGGTGAAGGATGTCCCCTGTGCCCCTCTTTCTTCTACTTCTTTCTTTTCTTGCAGCCGCTACTGGTATCGCATTGAAACAGCCCCCCGTGGAAATTTTGCATGGACGAGCAATTCTCTGATGCTGTTCAGATGATTATATTGGCAAAGGGCAGGGGGCAATCGTGGTCTCAGCACCCAGTGCTGAGGCCACTGCTGAAACGTGTCCCTTCACCGGCGTGTGCAGGTCTTCTCACCGGTGAAATGGGACAGCATCTGCCAGTGGAGGGAGAGAGGAGGGAGGCCAAGGGGATGTGCCGAAATGTCAGAGAAGATTCCAAGCAGTTTTCCCAAATACCCAAGGGATCTGCTTTCTTCTGGTGGTTTCTGAATAATTTTTCAAGAGCACATGTGTGAGTCATCTAAAGAGACAGAACAGAAAGTCCCATGGTCTGTTACAGTCTGTCCCATTGGTGTGGGGCACCCAGAAGTCCCTCCAAGGCAGCAAAAGCCAGCTCCGGCATCAGAAAGGAGCCCCCTGCACTGGTGGCTGTAACTCCCTGAACTTGTCCTGGAAACGTGGGCTGGGAGGGACTCTAAATCTACTAAACTGTTCAGGACCCGGCAAAGGACTCTAACAGCCTCCCCTCCACCCCGTCGCCTTCTCTGCCTCCTTAACTCCTTCGCTCTTTCGATGTTTATTCAAACTTACGAAATGTCAGATGCTATGATTGGCCCCCCAAAACTTTGAGTGATGAGAGTTTTATAGAAAAAAATGAGATTTAGGATCAGCTCAGCCTGGCTTCCAGTTCTGGGGTCACCAGCTCTGTCACTTCAGGCAAGCCGGTTCTCTTTGCTTCTGCCCAGTCTCTTATCTGTAAAACAGGGGTGATAGCATCCATATGGCAGATGCTTGTCAAGGACGAGACAGTTGATCCACAAATGTGGTTTTCCTTCTGATGGCAGCTGAAAACTTTTTAAAGAAATGCTTCTTTCTGCCCATGAAGCTTAACAACTGTGGATCCAATTAGGAACAATTGAGTTTTTTGTTGTTATTTTTAAAGGAACACTCTTTGGGACACAGAAATCTAAGCAGAGAGAGAGACTTTGAAAGTCTCTTGGTCTTACTTCACTTAATTAAGATTTGGCTTTGATTAAATAACTTCCCTAAAGCCCTCCATCCCCTGTCTGTTATGAAGGGATTCTGATATTTGGATTCAAAACCCACTGTAATCTTCTTGTGAACCTCCTAATGTCCAAAGCATCCTTTTCAGCAGGGGATTGCGGTTGAGATGAATAATTCAGCCGCTGCCCTCACGCCGTCTGTAGTGTCCAGGGAGGAAAGGGAACACCTGAATAGGCACCTCTAAGAAGAAAAGAAGAACTTGGGCAAACTGCTGTGATACATGGACACATGGAATAACCCTTAGAGGGACATACATTGAGGGAGACGGGTATGCGTGAATACAACGCCTGGCGTTTGCAGCAGTCATGCATGGGTTACCAGGGAAGGTGCCACATGGAGCAGGGAAGGCTCTCACTTGCCAGTTGACTCTTGCCTTGCAGCCCAGGAACAAGCAAGGCTTTGTGGTTCGGGGCTGCTTCCACTGGCTCTTCACGGAGAGCAGACACAGCTGGGCCAGTTTACTCCACAGCCCCTCTAGGAAGACCCCTAGGCCTTTGTGTTCCCTGCTTCTCCAAGCCTGACCCACTCCCATCTCACTGTCTGTGTCGTCCGCATCATCTCTCCCTCCTGGTCCATTCAGGACCAGACTCCTGCCTTCCATCCCTGCCATCTACTCAGGCTCCCTCAAGACCCTTCTCCATCCTCGTCTTTCATTTTCTTTTTTTTAATTATTGTTGTTGTTTTAAGCAGGGGCGCTCGTGTTTAGCCAGCGTGGCCTTTGCTGTGTAATTTAGTTTCGTGCCCTGTACCCAAGAAACATGTAAAATATGTAAACAGCACTCACTCTCAGAGACTGTAATGCGCGTAGGAAGCAGCAGCCGGTCGAGCCTGCTGAGCCCGCTGCTTCGGCGGTATTGGATTCTGTCCCCAAAACCACATGCTCATTTCTCTAAGTCTGGAAGTAAACTTTCTCAAGCCAGGCCCCAAGGATGGGGTTCCAAGGGGAGTTGTATGTTGGTTGTGCATAGGATTTTGCTTTTGTTGGTGTGTGTGTGTATGTGTGTGTGTTCGTTTGTTTGTGTTTGTTCTTCAAACCCCCTACGCCCCACTCTCCATCCCAACATCCTTACTTTTTAAATTAACCTATATATGCTATGTATAGAACCAGACCAAGACCAAAAAGGGCTTTCTACCCTCTCCGCCACCCTAGGCACGGATTTCTTAAAACGCATCTAATTCTTCAGCCAGATCCAAGTGCCAGATGCTCCTGGATATATTAGTGCGTGTTCATTTTTCAGGGAGAGATGGACTGAGAGAGGGAAGTGAAAGGCACCCATGCTGAGAGGTATGCTTCTCTGCCAGGGTGGTCCAACAAAGACTTCCCTGTGGCTCCTGCCCACCCCGGAACCCTTTACCCAAACTGGCCCTGTGTGTGCAGCTGGTGGAAGGGGATGCTGGGCTGATGCCTGCATTCCTCTCCATCCTGGGAAAGAGCATGAGTTTGGGAGAGATCTGGTCTGCTGGCAGGATACTGCTCTCAGGAATGCGGATGCTGCTTGGGTGATGCCCAGGTCTGCAATGTAGCCTCCTGGGGCAAGGGTTCCAGGAAGAGAAAAGCAATGCAGAGCAATGTAAGGAAGGAGATAAACCGACATGCATCAGGGACCTATGGTCAGGAGTTTATATTCCAGAGAAGGCAGAGCTGTGTCAGTGTTGAGAGCCCGGGCTCCAGCTCAGCTGTCTGATAGGACTTCCAGTGACGATAGAAGTACTCTATATTGGCACTGTAGCCTCTAGCCACCTATTGTTTTGAGCCCTTGAAATGTGGCTCAGGAAAGTGAGGAACCGAATTTTTAATTTTTTTTTTTTTTTTGCGGTACGCAGGCCTCTCACTGTTGTGGCCTCTCCCGCCGCGGAGCACAGGCTCCGGACGCGCAGGCTCAGCGGCCATGGCTCACGGGCCCAGCCGCTCCGCGGCATGTGGGACCTTCCCGGACCGGGGCACGAACCCGTGTCCCCTGCATCGGCAGGCAGATTCTCAACCACTGTGCCATCAGGGAAGCCCTGAATTTTTAGTTTTAATTAGTTTAAAATTAAATAGCCACAGGGAGATACTGAGCTACCCTACTGGAGCAGGTCTAGAGTCTACCACATCCCAGTGCTGCCACCTATAGTGAGATCTAGGACAAGTTACATGGTCTCTCGGCCTCAGTCTCCTCATCTGTAAAATAGGAAAATCAAGTGGCAATTGTGAGTATTCCAGAAAATTGCACACATAAAACACTTGGAACATTGCTTGACATATAATAACTGCTCTCTACATGTATTCAATTCAGTTATTGCATTAAACCTTTATAACCAATCTGTGTAGTAAGAACTGTGTTCCCATTTCACAGATAGGGAAGCAAAGCTCCACACAGGGTCCCCTCCTCCAAGTGGTGGAACAGGAGGAAAGCCAGTGCTTTCAGGCTCCACAGCCCATACACTTTCCAGGATACACACCACTTTCCCCAAGAATTTTTTTTAAATGTGTGGTCACTGCTGTGTGTTCCAAGATGAAGAACAAGGCCTGGCACACAGTAGGCATGTGATAAATACTTACAACTAGGGCTTCCCTGGCGGCGCAGTGGTTGAGAGTCCGCCCGCCGATGCAGGGGACATGGGTTCGTGCCCCGGTCCAGGAAGATCCCACATGCCGCAGAGCGGCTGGGCCCGTGAGCCATGGCCACTGAGCCTGCGCGTCCGGAGCCTGTGCTCCGCAACGGGAGAGGCCACAATAGTGAGAGGCCCATGTACCGCAAAAAAAAAAAAACAAAAAAAAACCAAAAAAAACTTACGACTAAATCTGCACTTTGTTCTGTTAACAGCTTTGCACAGAAAGTAGGAAACAGCTACTGGAGGCCAGGCCCCAGGAAAAAGGCTCTACCCTTTTGCCTCTTATTATTCTGGTCTTAGGGATGTTCTCGTGACTAGATTTCTATGGATATTGATGGAAACATAAAGGGCCGTCTGTCTGGCTTGAGAGTGTATGGTTCGCCTTCAGACAGGCCTCCCAGTGAGAGGCCCAGCCAAGGAAGGTGTGAAAGAGCAAGAGAAAGAAGGGAGGAAGGAGAGGTGGGGGAGAAGGGAAGAGGAGTACAAAATTAAGGGAACTATACTCAATATTTTGTAATGGCCTATAAGGGAAGAGAATCTGAAAATATATATATATATATATATATACGTACGTATAACTGAATCACTTTGCTGTACACCTGAAACTAACACAACATTGTATTAACATCAGTTATACTTTTTAAAAAAAAACCTATTACAAAGCTACAGTAATCAAACAGCATGGTACTGGTATAAAGATAGACAAACACATCAATGGAACAGAATAGAGAGTCCAGAAAATAGACCTCCTAACATAAAGAAAACTGATTTTGACAAATGGGCAAAATATTTGAACAGACACTTTGCCAAAGAAGATGCTCAATATCATTAGTCATGAGAGAAGTAAAAATTAAAACCACAGTGAGATATTGCTATACATCTATTAAAATGGTTAAAATTAAAACAGCTGACCATATCAAGTGTTGGTTAGGATATGGAGGAACTGGAACTCTCGTACACTGCTGGTAGTAATTTAAAAAGTACAATAACTTTGGAAAACAATTTGGCAGTGTAATCCAGCCATTGTATTCCTAGGTATTAAAAGAAAACATGTCCATACTAAGGGTCAAGATTATATATATATATATATATACATATATATATATATATGTATGTATGTATGTATATTCATAGCAGTTTTATTCATAATAGGCAAAAACTGAAAACAAACCAAATGTCCATCAGCTGGTGAATTGGATAAATAAACTATCGTATATACATATAATGGAATGTTGCTTGATAATAAAAATAATGGAGAGATGAAAAGGAATGACTAAACAATAATAAATGACAGTAATACCAATGACATAATAGTACTAACAATAGTTGATAATAATGATAGGAGCAGTGTGAATGGTCCAGCTCTCAAGGCGGTTGCTCCATGTCAGGACCTCTACCCAGAGGTTCACACCGTTTTAGCACAGTTATACCCACCAACCCCTCTACGAGGTAGTGGCTAACTTTCACTGGTTTACAGAGGACTAAATTGAGACTCACAAAGGTTAAGTAGCTTACCCAAGTTTCTACAACTAGCCTAGGGGTGGGGCAAGGAACTCTAGAATTCGACCCCAAGACTGTCTTCCTCTAGAGCCAGGAGGGAAGAAGTAGGAAGGGACGAAGAAGGGAAATGTTAAGTGTGTTTCTGGCACGCAGGGCTGTGTGTAGACACTTGCATATGCAAGAGCTCTTTCAATCCTGAAACAGCCCTTCAAAGTAGGTGCCATCATCTGATTTTGCAGTGGAGGAATTTAGGCTCCTTGAAGCGTTCAAGGTCATGATGTCAATAAATGGCAGAATCTGAGATTCCAGCCCACATCTCTCCAAGTCAATGTGTGTGACTTGCACTGCTCATGGAAAGTTCGGGAAACTGGCAGGTGTAGGATTGTTGAGGAGATCACATTGTGGGTTCCCATGGACAGCGTCTCAGAACAGCTGCTCCAACACCCTGCCTTTTTTGCAGATGTGTGCCGCCTTGTCCAAGGGCACCACTAGGGGGAAAGCATCCCTGCAGATAGTCTCTGTTCCTCAGAGGAATCTGCTGGTGGGGTGGTGGACACTTACGTCAGCAGTATCTACTGGGCATTTGATGGGCAAAGCCCCCAGTTTGCATATCAGGGTCGGTATCCCTACCTCTGAAATCTGGAGAGGGAGGCCAGAGAGAAATGCCACCCTTCTCCTTAAGAATGAGAGCTCTTATTTGAGCTGGAAGGTCAGCAGGACACCGATTAAAGCCTAAGTGATCCCTGTCCTTGCATGCGTCAGAACATTGCATCCTTTGGAGGCTCTTCCTAGGAGAAATCAAACTGAAGGCAGCCCTGGCAAGATGACCGCCCGCTCTTCAAAAGGCAAAGAGGAGAGGCAATCACTCAGTGGTTTCCAGGGTGATAGGAGGGGGATCAGAAAACCCTGAGGTCTGCAGTGAAGGGCAGAACCCAAGGACAAGGCACCTTGGCATCAAGTGGGGTTCCCTGCAGGCAGTGTGACTCATATTTCGTCTTGGTCACAGCTTGGAACACACAGCTATGGATTAGGAAAGCAGGAGAAGGGGAAGAAGGAAGAAAAAACACAAAAACAACCTGGAAACTCCTAGTTTTATGAACTTGAGGCAGTCTTGTTCGTTTAACACACAGATGTTTTTAAGTGAAAAATCACTCCTTTGACCTTTCTTGAATAGGCCAGTGTGGTCAAGACTGCCATTAACCACTGCTCAGCTATCCTTAGCCAAGGGTTTCGGTGACCAGGCACCAAGCTTGGATGTGGTCACCACTTTCCTGACTAACCCATGGACATCTCAGGGCTCCCTGAGTAGGCAAAGAAGAGGTCTGGTGCTTTCTTTAAAAGATCCTGCTTCCGTTGAGTAGCTCCGAGCTGAGTGTTGGAGATTTCCGTGCTTTAGTGCTTTGCTCCTGAGTTGGCCGTGTCTCCCAATTCCACTCTAGAGCCAGTAAAGAGGGCATTTTAGAGTGAAGCTGACTGGATTTGTGTTCTCAGTCTTTGGTATCTGATTTTCTAAACGGGAAGTTTTGGGGTGCTGGATTTAGAGCAGACAGCATTGGTTGCTCCTATTCTAGAATTATGATATCCTGGTATTCTGGCCTAGAACCGGAAGTCTTTCCATGCTCAACGTCCTCTGGGCTCTGAAATACAGATCACGAGGCTTCAGGATTCATATCTGAAGCTGGCAGTGCCTCAGGGTTTTCATCTTGTGCTGGCAGTATCTCTGCGTTTCGATCCAGAGTTGAGTGAACATTCTGGTTGAAGCTAACAGCATCCTCTTGATCTGATCCAGAGTCAACGCTGCTTTTATATCCTGTCCTAGAATTCGTGAAATGTTGTTAATTGCTTTCAGTACAAATTTTTTTAAAAAGAGATTTGGAAACACAGAAAGTTAGCAATGTGTTTTTTTTAATCTAATGTGCTCAGAACTGTGTTTGCAGCAAGATTCTACATCTTGAACTTTATCCTTCATGCCTCTGTTATTGACATCATCTGGGGAACTGGGTTTGTCATGGCTCAGCTGTGGCCCAGTTTTTCTCCTTCTCTTGCCTTTTTTTCTCCAGCCCCTGCTCTTCAGAGCCCACTTGACATTAAGATTCTGCGTTTCAGGCCCGGCCCGTGGGCGTGGACTGTCCCTCCTTTTCCATGCCCCTCTCAACCTGAACGGACCTCGAATATGGAACCCACCACGCTGTTGTGCGGGTATTTGCTGGGACAATCCTTTACTCTCCATCACATCCCCCCAGGGGTCTGGGAGCTCTTTGGGAGAAGGGATTTTATCTTTATTGCCTTTTTTTTCCCCCTCTGGGATCCATTTTCCTCATATAGACCATGGGAGATAAAGAACCTAACTCGTAATAAGTGCTATGTAAGTGTACATTGAAGGAGTGCATGAGTGAATGAATGAATGAGTTAATGAGAGAGAAATGTAAGAAAAATTTGAGCTTTGGGTGGAAGAAAATTTGTCTTCCACAAGAAAACTGAGATCTCTGGGAACCCCCAAGCACCTATCCCTCACCCCTAAAGAATTTTAAGAAGATCCTGCAACCCCGTCTTCTAACCCTGTCAGCATCTTACTGTCGGAGGAGACGCATGTGCCATGAAGTCACCCACGGACCATCTGGCCGGGGATCCCGTGTCCCTCCTCTGCTGCGGGAGATTACGTAAGCTGGACAGCAGCCTCCAGATGTTAGCAGTTTCTGCTCATTTCTTTCCTCCCTTTTCAGCAACAATAATAATAATTAAAACAAACACAGGCCTCATCCCCTCCCCGCACCCCTGAAATTACAAACAGGTGGGCCCAGATGCCCTTCCCGTCCAAAGGCCTAGTCTCTTAAGTCCAGTCCCGAGCCTCGGCAAGGCCTGCCCTGCCCTGAGCTGGACAGCCAGGCCAGCTGCCCTGTGGCCAGGGCCCCAGGCCCCAGAGCGGGTACATGGCCGTGTCATGAGAAGGGCCCGTGCTGGACTTTCCCTCTCTCTGGCTCCCACCCCCAAAGCCTTGGCCTCCAACTTAAATGGATGTATTTTGGAGGACTAGGTGGCTTAAGAGATTAGTAATGAGATCCCAAGTCTTTCAGTGCTGGGTCAGGAGTTCAGAGGCGGGCCTGGGTGACTAGTGAATGGCGTAATTACTGGGAGATGGGAGCAGGCCTGCGGAGGGCCCGTGTGAAATGAGCCCGGCCAGGCCTTTAAAGGGACGAGTTGTCAGCAGCACAAAAGCCGACCGCCACATCCGACACTAATCACTCTCCCCTGTTAGAGGATTTACCAGCTGGAGGAGACCGAGCCCCCTGCCCAGTGCCTCCTCAGAACGGGTGTCTGGGTTCCAGTGATGAGCACGGCCCGATGCCCGGCTCTGCTGTCTGTGAGATCGGAGATGATGCTGACCCCATGGGGTGGAGTGGTGAGAACTCTGCGTTTCATACAAAGTCAGTGGCTGACCTGTGTCTTTATTTTAATTATGGCTACCACTGCCATGGTGGTGATTATTTCTTCCTCTCCCTTGGCTTCAGTCTTCCCACCCGTAAGTGGGTAATAGGAATCTCCCTTTCACAAAGGACACAAGGATGGGATTGATGGAGGTGAAGGCAGCTGGGTGCTCACCGTCGCCACTGTTACTGTTGCAGTTTTCAGCATCACCACTTACACTAGGTGGGCCTGTTTCTTCATCTGTATCATAGGAGGTAGTCTTACAGTAGCACAGGCAGGAATCAGACCCGGACTTCACATTCCTGACAGGTGCGGCTTCGGGCTGCCATTTATCCCCTTTGGACCTCGGGCTTGTTACCTGTAGGGTACGTGAGGATGTGGCAGAAGGAGGAGAGGCTCTGTACGTGGAGCATAGTTGCTGGTCATAGTTACTGGTTGAAGTGTGTTGGCAAAGAAACACACTTTGTCTTTGCCGTCTGTCATGGATGCTTTCTCAGGCCTCTTGCATAAATGTTTCCCTTAGAAGAGGGTTGGAACATCTCATTTCTGTCCCCTAGAAAACCTGAGCTTCTGTCTATAAGATTAAGCCATTGAGTGAGCAGTCCCCATCAATCCTATGGCTCTGAACCATTTCTTTTCTAAGAAGCTTAGTTTCTCCACCTGTAAAAATGTCAGTATGCTGTGGGACAGTGGTCTCTTAAATGATTTCTTTGCTCCTTTCGCCTTGAGAGCCTAGGCTTCCTTTCCATGACCACTTGATCAGGCCAGGAGTTTGAACCCCAAACCACAGGATTCCAGACGTGTGGGGAGGTGCAGGCCAGGAGGGTATTAGACCCCTAAGGAGTGTGAAATGCCTGATGTGTTAGGGACAGACCCTGGGAGCAATGAGGTACTAATCACCCCAGAGCCGAGCCCCAAGGCTGGAGGGCATCTAATGCCTAATGCCGGGATATCTTATCTGGAAGTGTCTCCTGGGTGGAGGCCCTGAGGTCTGCTGCTATTTCCAGATCACTGGGTGAGAGGAGGAGGTATCCCTACATTCCATGCACCGGCCCTATGCACAGGAAATACCACTTTGCTTGATTGTCTGTCCATGCCAAACAATAAATCCTGAAATTGAAAGAGGCAAATCCAGCGCTCCCCTTCCCTTCTATCTTTTTAAGTCAAGTATCAAAGGGGAAACTGCTCTAGGGGCCTAGGGAAAGTGATCATTATTTCTAATGGTCAGTAAAGAAAGCCTGGCTTTTCTTCCTTCCTTTCTCTCTCTCTGTCTCTCTTCCTCTCTCTCTCTCTCTCTCTCACTATTAAGTGTGTAAAAAGGAGGTTGGAGGAGGGGATTGAAAAGTGTGTGTGTGTGTGTGTGTGTGTGTGTGTGCGCGCGCACCCGCGCACACACGTGTGTTATATAATGTTAACCCTCGGTTGCCCTTAAAGTTTTTTTTTGTTGTCATTGTCATATTCAGAGGGTCAGTTTGGAGTAAGGGGCATAGGAAGGAGGTCAGGATGGGCAGAGGGGTGGGGAGAAGAACCCAGGTGGGAGAGGACTACAGGGCTCCCAGCCGGTGAGAGAGGCCCTGAGCCCGAGTCAGAGCGTTTGGGTGCCTGTGTCCATGTCACCTTAATGGAGACCAGGTATGTGGAGCACATGTTAGAAGCCTGATATATAGTAAAGGATCAATAACATTTATTGTGGTTTTTGTTAGTTCATTCAACTAAATATTTGCTTAGCGCCTACTCCAGGCCTTCCTCTGCTCTTAGTGTTGAAGATATAACAAGTAAGACCTCATTCTTGCCCTCAGTGAGCTAACAGCCAAGTTCAAGGATTGCACATAGGGCACTCCTAACCCGTCATGAGTGGCTTAACATTTTGTTAAGATGGTTTCAGAGGTCTACACTCAGGGGAACAGCAGGCACTGTTTAATGATATCTGTGCTGGGCAAGAGATGGGGGAACGGCAGCACTGATCCCATGTGTTTGCCTCAACCGGTCCGCTGGGCTCAAGGGCCATTGTACTGCCTTTAGCTATCACTAAGGAAGGCACTGTCCTCGAAGCTCATGCATGTAGACACATGGACAGACGAGAAACCACAACGCAGCGTGTTGCACAAAGACTGTGACGGAGAGTTCTCGGAAAGTCTGGCCACAGGGTGGGAAGAGGACGGACTTTGAGTCAGACCACTTGACTTTGACCTCTCAGCCAGAGGGGAGTGACCAATGCCTTCCAAACCTCAGAGTCCTTATCTCTACAAGAGGGACAAAGAACGCCTATTCCTCAGGGTTATTATGAGGGCCAGAGGAGATAATACACGGGCAGCTCCAGTACTGGGAGGCTGTCCTTAAGAGTTGGTGCCCTTTCCCTCCCCCACAGGAGCTCTGAGGAGGGGGCAGTACGTTCTTGAAGGAACTGCCAAGCAAGCTTTACAGAGGTGGCTTTATTTCACCTGGACCCCTCTGTGTCCAGGTCTCCTGAGGCAGGCTTTCCCTCCTGCAGTTTTCATATCAAGGAACCCTGCCCACCTCTGCAGCCTCGCAATTCTTGGGGAAATAACTTGGCAATGAACCTGTAAACCTGAGGTTAAAATGTGGCCTAAGTAGAAATATTCGGAAACATTGCCTGGGGACTGTGGGTGTGTGTGTGTGTGTGTGTGTGTGTGTGTGTGTGTGTGTGTGTGTGTGTGTGTGTG
>NW_006775143.1:2764158-2784529 GCF_000442215.2 Lipotes vexillifer | reverse complement strand
GTGTGTGTGTGTGTGTGTGTGTGTGTGTGTGTGTGTGTGTGTGTGTGTGTGCGCGCGCGTGCGCGCGCTCTCATGCACGTGCGTCTACGCTAATGTGTATTGTTATTGTCAGCATGCACCCCACCCTCCCCACTCCCTATTCCTTTTCCTCTCTTTTTCTGTGAGGCCCATTCCCAGGTCCCTTTGAATTGAAAGAGGAAATTGGAGAGGATGGGCTAGAGGTTTGACAGGCACTTCCTCCCTCCTGTGATTGACAAAAGGGCATGTAAATCTGTAAAAGTGAAATTCAATAGAAACCTCAAGGCATCTCCCCTGTGTGGGAAAATACCAGAACTCCCACTCCCCCTCTTCTCTCTCCACCCCCCCCCCCCGCCCCCCGCCTTTGTGTACATCGTGTGTGGGTGGAAGATAAACTGGATTTAAAAAACCCTTTGAAAGCAAGACATCGTTAACTCCTCTAATTGAAAGCAGTCTTCTGCAAGGGAGGAGGTTTGGAGGTGGGTGCTGGCTGTAGTGGCTGGCGGTGCCTGGCCTGGACTAAAGGGCCCACGTCCTGGGGCCCGCAGACGCCTCTGCTGCTGTCAGCCGAGGCCCGTCCCAGAGGACCCTACAGCGTTCTTTCAAGCCAGTCTCTCTGTTCCCCACCGAGCTCTATCCCCCACCTGTCTGTCAGATGTGATGGCAAGAATCAGATCCCGGAGGAGCTCCCCAGCTCAAACATCCAATGATGTCAGAACTTTGGGAGAAGAACTTCCAGCTCTTTTGCAGCAAAAAGAAAAGAAAACAAAAAACAGGAGACACGTTGCTGGAATGGCTGCAGTAAACTTTTAGGTTACTTCTCCAGCTGTCTTAGACAGAAAAGGTGGCTGTGATATCAGTTGGCTTCTGGCCTCCGAGTATCGGAGACATGGGATCCATGAGTCAGCTCAGGCCCACAGGAGGGTCGCACTTCACTGCAGAATCAAGACTCTCTTCAGCAGCTCTCGCTGGAAGAAGCTGGACATCAAAAGCTGGCAGAACGTCAGAACAGAAAAGCCCTTTGGGGATCCATCTTACTCTGTCCTTCTACAGGTGGGGAGAATGAGTGTCAGAGGAAGCCAGCCATTGAGCCAGTTCTAGGAGGCAGGTCCCGGAGCCTGGCGATCTTGGGCTCTTTCAGCCGACAGCCCCACCCCAGGGCAGAGCTGTAAGGCTCTGCTTTTGTCTGCCGACGAGGCTTCCGCTTCCGGGAGAAGCAACAAAAAAAATTCCCAGGTCCATCCTCCGGAACAGCCCTGAGCAATGTGTAGGCAGACCCTTTTCAAGTTGCATCTACAGGTAAGAGTGGAGTTTGCACCTGGATTTGAATCCTGGTTCTACTAACTAGTTGTGTGACCTTAGATGAACTACTGGGCTTCAATTTCCTTATCTATTAAATGGGTATAATATTTATACTATATTTATATAATATAAATATATTTGTAATATATTTATAATATATATTTATAGTATAAATATGAGTGTATTTATAAGTATAAGCATATTATATTTATATTATAAATACAAATATATTTTTATATTTATATTTCCTTATCTATTAAATGGGTATAATAACAGTACTATCTCACAGAGTTGAAGGTTGCGTGATCTCGTGCATATGGAGTCCTGGAAGCAGTGGCCAGCGTAGAACAGCCAGTCAGTACAGTATACACTGCTGTGGTTATTGTTGTTCACTGAGTACCTCTTGTGTCCTGTGTGCTGGGCAATCTGCTAGGATTTATTTGAGGATAAATAAAACATGGTTCTCACCTTGGAAGCCTTCAGGGTTTAAAGGGATAAGACTGCGCTCTAAACAACTATAATCCAACTTGGCAAGTGCTGTAACTGAGGTATATATAAAGACCTATATGGACACATCAGAGGGAGCGATTAATTCTGCCTGGGGGGTGAGCCAAGGCTTTCTGAGGAGGGCTGATATTTGAGACTGGCTTTGAAGTGTGTGTAGTATTTCACGGAATGGGCCGTCCACTGCAGTGGGGTGGAAATCTGGGCACAGTGTCACAGTGGTGGAGTCCACGGCGTGTTGGGGGGAAGGGTCCTCCAGCGGGAAGCGAGCACTACGGTGTAGCTGCATGGATGCCTGCCCGCTGCATGAGGCAGGAGCGCAGCTGGCTGTGAACCAGCTCCCGAAGGCCTTTGTAAGCCGCGTCTAGGGAATTTTCCATCCTGTGGTCCACGGACCGCCGTGGAGGGTGTGATAAGCAGCAAGGCGATGTGATGAGTTTTTCACTCTGGAAAGTTAATTACGGGAACCTTTGGAGCAGGGAGAGTGCAGTGTGTGGAGTGACTAGAGACGAAGAGAGTGGTAAACGGTACCGTCTTCTCCATCAGCGGAAGTGGAGGTTTTAACGAAGACAGCAGCAGTCGTGGTGCCATGTGAATGAGTACACAGAACGTGGAATCGGAGGGATCAGAGTCCAGCATCAGTTCTCATACACAACTGGATATATGACCTTGAGAGAGTTAGTTAATGCTTCTTTGCCTCATTTCCTCATCAGAAAAATGGGATAATTCCAACCTCACAGAGTAATTGAGAGGATTAAATGATACTGTGACCGTGAGACCTTGGATACCGTGGGTGTCCTCAAGCGCCGGGGGCAACCACTGCACCTCACAGATGGGGAGACAGGTTGGGAGAGATGTCCAGCTAATAAGTGGCAGCCAGAAACAGCCCAGGTCCCCTGTGTCTCTTGTTTGGTATTTGAAGTAAGCACAAATATCTCTGAAGATGACAGAGAGTCTAAGGGAGTGTGCTAAAGATGAGACCTTCCCCCTCAAGGTCAAGGGGAAAACGGGGTTGCTCGCCTCTTGGTTCCTGCAGGCCCTAAGATGGGGATGAAAGGCAGTGACCTTCTCAGCTTCCATCCAAGACGCAGGGCTGGGCTTCCTGCAGAAGAGAGCGACACGGGCACCAGAATTCCTGCCATGAATTCTTGGGGGAGGAGTAGAAATCTCACTGGAGATGGTTCTGCACAACAAAGATAGGATGTAGAGGGTGCAGAACATAGGTGAGGGCAGGGCATCAGTTCTGGGAACCAGAAAAATTTGTACTTTCATATTAATTTTGCCACTTGCTGTCTTATATTGTGCAAGACACCTGCCCTCCCTTGACCACTGGAAAGGGAATGGTCTCAGCAGATAACCTATTTAAGTCTTTCTCACTCTAAAACTCTAAAATAAGGAAGCGTGTAAGTGTTGCTGCTTAGAGAAAAGAGGAGGAGAAAGTGCAACCAGACATATTCCCCTGGCTGTTGGGAAGAATCTGTCCAAAGGTAAACTGGGCTGTTTGTAAATGGAAGTGAGTTCTCTGTCCATGAAGTAATCAAGAAGATGCTGGGTAATTCCTCCTCCAACCCTGAAAAGACCTAAATGAGGGTGCTTGCAAGCCCCACCACATCTGCTCTTTGCCTATAGCAACGTTATATGACTTTCTCTTTTTGCCCCTTCACTGGATCATTTATTTATTAGTGTATTCAATAATTCAGTAAATATCAATATCTTAGTCATTCAAAACCATATTTGTTTTATTTCATTTTATTGTGATGAGAACACTTTAAAAGAAATCTACCCTCTTAAGTTTTTATGTGTGCAATACAATATTATTGACTATAGGTACAATGTTGTACAGCAGATCTTTAAAATTTATTCATCTTGCTTAACTGAAACTTTTTGTTGATTTATACGTTGATTAGCAACTCCTTTTTTCCTCTCCCCACAGCCCCTGGCAGCTACCGTTCCACTGTTTGATTCAGTGGGTTTGACTATCTTAGTTACCTCATGTAAGCGGAATCATGCAGTATTTGTCCTTTTGTGACTGCCTTGTTGCACTTAGCAGAATAACCTCAGGATTCATCTATGTAGTCGTATATGGCAAGATTTCCTTCTTTTTAAAGGCTTAGTAATATTCCATTGCCTGCATGTACCAAATTTAGTTTATCCATTTATCTGTTGATGACATTTAGGTTGTCCCCACATCTTGGCTATTGTGAATAATGCTGCAATGCACTTGGGAGTGGGCAGTGCAGAAAGATCAGCTTCAGCTAGAGGAGACCCCCTCCTGATCTTCCTAGAAGAACCTGAAGCCTAGAGGCTGCCAATATGTTTCTAGAGCCTCCGTGATGTATTCCACAAACCAGTGAGTGGTGTATAGGGAAGGAGCAGATCTTGTTCATAGCAGCATGACAGAGAGGCTAAAAAGGTTACTCTTATCACCCCCCTGACATCTCTGGGGCTGGGGGCGGCAAGGTAGAGCCCTTGGCATCATGTGAAGGATTTGTGTGTCAGAGAATGGGAGGGAGAACAGAACGGCTCTGCCTGGGATTTGAGAGAGGTGCAGATTGGGAAGGGAGAGGGAGTGGGAGAGCTTGGAAAGGTCACTGAAGAAACTGGGCGAAGGTGATGGTGAGTGAGGAGGAACTTGGGGTGATGGTGTGAGAGCTTGAGTCCACATGGGGTGTGCGATGTAACTCTCCTGCTCGTTCCCCTACAGAATGTTCAGTAAAGTCTACACTGCTCAGTAATATTTTATGGAATTGGATTTGCTTTTTTAGAAGGTGCAAAAAAGTGGGCGGATGAAAGCAGGGCATCCCCACAGAACCAGGTACCTTGGGATCACACTTAGGTGTGTGACCATCCTTTTGGCCAAAGGCAAGGCTCTTTTCCTCTCAGCGAGAGCCTTGTGTGCCATTCGTCTTCCCTAAATGGCTGCTGAATGAGCAAATTCATGCAAGGTCTGTGAAAGCTGGGGGCTTGTGAGTGTTTGCAGCCTCCCCGCACCTCCCCAGGAACACAGATGGTTTTAAGATCAGCTGGGGCTTTGGGCAAAGGTTCCACTGGATTTGTTTGTTCCTCTCTGATCTACTTTGACTGTCCCTGGTCAGGATCGCAGCCAGCCTGAAACAAACACAAAACTAAATAGGAAACCAGGAGAATAAAATAACAGCAGCACGTTCCTCTGAAGTCCTGTCTAGTGCTGATAGAGCTGGCAAGATAAGAGGAAACTGTGTTTAAGTAGCGAGAGGGCTTTGTTCAAGTCCGAGACTTCTCTGACTGTGAATGCTGTAGATGCAGAGATAAGCCCCCTGCCCTAGCACTCCAGAGATGTGCTCCACCTCTCTCTGCTGGGGGACAGGCAGCTAAGAACACAAGGGGAAAGAATTCCAAAATGATACATGTCAAATTGCTGGCCTGGATTTCAAATGCCATAGATAGTTTATGCGAAGTCTCGCACTGTTGTAAAAATGTAACACAATCCACTGGCAGAGAGCTGCATGAGCTCAGTCTCAGTTGTTTTCGAGAAAAAATAAATAAACTTGAAAAACGTCTTCCAGCGCATTAAAGTGGCTTGTTTTACCCGTAAGTCTCCTCGGTATTAGGCTTCTAGAGATGTGAGTAACCGAAGCCGACACCTAATTCCCGGCCAGTGAGATGGGCTGATTCTTGGCACTTTTACTCTCCTTAGGACGTTACCTGTGACGTTCAGGAAACTAATACTGTATTCCCAGGACCCACTGACACCTTGGGGAGGGGGGAGGGAAACTTTGGCAATGAACAAGTTTCAGTACTTTTCAGTGTTTTTAAAGCAGTGAAGCTCTCATGAAACATTACAAGGCAGCTTGATATATAAAACAGTTGAGTGAAGATACTCTGGTTGAAACAATGGAGCAGAAGCTAAGTACATCTTCTCACATCCTGACCCTCAGACTGACACCTCCAAGCAACCCTAGGAATCCATAGGCAACACCTTGAAAACCTATGACCCAATCCAACATTCAGATGTGAAAGGTAAACCGAGGTCCACAGAGCGGAGATAACTAGTCCACAATCACACATCAAATTGTGAGGGAGTTTGAACCAGAACCAAGTCTCTAATCCAGCTCACCATTGCAGAACTTCCCAGGTGACAAAAAACTTTTCTTCTTCTATTGGAGGTTTCAAGAATAAACTGAAGATGTTAACTTTAAGGGAAATTGGGTGAAGCATATATGGAACTCTTGGTATTCCCTTTGTGAGTTTCCTGTAAATATAAAATTACTCCAAAACAGAAAGTTTATTTAAAAAAACAAAAACATTGCATCTTGCAATTGTGGATTACAGTGCAGCCATGTCTTTCAGCTTGACTTTGATAAGTGAATCTGATGTGTAACTTTTCCATGCTATTTTTAATTCTTCTGCACTCATGTATACGAATCCCTGGGTATAGTCTCGCTTTGCATGGTTATTATAAATAGCGTCATAATCCACTTACACCTTGTTCTTTTTTGGTCACTCAGTGTTATGCCTCTGCAATCTCCCCATGTTGAGATCTATGAACTCTCAAATAGGGCTTCCATTTTGCTTGGCCAGGGTCCCTACTGAACCAGGTGTTAAATATTGTTAGGATCATCGCTACATTTGAATCCCGTTCAGCCCTCTTAATACTCTTTTGCTTACAGAATCCTATCATATGAATATATCATATTCTATAGGTGAACATATAAACTCTCCCTGACCTTTTGCTACTATAGACATGGCTGGAATGGGTAGTCTTGACGCTTGTATATATATATTTTTCCCTTTCTTTTTTTTTTTTTTTTTGCGGTACGCGGGCCTCTCACTGTTGTGGCCTCTCCCGTCGCGGAGCACAGGCTCCGGACGCGCAGGCCCAGCGGCCATGGCTCACGGGCCCAGCCGCTCCGCGGCATGTGGGATCTTCCCGGACCGGGGCACGAACCCGCGTCCCCCGCATCGGCAGGCGGACTCCCAACCACTGCACCACCAGGGAAGCCCTTCCCTTTCTTTCTGTTTTACATGTGTATGTTTGTTTTATATGATTGAGATTGGATTATCTCACCTTTTTTCATAGCTTATAAGACCTTAGAGTCCTTTAAGGTGGGCCTTACTTTTTAGATCCGTAGCCTGAGGCCTGCAGGTGTGGAATGACAGGCCCAAATTCCTGGGGAAGATTGGACAGAGGAGCCACATCAGAGGTCCGAGGAAAAACTCTAATGTGGGCTGACCTTCTGCAAAAAGTCTGACCAACTTCAAGAACATCTCGGCTCTTCCTCTCCTTTTCCATCACAGCTCTTTCCTAGTCGTCAGTTTACAGTAATGTATGCATATGCGATTACTTGATGAATGTCTGTACGCACCGTCACTCTAAGCTCCGTAGCATCTGACCCGTCTGCCGTCTCGTCCCAGAGTGCTCGGCAAATAGCAGTTACTCAATAAATGTTATTGGAATGAATGAATGAACCAATGGAATGAAATGACATTTGGATACATGAGATACTCGTCAGTTTGAACAATACTACTTGTCTATACACGTTTCATGTTTCTTTTAATACCATTTGATGTATCTGTCATTGAGAATGAACCTGTGTGTGTGTGTGTGTGTGTGTGTGTGTGTGTGTGCGCGTGCACGCGCGCAAATCTATACAAATGTAGAGCTGATTTTCTTTGGGGAAAAAGCAAATGCTCACATTGTCGTAGTCTTTGTTCTGTCATTAATATAGCTCTGAGCACAACTTACGGATTTGCTCTAAAGTGGTCTGCTTGGTATTCAAGAGTCTGTGAGATCCAAGCCCCTCAGGCCTGCCTTTGATGCCACTTTCCCCAAGCTCTGTTATACCAGGCAGCTTGTCACTAATCATTCTGGGCTTCTGCTTTCCTCTGAGCCCTTGCTTCTATTCCCTGCATGTGCAATGCCCTTCCTTTCGTAGCTACCCTATTCTTCCAGACCCAACTCGAATGTCAACTCTTCCAGGACTCGTCCCCACGAGAATGTCTCTGACATCTCTACCACCAAGACGTGTTACCTGTCCTTTCCTTAATAACATTGAAGATTTTCTCTTCTACGTTAGAATGTGGGCTCCTGGAATAGACTCTTGTCAGTTCATCCCTCTTTCTTCCTGCAGAGTGTCAAGAACAAAATAGGTGGATAGCAAAGTTTTGTCGCGTTGAATTTAACTCAACCTCTGAGACCCTCTAAAACATTTGTTTCCCTTTATCTTTTTCCAGGTGTGTCGAACCAAGGTGATAGATCTCAGTGAAGGCATTTCCCAGCATGCCTGGTACCCTTGCACCATCAGCTACCCGTACTCCCAGCTGGCTCAGACCACTTTCTGGCTCCGGGTAAGTCAAAGCTTTGAGAGCCTTAGATTCTCCAGCAGTGGCCCCCAGGAGGCACTGCCTCCTGTGACCCTTTCTCAAGGTGGTTTTGTCTACCCACTGAGGGTGTTAATTGTAAGGACAGAGAAGAAAACACTTAGCAGCGGGATGCTTCCTGGAATGGAAATCCCTTAGTTGCTCATGGGATGCCTTCAGTCACTCTTATTTTGGCCAAGAGTTTAGATACCATTTATCTGCCTGGAAGACCATCATTGTTCAAGGCCTTTTAAACTGCCTTCTCCTTGAAGTTTTCGCTGACCCCCATGGAGAGAAGGGACTGTCCTTTCCCTTCTGGTCCTCCACGCGTGGTCATCTATTGGATGGCTCTTGTCAAGTGCCGTGGTATTCCGTAGCTGTCTATAGGCCCATCTTCCTGACTGTGGATTGTGATTGTTTCAAGTTTTGATTTGTGTGTTACTGACCTACATTGCACTCCACCGTCCACAGAAAGGCAAGGGCATATATCTTATTTACCTTTGTCTCCTCGGCGCGTAGTACAGAGGTTAGTTAGCATGGAGAAGTGATGAATAATGATAAGTACCATTTTGCGTGGTTTTAATGTATGCCAGACCCCTTATTATCAGTATCTTACTGGAGCCTCCCAGCCATCCTGTGATGTAGCTATTTACGTATCCATCACTTGGAGGTGAGGGAACTTGGGCCCAGAGCAGCACAGCCACCAGTGGACATCACACAGCTTGGAAAGAGCAGAGCCAGCGTTAGAACGTCGGCTCAGAGCCTGTGCGCTTCACGCTGAGGTATCACTGCCCACCTGTTCCCACCATGGCACCGTGATAAGTAGTCCAGCTCCTGAAATGGAAGATTCTCCTTAAAACCCCCGCCCCGTGGCTGCCTCCACGCCGCACGCCTGGCTGCGTGAGTGAGCCTCCTGTGTCGTCTGCATTTCAGGCGTACTTTTCTCAGCCAATGGTTGCTGCGGCTGTCATTGTCCACCTGGTGACCGATGGGACCTATTATGGGGATCAAAAGCAGGAAACCATCAGCGTCCAGCTGCTTGACACCAAAGACCAGAGCCACGATCTAGGTGAGCGTTGCCCTCAGGTGCGGCGTGCTCTCGGTACCTGCTTCTCCATGTGCCTGCGGGTGGTTGTAAGCATCGGCCGAGGATGAGTGCTTTCCTCCCCTTTCCTCTTTCTTGCTTCTCTATTTGCCATTCTGGTTGCCTTCAAATCAGGATGTGTTTGTGTATCCAGAGAAGCCCGAATCTGACAGGTTCGGGCATAAGGGGTTCACGTCTAAGTCCTCCTTTCAATAGCTCCCTCCTACCCAACGCCTTTACCCTCAGGCATCCCATGAGATTCTCAAAAGACCCTGGGAGGGAGACTGAGTAAAGGTTCTTTCCCATTATGTGTGTCATCACCCGAGACCCAAAGAGAGGCATCGAGAGGCCCGGGTCACATGGGAGGAGCCAGCAGGAGAGCCGGGGAGCCAGGCTTTCAGAATCATCGCCTGCTGTGCTTTACCCTATAGCCGTGGTGTCCGTCCGTGATAGTAAATGAGCCATTACTTGAGATGTTGTGACCCGTGCAGAGCACAACACCCAGCGCTCAGGAAGTCCCATCACCCCCTCCCACACTTCCCAGACACCCTGCCCCGTCTACCTCTGGGCAGCCAGGCCAGGAGTTTGGAATTCCAAGCCAGCGCTGAAGTGCTGGCTTCAAAGCTGTGCCCGCACCGTATTCCACAGGGAGCTCACTTCAAAGACCCGTAGGACGCAAGCATGCAAGGGGTCACTTCGGGGTCAAGCAGAAGCCAAGGCAGGAGGAGGGGGTTTGTTTTGTTTTCATGTTTACTTATTTGGTTAGTTTTCAAGGCAAGGGGGGAAACACGTTAATAAGAAGAAGAAAACCCTTCTGGATTTATCTGGATTCCTGGGAAATGTCCCTAAGTGAGAAGCAAATATTTTCATAGCTGTCCTGGCATCACGAAGGGCTCTGCGGAGAGACTTTCAGAGGAGTGGGGAGGAGTCAGGTTCCAGCGAAGGTCCTTAGACCCTGCTAGTTGATGCCTGGGGTGTCCACATGTCCCTCCCCACTGGGTCTCCTGTCCTGTGTCCTCAGCATCCTGGCACCCCTTGCAGAGGCTCTGCAGCTCTAAGACAGTAGACCACAGAAGGGGACCTGCTGGACTGGGAGCCTCATGTCCCAGAAGGGGAGGCATCCCAGGACATGGTTAGGATCATCCCATTCTTTAGTTGCAGGCACCGAGTGAGTGAGTGTTAGGGCTTTGGTGGATTCACATAGTAAAGAAATGGCTAAGCCAAAAATTGAACTGATGTCCATCAGACACCAAAGCCAGCTTCAGTTTTACTGAACTCCAACCCACCCCATCATTCCCTTCCCTCCCCTTCTGATGTACCTTTTCTCCCGTCCGTCTCCCTCCCCCCTTCCTTTTTTTTTTTTTTTTTTTTTTTTTTTTTTGTGTGCGGTACGCGGGGCCTCTCACCGTTGCGGCCTCTCCCGTTGCGGCCTCTCCCGTTGCGGAGCACAGGCTCCGGACGCGCAGGCTCAGCGGCCATGGCTCACGGGCCCAGCCGCTCCGCGGCATGTGGGATCCTCCCGGACCGGGGCACGAACCCGCGTCGCCTGCATCGGCAGGCGGACTCTCAACCACTGCACCACCAGGGAAGCCCCCCACTTCCTTTTTGAAGCCTGGGGACTTCTAGAAAGGACTGAGAGCTTCAGGGTGAAGCAAGTTTGGACTTTGCTTGTACTTTATATGGCTTGCTTTTCTGTTTCCCTCTGGAAAGCCACCTCCTGGTCATGATTCTCTGTCTCCTCTTTGCAGAGTGGGGACAGAGGTTCTTACCTCACAAGAGCTGCTCCCAGATTCCTAGATTAAAAATGAGAGTAGGCTTTTTACCCCGGGAATGACTTATTTCTGTGAATTATTTCCATCATTTATATGCCAGACCGGGAAGGCAGCCTGAAAACTAGCAACTCGGACCAGCAAGCCCTCATGCAATGTGGGAGGGAAGTGAGGGCCAGTGGTGCTTGGCCAAGGGGTGGCCATTTGGGGGAGGGGGAGGGGCTGTGAGCTCTAGGTGAAGGGAAAGCTTAGGGGGCAGTGAGGCAAGGGGATTGGGAAGATTTGGAACCAAGAGAAAAAGGCAGACAAAGAAACTTTCAATCAAACTCAAAATCCCCACTGGCCACCCAATGGTGCTTTTGTGCAGTGACATGAAAGGGTCTGGGGGCTTCGGGAAGGGCCCGTTGGGGAGGGCGTGACTGGCCGTGAGTAATGAGCCTGGCCCCTCGGCCCTCTGTCTCCCCTGACAGGCCTCCATGTTCTGAGCTGCAGGAACAATCCCCTGATTATCCCTGTGGTCCACGACCTCAGCCAGCCCTTCTACCACAGCCAGGCGGTACGTGTGAGCTTCAGTTCACCCTTGGTTGCCATCTCGGGGGTGGCCCTCCGTTCCTTCGACAACTTTGACCCCGTCACCCTGAGCAGCTGCCAGAGAGGGGAGACCTACAGCTCTGCCGAGCAGAGGTAAGGCACCCTGGGTCGGCTCGCCCTGGGCCGTTTTGTAGCCAAGTGGAGAAGGGCTTCTGGAACCGGGCAGCCATGTGTGTTGCAGTACAAAGTCTGTGTGTTTCTCCCTTCCCTATCCTCTGGCCTCTGGTCAACTCTGCCTTTGGGCTCGGGAGGCCCACACGTCTCTGAATTCCAGGGGTGCGGGAGGGCAGCAGGAAGATGTTGTGGAAGGAAGACCTCCTTCACCTGGCTCGCAGTCCCAGAGCTGGCGGCGGCCCGCAGGATGACCCTGGGAACATCACTTTCCCTCTCCGGGCCTCAGCATCCTCGTCGGAATGAAGAGAGGAGGGGTGGTTTAGCTCTCTTTCAGCTCTGAAATACTGGAATGTTCTGCTTCCTAAGTAGCACAGGCAAGAGTCATAACCCTCCTAAATTTAGGGGGATGCCGGGGGACTACTATTTGCTTCATCCCACTGCACTGTATATTTCAGGGTTGGGTAAACCTCTGTGTCTTCCCCACACCTAGCTCCTGAGAGATTCTCCCAGTGGTCTCGGTGTCTGTCTTTTAACCGCATGACATTGCTCCATCAGTACCTTTGATCTGGCATCTGTTAATGCACCTAGTTTGGAGCTAAGAGAGGATGCTGTTTCCTAGAAAGAATATGAGCTTTAATGATACTCTTACCTGGGTTTGAATCTGCCCCTTCCTGACTGTGTCCTTGGACAAGGCGCTTCACTTCTCTGAGTCTCAGTTGTCTGTTTTGGAATAAAAACGGGTGATAATATCTACCCCATAGGGCGGTCGTGAGGATTAAATGGTGCACTGCAGGCAAAAGTGCTCTTACAAACTATTAAGCACTGTGCAAAGATAATGTACTGATAGAGAGTATTTATCACCACTTTCTGATGTGATGGTGGTGCTTTTCTGCACAGAATTCTGCATAAAGTTCTTAGAGTTGAGCTGAGAGAAGCCTCGGGGCTCATCTGGTACATCCAGTGTCCAAACTTCCATGTTACCCTCTGGGTTTTCACAAGCGGAAGGACTGGTTCAGGGTCCCACATCATCTCTGACATTTGTTTAAAGAGTTGGGGTCTCTGTGGGCTCCCCCCCCCGCCCCGAGCGAGGCCCTCTGAAAGGCAATTCAGCCCTGACCTGTATACCTGGGAGCAGGAGAGGAAAGAGGAGTGGGGAGGGGGACCCCAGCCTTTCCCACGCCCCTGCTACCACAGAGGACACAAAAGGTGGTTGCAAAACCCACATTGTTTTGCACCCACTGTCTCTAGCTTCTGTTGTGCAAAGTCTGTCGCAATCCTTCGTATCACTCGTTGTATTTCACCCTGAGAGGGCCTTTTCATCCCTGGCTCGCCAGGCTGTAAAAGTAAGTTAATTCTCAGAACCCAGGGAAACAATGTCGACGGAAAATGCAAATCCATCAGACCTTCTCTGCAGTGCTTTCTCATCCTTAGCCAGCCACCAAGACCATCCCCGAGTTCACTGAGCCCAGCCCTGGCTTCTTTGAATCCTTAATTAGCAGTTCCTGTGCCCGAAGTAAACAGTAAGAAGTGTCTAACCTTGGAAGCAAGTCCGTCAATGAGTATGTGCTGAGTTCTTTGCCTTGCTGTGGGAAATCACTGAACTGGGGCACAACGTTCCAGGCCCTCCTCCTCTCTGGGCTTCAGTCTCCCCGCGTGTGAAATAACGGTGGCGATGGATGCGCGTTCTCTGTGGCTCCTTTCAGTTCGAACAGTCTGTGATTCTCAAGAACTAGGAGGGGTGAGAGGGAAGAGGAAGGGACCCACACTGGCTTCATGGTCACCCCTGTCCCGTGAGGTGTGGACAGAGGGAGTGAGTCAAGGCCATCCAGGCAGTGGGAGGTACAATCCCACTTTGTCTGCCCCTAAGAGCCACACTGTGCCCACCAGGACCAGGCACATCCAGGAGAGAAAAGGATTTTTCATGGCTGCTCACTGGTGAGCATCTAGTCAGTGAGATTGAGTTAAGTGATGGAGATGCAGCCATCTTGGGATTATCAGAGTCTGTATTCTCATTCCAAGGGGCTCTGAAATTATATATTATATATATTGTTTTGTCCTGACGCTAACCTGATCCCTGAAAGCTGCGAGGCTGGAAGGGATTCTTTGGTTGCGTCCTCATTTGAGGATGGGAAACCGAAGGTCCCGGTGGGGGAAGTGTTTCCCAGCGTCGCCCAGTGGGTTAGGATGCAGAACCCAATGGCATTGGAATCCAGTTCGCAGGACTTGCAGGTCAAAGCTCTTCCCTTCACATCAGAGGTGCCAAAACGGCTGTGTCCCAGAGGCCAGACTAGGCCACAAACAGCTTGTGTTTGTTTGGCCCTCATTCGGCCTCTTCTTTAATTAGTTGTAGCATTTAGCTATCAGAAGAGTAAGCATTAAAGCCCCACAGTTCTACCTCCTCTTAAACACATCAGAGGGTTTGGAAACACCAGGCCCTCATCCCGCTCTGGCCGGCAGGTGGCCTCCCACTGGCCACACCCCTCTCGGCTCACCTGGCCATTCAAATGGTCAGCCGGACCCGCAGCTGCTGAGTTCGCCTCCCAGGGCTGCACCCACCACATCACCGGCTCGCGGTAGAAGAGCCTTTTCGGGTCCCCTCCCGCAGGAGCCTCGTTACTGGGCAGGAAAACGAGTCTTATCTTGATCATTCTCTCAGCCTCGCTTCTCTAGGGATCCCGAAGCTGGTGTGCCAAGAGTAGTTTTCCCTTCGTTTTCCAGTGTTGAGCGTGCTGTCTTTCTGGCTGTCCCCATCTGAGCAGCTCAGAATGATTTATAAACAGTCTGCCTGTTACTATCTCCACAGCCCATGGCATGATTGCAGCTAAGCAGCCACAGAAGTTAAGCTGTGGGTCAGGGGACAGAGCCAGGAGAGGAGCCCTCACCAACGCTTTAACCTCTGGCCTTCTCTCTCCCGGTTGAGGGGTACCTACTATCCCCTATTATGCACGACTGGGGGCCCTTTCAGTTGACCGCGGGGGCAGCAGTTGGAGGACTGACTGTGGGATCACTTAAGGACCTACCTCTACATGGAACTTGAGTCTCTAAGTAAATGAATTAAATATGTATAAAAAGAAAAGAAAATTCATAAGTATCTGATTATCTCTGCATGGGGAGAGGGGGTGTTTCCACCTTCACCCAGGTTGTGAGAATTTTTTTGGTAAAATTTACCTGTGTCCCTTCCCCCACTGGCCTCAGCCACTTTCCACCCTTCTGAGGAATGTCTTCTTTTTTCCCCTTCTTTTGTTATTTTTATTGACAGCCCGTCACTGGTATGAAATCCTCCCCCCACTTTTTTTTAATGAAGGCAGAGCCTTTTGTTTTGTTTTGTTTTCCTTGTTTTGATTTTTGTTTTTGTGTTTCAGAAATGACAGAGCTGTGTCAGGGAGTTATTTGGGAGGGGCAGTTGGGGTAGTGTTTATCATTTTTGGACAATGTGTTCACACAACCCTTTCCAACTAACGGGACAGCAAAGGGAAGAGCAGGGACTTAGGGACAGACAGGCAGATCCGTGCTGGAATCCTGTCCGCGCCGAGTGCCTTTGGACAAGCAGTTTAAACTCGCTTAGTCTTAATCTCTTCTTCTCGAAAATGGGAACAATAATACTACGTCGTGGAGTTATGCTGAGGATGCGGAGAAGATAATGCAGGTAAAACACAGCCGCCGATACCTGTTACTCTTCATTCCTTTTCCCCTTTCCTTCTTGTTCCTGTAGGCCAGGTTTAGACTAATGTGCTGAAAAAGCAGGGACTCCACATTCCCTAAGGTGTGTTCTGGAGGGCACTAGTCCTAAGAAACATGCCGCGAAGAAAGGTTATCGGCGCTTGGAAAATGCTGCTCACACGAGTCCCTTCTGAAAACCCACCGTGTGCAGTAGAACGTTCAAGGTTCTGAGAAGTCCTGCAATGAAGAAAACTGACTGGTCTCATTGACCCCAAAGCTGTCCTCCCCATTAGAGCACAGGCCTGTTTGGTCAGGTAACTCATATGACCAGTGACTGTTTTCCTTCATAGTAGGAAGAGCCGGAGGAGAGAGACCGCCTTCTCATGGAGAGTCATAGTTGCTAAAGCATTTCTCATGCCTTGACCTTTCAGCTCTGCAAACACGCTGAGCTCCAACCTGTGCTGGACCTTTGCACATGCCCTTCACTCTGCCTGGAATTCCTTCTGCCCCAAACCTTTGTATGGCTAATCCCTTCGTCTCATCCAGGTCTTAGTTCAGGTGTCCCCGAGGAGGCTTCCCCTGACCCCTCTGTGTGTGTTGTCCTGCCCAGCCCTCCCCTAACAGTCACCCTCTATAATGTCACCTGGGTTTAGTGCCCTTACGGTATGCATCACTATCTAAAACAAGCTTATCGATTACTTTTTTGGGGCACATGTCCTCCCTCCTCAAATACACACGGTGACAGGACTCTTCCACGGTAGCCCTAGCGTCTAGAACAGTGTCTGCTGCGCAGCGAGAGCCCCAGGCAAGTGTGTTGAATGGATGAGCCAGTGGCTGACATGTCCCCTGGTTTTGACAGTCTTGAGAGGTGGATCATTTTATCACCTCCACTTGACAGAGGAGGAAACTGAGGCTCAGGGTGTTACATAACTTTCCAAGATCAAACAACTGATAAATGGCAGAGCTGGGGCTCCCAAGTTTGCCCACTTGCTAAGCCCTAGGTTCTTTCCATCCTAGGAAACCAAGTTTTCCAGTTAATCCTTTTCCTGCAGAGAAGAACCTTAATAAGCGCAGAAGGAGGGAGGGTGCTGTTTTTATCTTAATGGCCCCAGAGAAGCCCAGAGCCATTGTCTTTCAAAAAGAGTTCCCAGAGCCCAGCCCCCCCTGGTGGTCATCAGATGGGAGCCCAGGTACCTCCTGGGAGTGCAGGGCGAGAACGGCCAAACTGTAAGGTAAAGGTCAGAAGACTGGCTTGGGAGCTGGTAGCTTACAGAGTAAATCTATTTAAATTGGAACCATGTGGCTCTTTCCCCCAGCGCTTACACAACGTGAACAGATGCATTGTTTGGTGTCAAAGACCCTGCGTTGACTCCACAGCTACAGTCTCCACATGGAGCCCCGCAGAGGCTGTCAGGGGCAGGAAAAAGGGCGGAGAATCAGGACAGCTCAGCAAGTGTCACTTAATCCCACTCACCCTGCATTTCTGAAAGGGGAGGCGGTATGTGGAGACTGCAGAGCTCACATCGGTGCGGGTCTGAGACCTGAAGCTAGAGCTTGCCCTTGTCTGGGTATTTTAAAAGTGAATTTGTTTGTGATAAGTTTTAGAGATGTTAGCGCCTCACACCCGCCCCCGCACCGCCCACCCCACTTATCCCACTTTAATTCTTACCATACTTTTGAGCAGGGGATAGAGAGTGGGGCTGAGTAACCATGTTCCTATAAAATCCTCAGTGGGGTATCCTGGAAACTGGCACCAAGAAAAAAGTTGGGAATTTCTTCTTAAGTTGGTTTGACCACCCACCGCTCCTTGTGTCCTAGATAGAAACAGGAAAAAGAAAGCTTTGAGGCTCTGGCTGGCAACCTAGCTGTCTGTGCATACCGTATGCCAGGCGTTGTGTTAGACAGAGTCAGAGGGGCAAGTTAGAGAGAACTGCCTCCTGGAAGCTTTCAGTGTTCAAAATCAACGTGTCAACGTCTGCATAGTGCTTAAGAGTTATTGCAAGACACTGCCACCATTTGTTTCTTGCTGTTTAGGAAACAGCTATTTCATCCAAGGCATTTTTATTGGCAGTGCGAGCGAAGTGTACTGAGGTGAAACAGGCATTATCTCTACCCTCAGGGAAGTTCTAGTCCAGGTGTGAGGTGAGGTTAACAGCAAGGACTTTGGAGTCACACATCCGGATGGGAACTTAAACAAGTAACTTGATCTTGCCGGTCCCCGATTTTTCCAACTGTAGAATGAATAACACTTAGCTCATAGGGTTGCCGTGAGGATGGGTGAGCTCATGTATATAAGCAATCAGTGAATAGTCACTAATGTTATTAAGCGTCTGCATGACGGTAGTATGAGGGGAAGGATCACCTAAGCACAGGGGTGTTATGTTTTTTGCATTTCCTTAAGGGTTAGCACACATTCCGGCACGTGGTGGGCACCCAGGACCTGTGTTTTCAATGCATGAAGCAAGGGACCAGGCTTCTAGAGAAAGGAGGGCCCAGTGCGGCAGGGGGAGCTTGCCTGGGACACGAGAAAGCTTCCTGTAGAAACTTAGATGGAGCTCGGACTTGAAGATGAATGGCATGATCTCTGCACAACTTTTCTAACAATTCATAAGTCACTTTACAGTTTATAAAAGACTTCTACTTTCAGTGCCCCAGTTGAATCTCATGGACCTGTAGGTTGGCCGAATTGGAGAGTACACTGAAGCTCAGAGAGGTGATGGACTTTGCCTAAGTTAGACAGCTGCTAGGTAATAGAGCATAGTTTTATTCATACCATTAGCTACCATTTATTGAGTGCTTTTATGTGCCAGGAATTCCACTCTGTGCTTTTGCTGAACTATCTGATTTAATTCTCACAGCGACCCTCGGAAGTGAGTACTGTTATAAAATATGAAGAGGCTTTCATTCAACTCAGTGCCTGGCAGATAAGAGACTCAAAGAATACTTGCCGTAATCATAATGATCCCCGTTTTGCAGACGGAAAAACTGAGGTTCTGCAAGGTTTGAAGATTCATAACGTATAAGGTTTTCAAGCTGTAGGATTTGAACTCTGGTTTGTCTGTTTCCATAACTTGTGCTTTTAGCGATAAACTTTGACCACTGCCTCCAGAGTCTTGTTCACTCTCTGTGTCTCCAGTTTCAGCCTCCGGAGATTTGGAGAGGAAGCCCATGAGGTTTTGTCTTCCAGCTGGAGTGCAGTCGTCCTGCAAGAAAACGCCCACTCACCCTCTTGTTTCTTTCCTCCTCAGCTGCGTGCACTTCGCATGTGAGGCCGCTGACTGCCCGAAGCTGGCTGTGGAGAACGCTTCTCTCAACTGCTCCAGCAGTGACCGCTACCACGGTGCCCAGTGCACTGTGAGCTGCCGGACGGGCTACGTGCTCCAGATACAACGGGATGATGAGCTGATCAAAAGCCAGGTGTGCGCAGGTGCCGGGCTCAGAGCTCCTCTCCAGCCCAGGAAAGGCTGAGCGGATGTGGCAGCTGCTCTCTGCTGAATCCTCAGCACTTAAAGTACTGCTGCCCCATAGTAGATGCTCAATAAATAGGTGTGGATTGAATGAATGAGGGAGTCAGTCTGGGATTTCTGAGACAGTGGTTCCTGTGCAGAGGAGCATACGACATGTACTAGAGTCCCCATATAGGTTGCAAATCTGGAAAACCATGGGCTGAGCATGAATTTTGGACTGAAACCATCACAGTCAGAACTCTGCTACAGTCGAATGGGCTGCTTTCAGAAGAGGTGAACCCTCTGTCAATGAGGTGCTCATTCGTTCATTCAAACATCTGCACACTGGGAAGCAGATACTATCGTAGGTGCTAGAGAAAAAAGGTCACTGAGCTAAACCTAGTTCCTCCTCTCAAGGAGCTTAGTGACTCGTGACCACGAGCAGCAGATGAGTGAGTGATGGCCTCACATGTGCTAAACACTGTGAAGGGAAGTGCAGGGTGTTGTGGAAGCACAGGGGGAGTCAAGGAAAGCTCCCTGGAAGAAGCGACATGAAAACTGAGAGCTAGAGAGACAGACAGAGGGGCGCGTGTTGTGGGGAGGGAAGGAGGCAGGCTCTAGGCACAGGCAGGAATGGTATGTGGATGCCCATTGGTGAGAAGGAGCGCGCCACAGACAGATGTTTCTTTTACTGAGCTCACCCAAGCAGTGAGGCTGGAGGAGCAAGCAAGTTGCGCCGGTGCAAGGCCCTGTTAGCTTGGTCAGAAGTTTGAGGGTCATCTTTAGGGCAGCAGGGAGCTGTTGAAGGAAGTGGCGTGGTCAGATCATGGCGGATAAAGGTCCTTCCAGCGGCCCACCTGGGTGTGGCTTGGAGTCTGGCAGAAGACGGGCCGCAGGGAGAGCCATCGGGAAGTCATCAGAAGAGCCTGTGGGAGAGGGATGAGTCCCGCACGAGGGCAGTGGCAGCGAGTGGACTTGAGATGTAGCAGAACGTTGCTTCGGCCAGTGTGACTATGGGGTCTCGGGTGGGTGAGGGGAGTGGCAGTTAGTTAAGTCCTGAGATTTGGGGATTCCAGGTGCAGCCTCCTGGGGGGTCCTGCCAGCGGACTCCCACTTCGTGCTCCAGGTACACAGGGCACGTTCCTTGTTGCTGGGAACACCTGTTTGCACAGTCCCCGTGGGACCTCTGGGCCCCTCAGTTGCTTGTCCCAGACACCTGCTTCTGTGTGTCAGACACGGAAGGTCTGAAGTCCTGTGGAAACAATTAAGCTGTTTTGGGCAGTGAGGGACCTCTCCTCCCTTGGATGTGTGCTTAAGAGGGGTAAAGTGTCCTATGCTTTTACAGCAGTCTTTTTTTTTTTGTTTTTTCCGGCGGTACGCGGGCCTCTCACTGTCGTGGCCCCTCCCGCTGCGGAGCACAGGCTCCGGACGCGCAGGCTCAGCGGCCACGGCTCACGGGCCCAGCCGCTCCGCGACATGTGGGATCCTCCCGGACCGGGGCACGAACCCGCGTCCCCCTGCATCGGCAGGCGGACTCTCAACCA
>NW_006775143.1:2758051-2764077 GCF_000442215.2 Lipotes vexillifer | reverse complement strand
TTTTTTTTTCTTGCGTTATGCGGGCCTCTCACTGTCGTGGCCTCTCCCATTTGCGGAGCACAGGCTCCGGACGCGCAGGCTCAGCGGCCATGGCTCACGGGCCCAGCCGCTCCGCGGCATGTGGGATCCTCCCGAAACGGGGCACGAACCCGCGTCTCCTGCATCGGCAGGCGGACTCTCAAGCACTGCGCCACCAGGGAAGCCCTGTCCTATGCTTTTAAAATCCCAACTCAACGTTTGGCATCCCCGATCCCCTGGGATTTGGCAGCTCCCTCCTTGAAAGGAGGCCTCCGTGGTGCCGGCTGCCGACGCCGGTCCCTCCCTTGGCTCTGTAGCGTGGCCTCGCCCTTCCAGCCCTAGCCCTGCCATCTTCTAGTTTGAGTCAAATCCCCGTCGACCCTTTCATTTTCCCAGGCTCGTTCCTTCTTCACGTCTACCTCTCCCAGCTATTGAACCATCACATCTCAGAGTAGGGAGTGGCTCTTAGAGCAGTCCTTGGGTCCAGCGCCAAAGGGACAACTCGAGGAAAGGGACCTGCCCACGATCTCATAGCACAAAGGACCAAATCCAGCTCTCCATTCTCCCCTGGCGATGCCCACGCTGTGCCAAGCACTGGAGGATGAAACACACAGTCTCCTCCAGGGCCAAGAAAAGATACGAAGATCAACAGCCAGTGTCCCGCTGCTGTGCCGTGTTTCAGAGGCTATTTCGTGAAAGAAGTCGTCAGGCCCCGAGAGGTCTGAGTCTTAAGATTCTCAGCAACAGAATGGAAATAATGATCTGAGAGACTCTCCAGACAGCAGTGAAGAGCCTGGGCTCAATTCCCACTCATCCTTTTTCCAGCTCTGTAACTTGGAGCTAATCCCTTAATGTCTCTCAGCCTCAGTTTCTGCAGCTGTAAAGTGGGAACTGAAACACCTGTTTCAAAGAGTTGTTGGGATCGTGGAAAGGGAGCTAGAGTTAAACGCTAAACATTGATCTCTGGGCGCCTGGCAAGAGCCTGCGCCGTAGCCTGGGGGAGAAGGGGGTTTCGCCACGTTTTGGGGGTCCCATCTGCCGTTCCTCACTGTGCCCGCCCCCCGCCTTTCAGACAGGACCCAGTGTCACGGTGACCTGCACGGAGGGCAAGTGGAACAAGCAGGTGGTGTGTGAGCCAGTGGACTGCGGCGTCCCGGACCAGCACCACGTCTACGCTGCCTCGTTCTCCTGCCTTGAGGGCACCACGTTCGGCAGCACATGCTCCTTCCAATGCCGCCACCCAGCGCAGCTGAAAGGTACCGCCCTTCCTGTGGGAGGCCTAGAGGCTGCTCCCAGGTCCTCCAGCTGGGGCTCAAACACCAAGGAGTGGACAGGGTTTTATCTGTGCTTCTGATTCCTTTCTGCCCACTGTATTTATGTAGACTGCCTTGCTGCGCAGCTGAAGGGAAAGTGGAGTATGGATACGTATGGCATCTGTAAGATCTTTCAAATCTTGCAAAAGAGGAAAGAGACAAGAAGGAAGGGAAGGAGGGTAGAAGGAAGGGAAGGAGGGTAGAAGGAAGGAAAAGATTCTAAGAAAGTAACATTTGGAACTGATGTGACTAGTTCACTGGGTAGGTTTAGGGCCCAGTAAGCCTAGGAGGTAAGTATTATTACTGTTCTGGTTTTCACAGAGGAGGCGATCCAGGCTCAGAGAGGTGAAAGAACTTGTCCAAGATCATGCTGTTAGTGGGGGGCTCCACCATGGGGCCCAGGTCTGTCTTTTTCCAAAGGCCACTGCTTCTCCTTAGGAAGGGCTAGCTCAGAGAGGAGTGGTTCTGGGCGGAAAGTGCTTACAGGGATCTCGTGGGCAGCGTGCTGGGGGTATTTGGGTGAGTAAGACATAGTCTGGCGAACTGGAGAAGTGGACTTATGTTGGAAATGAGTGAGAGGCTGGCCTGGGCGACCCAGACTGTCAAGACTAAAAGGGCTCTTTAAACTAGTCAGGAATAACTGATTATTGGAAAGATGGGGAAACTGAGGTCCAGTGAGAGGAAGGAAGGAACTTGTACAAAATCGCAGAGCAAGTTAGCGGCACTATCAGAACGACGAGACGCTCTTGGCCTCTAGCTGCGTATTGGATTTGGACATTATACTCAATTCTCACAGGTGCCAGGACTCTCTCCTTTGCTTGGTTTATCGGAGGAAACATTGCCCCTTTATCAGACACCCCAAATGATATCTCACTAAGCAGGTGTCCTACCTTGGGGTTCATCATTCTATAGAGTGGGAATGAGTGGACTTCTGTGGGGTGGGGGGTTGGGGTTTGGAGGGAGGTGTGTAAATCCCCTTCAGCTTAGATGTCATATTGCAAATTCATGAGTTTCAGGCATTTTGATGATTAGAGAAAGTCAATAGTGTCCCCAGATTTTCAAGGAAATAATAGAACTTCAAAAGATTACTACACATAGTAAGACTCAATAAAGTGTATAGACCGAGTGGCTGGATAAATTGATGAAGGTAATACCATAAGAAATGTTTCTTTTAAGAAATGAATGAAGGACCCGGCAATCTCACTAAACTGCCCCAAAAGAAAAGCAGGAAACACTTCTGGGATACATCCTTTAGGTCCCCCCATTTTTTTTTTTTTACCCAAGAAGATTTGAATGTAAAATCATTTTATTTGAGCTGCTATAGAGATTGAGATCTGAGAGAGGTGAAGAGACCAGTGGAAACTGTAAACCCGCCATGTTTCAGGTTACCTGAGCCCTTCCCTTGGCCCCATTTGCCCAGAAGTGGGACCTGTTAATAACTCCAGACTAGGAAATCACACTTCACCTCTCAATCAGAGGCCCTTGGGAAAGGGAGGTGTATAAATTAGCATTGATTATTACAGCCCTCATTGCGGCTAATAATAATCCTTAATCAAAATGATTCAGGCCCTTCTGCCGTTGCTCCTCTGCTGGACTCTGGTGGAGGGGGTGACCCTACCATGTAGACATGGCCCCAGGAGGACGGCTATTTTGATAGTTGTTGATACCCACTTTGCTCTTCCCTTGAAAACACAGGGCAGCATCTCGCCAGTGGCCACATTGACCCACCAGGACCCACTGGCATACCATGACCTTGGTTCTCAGCATCATCTGATGTTCAGATTCCAGGTTTTGATGCTTTGGCTTGGATCTTCTGGCAGCAAAAACTGGGCAGAGGTCCTTTTACCTCTCTCTCTTTTTTTTTGCGGTACGCGGGCTTCTCACTGTTGTGGCCTCTCCCGTTGCGGAGCACAGGCTCCGGACGCGCAGGCTCAGCGGCCATGTCTCACGGGCCCAGCCGCTCTGCGGCATGTGGGATATTCCCGGACCGGGGCATGAACCCGTGTCCCCTGCATCGGCAGGCGGACTCTCCAACTACTGCGCCACCAGGGAAGCCCTTACCTCTCTCTTGAGCTTGTTAATGATGCCTCCCTTCTTAAGCCAGAAGATAAAGAGGTGATCAAAACAAAATTTTACCACATTTCTTGTTTGCTTCCCTTTCCTCCCTCCGTTTTTCCTTTCCCTGCAGTGTGATTTAGGCAAAAAGAATGTGAGCTTTCGTCAGACAGACTGGGATTCCACTCCTGGTTCTGCCCCAGCTGTTTGATCTTAGGGAAGCAATTTCACATCCTTGAGCCTCAGTACTCTCATTTGTTAGATGGCTGTAAGAGCAGCCACGTTGAAGTGTCATGTTGGGAATTAAAAGAAATGGTGTGTACAAAATGCCAGGGCCAGAGAAAGTGCTTAGTAAATACTCATCTCCAAGGGGCACCCTTATGAGAATCCCGGCAGCGGCTACCCTCTCGGCCCCTGACCCCTTTGTCCCACGGAGGCCTTAGTTCTGGGAGCTGTGGAGATGCGATCCACCCTCCATGCTCCTCTCAGGACCTGGAGGTTAGTGTCCTCAGTCAAACAGCCACCACCCAGGAGAAGCACTGAGTGTGGCCCTAAAACTGCTATAATGCAGGTAGCACCACAAACTCCCTTGCCCCTTAGAATCCAGGTGTACACAAAATGCCCTGCGAACTCACAGCTCTAGAATCACTCCCGCCAAGGTCCTTTATCAAATGACCACTAAAAGCACAGACCAAACCTACAGACATGCATGAGGGAAAAAATACTACTCTCAAGTTTAAAAAAAAAAACAAACTTCAAAATCGAAACCATAAATGTTTAATTAAACGGCTAAAATTGCAACGTTACTTCCATGACCTCGTCAGCCTCACCTCAACCATGTGGGGTGCCCTGGATATCAATTCTGGAGTGGGCTTCTGAAGCAAGCATGTGCTCATCCTACAAAAATCTTTCTAGGGACTTCCCTGGCGGTCCAGTAGTTAAGACTCCGTGCTTCCACTGCAGGGGGCGTGTGTTCGATCCCAGGTGGGGGAACTAAGATGCCGCATGACGCAGGACACGGCCAAAAAAAAAAATCTTTCTAAAAGGCCCACTGTCTACTTCTGTCTAACTTCACATTTCAGCTCAGTCTATTCACTAGTTTGCAGAAGATACCTAATACCATCGAGCGTCTTCTGATTTCTTTAGATTCTCCTGAAGATAGGGACGTGAGGTGAGTGCCCACAACCTGCAGTGTCCAGGCTTCCGCCCAACCTCCGCTCTGTTCCTCACCCCTTACCCTCTCCCTCAGAATCCTGTCCTGACCTCCCTTCCTCTAGGAATTTAACATCCTCTCTCAGGCAGAGACCCTTTCATCTTTCTCAGAAGCAGATAGCCAGCCCTGGAGGATTCCGCTTTATCCCAAGGGTCTCATTGGGGCATCTCTCTCATAAAAACAGGGTCACTCCCAAAGAGGAATTCTCATACCACTCCTAAGAGAATGCTGCTTTCTTCCTCTTATCATCCTCCTACTTTGGAGATAACAGGGTCTAGGATGTCACTGGGTCCAAAGCACCACTAGGTGCTAATGATAAAGCACTACTCAAACACTTCCTGGGGGCCTGAGGAGCACTGTGGAGAAGAAACGTGTTCAAGATCACACAGCTGCTTAGGAAGCCGCCTTTAGATATAAGCAGTGATAAGAATACAGACCAAGCAGCAGTTTTATCTCTTAGATAATTCTTCCTGTCTCCCTCACTCCCTCACCCCCCACTCTACTCTGAATGGTCGCTCAAGCTTCAGGAGTCGAGCCTAGTCTTACTTCAGGGCTCTTAGCTGCTGCCCCAGAATCCCTTTGGCCTTTTCTAAACCATGCCCCTCAACCCAGAACTCCCATCAAACCCTGAAACAGAGGGCAGAGCTGGGAGAAGCCTAGAGGTCACCAAGGCTAATCATTTCATTGTGCAGTGCAGAAACTGAGGTCCAAGACAGGAAGGCATTTATGCAAGGTCACGTATGCGTTACCATCAGCACTGGGGCCACAAGGTCACCCAGGGGTCCTGACCCTAGAAATGGTGCCCTCTTGCTAGGTGCGCCGTTCCCACCAACCTGGTGAAATAATCCCACTTTTGCGTTCCCCAGCCCGTCCTATATGGCAGGTGTCCAACATTCCAGGCTCTTTGCTCCCTCTTCTTAGGACGTTCTCCATCAATTATCCCTGTCTGTGACTGCATCTTGGCACATTCTTTTTCTTTGTGTCTAACATACGGGGCCTCTTGGTAAAGAAATTCGGAAGTGAGCGACACCGTTCTGGACAGCGGGGAGGGGGAGGGAGTCGTGAAATCTTACTCTATGACTAGTTTTGATTTGGGGATACTCCACTCGTCCACGGTCCTGATTCCATGAGGTTTTCTCTAGGCAGCAGTTCCTCTTTGGCCATGCTCTCGGGTGCAGGCTCTGTAGCGGGGTCGAGAGAGCACGCAGGAGTCAGACAGACCTGGAGTGAGCCCCAGCGGTAGTTTGAGCAGCTCAGTTTCCCACTCAGGGACTCACTTTTCTCACCTACAAAATGGGATTAATGACAAACTGGGTTATGAGGAGGATCAAGGAGATGGCGCCAGTAATTCTTCCCAGGCCTGCCTCATAGACTCAGTTACAGACAGCTATTGTAGAATTCCTTTCAGACATTTAGGTGGGGGGGGG
>NW_006775143.1:2752582-2758041 GCF_000442215.2 Lipotes vexillifer | reverse complement strand
GGGGGGGGGGGGGGGGATGGACAATTTAATAATCAAAACGTGATCTGACTCACCCAGGCTGGAGCTGAGAGAGCCCAGTTTTACTGAGCAAATGATGCTTTCTGGGACTGCCAAGCCCAGCTCAGATTTTCTCTTTAACTCCTTGGGATTCCAGGAGCCTAGAAATGTGCTTTCAGGACTCAAATCGGCAGACGGTTGCATGCTTCTCTTGGTACCTCCATTTCTCCTGCCTCAGCCTCTCCCTGACTTTATGCAGCCCCAGCCCTGGGTGAGGCCTCTTCTGTGTTAGTCTGCCTCGTTCTTCCTGCGCTGTCACTTCTGTCAGGGTCTGTTTCTCTTTCCTTTTTTTAAAAATAAATGTATTCATTTATTTATTTTTGGCTGGGTTGGGTCTTCGTTGCTGTGCGTGGGCTTTCTCGAGTTGTGGCGAGCAGGGACTGTGTGGCAGTGCGCGGGCTTCTTGTTGCAGTGGCTTCTCTAGCTGCGGAACACGGGCTCTATGCGCGTGGGCTTCAGTCGTGGCACACGGGTTCAGTAGTTGTGGCTCGCGGGCTCTAGATCGCAGGCTCAGCAGCTGTGGCACACGGGCTTACTTGCTCCGTGGCACGTGGGATCTTCCTGGATCAGGGATCGAACCCGTGTCCCCTGCATTGGCAGGCGGAGTCTTTTAACCACTGCGCCACCAGGGAAGTCCAAGGTCTGTTTCTTAACAGGAGCAATGAAGCTGAATCTCCTCCCACTTCTGCCTTTGGTTAATGCAACCTCCTGAGTGCTGGTTTGTCCTTATCCTGGTCCAGCTCGCTGCATTTTTGTTTTCTTAATACAGTGGCCAATATCCTTCCACATCCTAAAATATTAGAGCTGGACAAGAACTTAAAGATGGCTTTGGTTTAGGGACAGAGAGGTTAGGTGACTTGTTCAAGGTCACACGTAGATTCATAATACTCCACGCATTTAACAAATGGATACTGAGGGCTTACTATGTGCTTGCCACAGGGTAAGTTCTGGGAATAAAAGAATGAACAAGACCGAGTCCCAGACCTTAGGATGTGGGCAGTGCCAACACCGTATACAAGGCATTAAGAAAACCAGACATAGGTCTCCTGGCATTTCCCTCCTTGTATTCCACACTAGGTTAATTTCAATCTTAAAGGCACTCTCAAAGAAATGGGGTCTTCTAGATACTCTTTAAAATACAATAATAAAAATAGATATATTTCTTTTGACAGTACATTTATAATTATTTTAATACTCACTAGAGATTGAAATTTCCTTTGCCTGTAGACAGGCTGAGCAAGATTCATTTTCCTGACTCTAAAAGATGAACAAACAAAAGTACAGGGTCACATAACTTTCTGACGCCGTCTCTGACATCGGCACTCTTCCCCTCAACCAGGGATTCCAGGCTCAGAAATGCCTTCACCTCGTGTCCTGAGTCATGTTCTCCCAGGAAACACAGGGAGAGGAATGAGAAAAGGAGGCCTGGAAATGATAGAAGCGTCAGGATCTCTTCTAAAGCCAGTTACCTCTGTGGGCAGCTGGAGCTTAGTCCCGCTGGGGAAGAGTGGGAGACAGGGTAGAACATTCCTCTGGAAACTGTCTTGTTGATGCCCCAGCTCCTTCACTCCTTGAGTGCTACGTCCGGGAGCACTGACACCTCAGCGCTGTGAGCTTGCCCTGTGTGCAGCAGAGCCTCCCTGGTCAGAACAAAAGGCCTCCAGTGACAGATGGCTGCAGGTGCAGTAGGCATCCTTCAACGTTTAGAGGTCAGAGCCAAGGGCATGGACAGCAGTGTCCTACCTACTTTCTTCAAAGCCCCAGGGTGGCTGCAGGGTGGCGGCCACAGCTAGGGCGTGGACATGCTGATTCTGCACAGTTCAGCGCTCGCTGTGAGGTGGGGCATGTCCATGGTCCTGAATCACCGGTTCCTGCTTTAGCATGCTTCTTCTGTTGACTGTGGTGCACGGCTAACTCCTATTTACCCTCTCCCAGAATGCACATTTCTGGTTTGCATTTTCTCTCTGGATTAACATTTTGCGGTTTTTATGTTAGTTTTTGCCACAAAGGAGCCATGCCTCCCGCTTTGCGATCTGTGATTTGCATATAGCTGGTAGGGTGTACTGTTAAAGCACCTCAGCCCTTTCCCCAGAGGTATTTTATCCTTCTTGGGAAATTTAGAGAGGGTGTGCTTCCCTTATCTTTTGTGACTGCCCTCCCCACTAAGTGCTTGCTAAGCCGGGGGCTCTCCCAAACACTGCCCCCGTCACAGGGGCCAAGCGAAAAAGCAGTTTATGGTCTCTGGTATCCTGGAGCCCTCTCTGCTTCTGTGGAAGCCAAATGAGTCATCCTTCCACACCCTTTTTTCTTTTCACTTGGTGTAGAAATATCTATAGTTTGCAATGTCACAGTTTATCAACGTGGAATCCTCTGTGGGGCTTGCAGACCCTAAACTGTCTCGTACTCCACAGACACAGGAGGAGAAAGAAGAAGGTGAACGGGGAGAGAAGCAACAGAGGAGCCTACATACCCTCCCACCTTTCTCCTTTTTCATGCTTTATTTCTCTCCATAGTACTTACCACCTTCTAGCCTCCTAAATAGTTTGCTTTCTTAGGATATTTTTATGCGTTCCTCCCTATTCCACTAGAACATAAGCTCCAAGAGGGCAGGGTTTGGATTTTGTTTTGTTCACTGCGTTGTCCCAACGTAGACAAGAGTAGCTGGCACAGAGTAGGCACTAAATAGATGCTTGTTGAATGAACGAAGGCTTCCATGCGACCCCTATGGTCCTTTCAGGTCTGCTACTGAAAGCAAAGGCTAGGGGGGAGAGAGCGGGGGAGGTGAGGAAGAAAAGCAGGGAGGGAAGGAGGGAGGGAAGAAGAAACTAAGGGATTTGACAGCACTTTTTCTTCGGCAGCGCAGTTCGTAAGTGTTGTTCCATCTGATCTTCTCATCACGCTGAAAGGCAGGAGCAATTGCTTTCTCTCTGGAGCTGGGAGACTTGGGGCTTGGCTCTCTCAGAATAGACCCTGAGAGCTCTGCTGAGCAAGTACAGCCAACTTGCCATTAAAAACCACAAAATCAGCTTTAGACCCCACTTTCGTCTTTTACTAACCAGGAGAACTTGGTCAAGTCACTTGTCTCTCTTAAGTCCCTGTTTCCAAATGGGAGTCATCCTACTAAGAGCACTGTGGTGAGAATAAATGAGATCACATAGCAGAAGTACTCAGTACGCCGTAAACGATCAGTCAGTATCAGTCTCGTCCCTGTCACCCCTCTCCAACTTCCAAATCCCGGAGCCTCCCATGTGATTCCAGTCCTCGTTGTCAACACCTTTCAAGGATAACGGGGAAGAGGAAAGTTCGGTTGAGAGATCCAAGTTTCAGGTCCATCTCTGATTGTCTTGGGGAGGTTTGGGGCAGGCTGTGCATCGATAATATATGACCTGGCAGTGAAAAGCCTGACTCCCCGTGCTTTACTTTTATGTGTAACGTTCCCCATCAGGCCAGCTTCCCGATGGCAATCAGCACGTCTGTTGGAGCTGGCACGGGCTGTGGGGGACGTGCTCATCTCTCAGCCGCTTTGGCAAAGCTTCACTGAATACTGGGGCCTGAAAAGAAAATCAAGCCTCCAGATACCACAACGCTCTTACTTCCAGGCATGGGGGGGGGGGGGGGCTAGGGCAAATACAGGGGTACAGGGCTCAGAGAGGGAACGGCAGCTAGAGGTCACACAGCACACTGATCCCGGAGGTCTGATAGGAGCTTGCTCTGCCAGTTATGAGAGGGCAAGGGCCTTCATCTCTGGGCTCGAATGTCCGTGGCAAAGGAGGGAGGATGGAGTGAAGGATTATGGAGTTCTCTTTTCTATGCAGTATAAGAGGTTTCAGAATCAAGAGGCAGGAGCCTTGAATTTGAGTTCACTGTATACATGGGGTACGTCCCTCCCCAAGTTGCGTCTCCTTTTTTTTTTTTTTGTGGCAGCTCTTTCTCTCCCTAGGTTCCTCAGTTGTAAGTGGAAGGGTCTGGAATTACATGCGAAAGATCCTCTGGTTTTTCAAGTTGGCTTCAGTCCAGGCAGTGCCTGAATTGGGCTCTCAAGAGACCACGCTCCGCACCCTACCCCGACCTCACCCACCCCCCCACCCCCAGCTAACCCCGCCTGCCTGTGTCCTCCAGGCAACAACAGTCTCCTGACCTGCAACAACCACCCCCCCCCCCCCCCCCCCCCCCCCCCACCTACCCCCGCCTGCCTGTGTCCTCCAGGCAACAACAGTCTCCTGACCTGCATGGAGGATGGGCTGTGGTCCTTCCCAGAGGCCCTGTGCGAGCTCCTGTGCCTGGCCCCACCCCCAGTGCCCAACGCAGACCTCCAGACGGCCCGCTGCCGGGAGAACAAGCACAAGGTGGGCTCTTTCTGCAAGTACAAGTGCAGACCTGGATACCACGTGCCCGGCTCCTCCCGGAAGTCAAAGAAGTAAGTGGGGCTGCAAAGGCAAACTCACACGTGCTTGGCGGGTGGAGAGCCAGGTCTGGCTGTCTGGTTAGAAGGAAGTGCTCACTTCTCTGCTAGAGACAGTACCCACCATTCCTCCCATTCTCTTTGGTGGGAATCTAGAAGGATATTGTTAACAACTGCCTGCTGGCTGTGTGCCCTCAGGCAAGTGACTTCACTTCTCTGGGCCTCTACTTTTCAGCAATAAGATGGGGATGATAATAACAGTTACCACATAAGATTGCTGTGAAAAATGAATGAGGATGTATATGTAAAGTGCTTGCAAAGTGCCTGGTATATAGTAAATGGTGGGTACTGATACCGTCCCTGCGCCAGGATCCATCAGAGCAGATGGGCCAGCAGGGCTTGAATTTTATTTCAGTCCACAGGTAACTCTTGCTTGGCCCTGAGAAAAGAACGTTTACCTTAACCCCTACGACCCAACAGGACGGGCAGGGAATCAGGAAGGGGAAAGGGAGACGTGAGGCTAGCCGGCTCCTGAGAAACATGGGTGCAGAGCGTGGCTCCAGCCAATTTGGTCCTTGAGATGTCTCTTCTTTTATCTCTTCCTTGAAGACGGGCCTTCAAGACCCAGTGCACCCAAGATGGCAGCTGGCAGGAGGGGGCTTGTGTTCCGGTGACTTGTGACCCTCCTCCACCGAAATTCCACGGGCTCTACCAGTGCACTAATGGCTTCCAGTTCAACAGCGAGTGCAGGGTCAAGTGTGAAGATAGCGATGCCACCCAGGTGAGACTCCTTGAACTTGAGGTCTATACTTAGGTCCCGCTCCTCTCTGCTTACCAAAGAGCGGCCAGTGTTTTAACAACCACGTCCTCGGGCTTCCCTGGTGGCGCAATGGTTGAGAGTCCGCCTGCCGTTGCAGGGGACACGGGTTCGTGCCCCAGTCTGGGAAGATCCCACATGCCGCGGAGCAGCTGGGCCTGTGAACCATGGCTGCTGAGCCTG
>NW_006775143.1:2733554-2752048 GCF_000442215.2 Lipotes vexillifer | reverse complement strand
AAAAAAAAAAAAAAAAAAAAAAAAAAAAAAAAAAAAAAAAAAAAAAAAAAAAAAAAAAAAAAAAAAAAAAAAAAAAAAAAAAAAAAAAAAAGAACCACCAGAATCGTGTAATAGCAACATCAGCAATGCAGACGTAAGGGCTGGGCTCTCGCCATCTTTCTTTGTATCTCTCTGAGCCTCGTTGTCCTACCTGTATCCCCGCATTTTACTGGTTCAGAGATTCTTAGCACTGAACCCCTAGGAAAGAAATCACGTGTGGAATCCCAGTGTATGAAGTCGATCGAGTTAAGGAACAACCAAGGCTGTTTGGCCAACTTTCTACCACCATCACCACTTACGTTGGTCCCTGAAATACTTAAAATCATGACTTTCACTATCTCGAGACATCAGCTGGCTCCTCAAGCATAAAGAGAAAGGGAGCCATATTTAGACTAGATGTATAGTTTTGAGAATACTATGGAAGAAGGAAGGACAGAGGGAGATGGAACTTTATCTCAATCCACATGTAACTGAGACAAAGCCCAGCACTCCTGCCGGCCCTGCAGAAGGAGTTCTGTGAATGCATTTTCCTTCCTCCAGACACACACCCCCCTCCACCCACTAAGACGGGTAGGGCATCAGGAGTGGGAAAGAGAATGATGAGCCAGCTGGCTCCAGAGAAGACTTAAGTCCACAAGGAGCTCCAACCCTGAGGGAACCAACCATTTAGGGTTGACACCTCAAGCCCCATGACTCACAGGTGTGCAAGGCCAGGGTTCAGCCAACTGGGCCCCAGTGCAAGTTTCTCCCCCTGTCAGTCCTTAGTCTTCATTAGCATCTACCAAATACCAGACGGTGTCAAAGCGGCATCCTCACCTCGTCTCACTCCCGCTCCCACGTCCAAATAGCCACCGAGTCCTACCCGTTCTCTCTCTCTCAGTCAGCTTCTGAACTGTTCTCATCTGGCTCCAATGCCACCACCCTGACTCAGGCCACCAGCATCACTCTCCTGGGCCGCCATGCACCTTCCTGACCATCTCCCTGCTTTCTCCTTGCCTCTCTCCAGTGTATTGTTCGCATTTCAGCCAGAGTGGTTGGTTTAGAGCACAAATGTGATCGTAACAGTTCCCCTGCTCAAAGCCCTTTGTGAACCAGCGACCCCCATCTCCCTTAGGATAAATCCCACCTGTGCATTCAGGACGTCTCCCCCATCACCAGGAAGACGGATCTCCCCTTCACCTGGGCATTCTCTGTGAAAAAGGCCCTGTCACCTTTTCCAGCCACCTCACTCCTAACCATCCTTCACCATTCAGCCCAGGTAGCCCTCCTTCCAAGGACCTTTTCCTGACCCTTCCACTGTGGGCTCCATGCCCCTCCTAGGGGTCCCCCCATTCACAGCATCGACCACACTGCATTGCAATTCATTTCACCTCCCCCACCCACCACCGCCAGGTTCTGAAATGCCTGACCACAGCTTTAATCTTCCCTGTGTTTTCAGCACTTGGGACAGTGCCAAGCACCTAATAGGTGCTCAGGAAGTGACAGGGCATGAGAAAGAGCTGCAGTGAACATCCAGGCCAATCTCCTCATTTTCCAGATGAGAAAGTCACTCACCCACCCAAGGTGACATAGCTGGTGTCGGCTGAGTCAGAATCGGAACCCAGGTCCCCCCCAACTGTGGACAGACTGAATCCAATAGGCAGTACCTGAAAAACTCAGGGATGTCTGTGTACCAGAGTCATTCCCATCCCCGGCTGCCAGGGAAGCGGAAGCCAGTGCCGAGAACAAGCAAAGGCCAGAGATTACCATGGCCTCACGCAGCCGATCAACTTCCCTCTCTCTCCCTTACGTAAAACTGTTGCTAACAGTTACCAGAACTGCTGAGCCGAATAATATTCTGGCCGTGGTCACGTTATCAAACCGAAACCCAGTCTGCCTGCCGCCTGCCAAGTGCCTTTCATGGCCAGTTTGTATTTAAAGGAGAGGAAAATGTAAATTTATCAGACGACTCAAGCAGTTCTGTTTGGCAACTGGCAGAGAGGCCAGACACAAAGGAGCAGAGGGTATTGCTTGCCGGCTAAAAGAATGAGGGAACACATGCCAAATGGGCTCCTAATACAATTGACGTTTCTAGTTTGTACTGCAAATGAATTTCCTCTACCCTCAGACCAGGGGCCTGAGAGCCAAATCTAGTATTCACCTCAGATCCCCTCTTGCTGCCTGTAAGCACAGCTGAAAACGTACGGCACAGAGCATCTTGAATCAAACAGCTTGTATGGAGCGAGAATTCTTTGCTTTCCAAACAAGTTCCAGACCCTGGCGAGAGGGGACAGGGACTGTTGCAGGGGAGGTTCACATACTCCTTCCCACGGCCACTAAAAGTAAATTAGCAAATCAAACCTCGACTTCATTCATTCCTTGGGAGCCAGTATGATGCTGGATCTGGACGCTGCGTGTGAATCCTGGCTTCACCACTCACGAGCTGGAGGACTTGGCCAAGTTGTTTAACTCTTTAAGCTTCAGTTTGCTCATTCATAAAATGGGGGAGGGGAAATAATACTACCTACCCTATAGGTTATTTGTGAGGGTTAAATGAGGTAATGAAAGTAAGGCACGTCTATGAGTAACCCCTGGGATTGTAGAGTGTACAGCCTATGGCACCGTTCATGGCAGCCTTGGGGAAGGCACAAATGAACTAGCCTGCCTTTAAGGTCACTTCTAGCGGAGAGATGCCACATGCATCATGATGTGCCACGTGGGCTCTTGCAGAACCTGGAAACAAAGGCAGTGGCTTGAAAGTTAGCCCTCTGTCGGTAGCTAGCCCCAGAAAGTCAACCATCATGCATGAGGCCAGGATGTAGGTTGGGGAGACCAATAGGAACCGTAGGAACCTGACCTCTAGCTCACATAAACCTGTAGAATATATAGACTCTCTAGATGAGCGCTACCCTGTGGAACCTTCTGCTATGATGGAAATGTTCCATGTCTGCGCTGTGCAGTATGGTGGCCTCCAGCCATGTGTGGCTATGGACCGCTTGAAATACAGCTAAGAGACTGAACAGCTAAATGTTACAGTTTACTTAATTTTAAATCATTCGAATTTAAATGTAAACAGCCACACTTGTATAGTGGCTACCATATTGAACAGTTCAGCTCTAGAATTTATAGTGTTATTATCCCCGTAAACCAAGACAGAGAACCTTAACAATAACAGCTTTAAAAAAAAAATTTCTTTTTTAAGTATTTCCTGACTGCCAAACTGAAGCCACAGATTTTCTCTCACTTTGACACCTCATAATAAACTTCTGAAAAAGAAGCGATATGCCCATTTTGCAGATAAGGGAAGAAAGCTGGTGAAGCCAAGCTCTTGCCCACGGTCATGAGTTAGTAGGTAGTGATGACTGGCTCCAGGGCCCTGCTTTTCCCACTGTCTCCAGACATTTCCGGGGCAGGGAGTGGCAGAGGACAGGGATTCCATCTCCAGGCGACTGGAGAGAAGTGCTAATTGTCTGAGCATTTAATCTAACTCAGACGCTCCTGAGCTGTCCGAGGTGATAACACAGCGAGGAGCACGGTGGGGGGGCTTTGTAGGTGATTAGGGGAGTGGGCTGTCTTGGGATGGGGACAGGGTCTGTGGGAGATGCACGCACAGGGGCTGCAGCAGGAGAGGAAGAAGCGAAAGGTGCTTTCGGAGTGAAGTAATGCGCTCAAGGGTGGACTTTAGCAACACAGCGGGAGCCAGAGAGGAAGGGGGGGAGTGGAGCCAGGAATGCACCCAGTTCCTTGCACGGATCACAGAGGAAGGATGTAAAAGCCTTTCTGCCACTAGTGGTGTGCAGCTGGCCCTGCCCTCTCTGGGTCCGCTCTGGACACAGCACAGCTCTCACATGTATAATGCCTCCCAGAGCAGGGGCAGCTTCTAGTTTCAGGGTTGTCACGTGCTTGCCCGAGAACGCAGGGCTTCCCAGAGGAAGTCAGAGACATCCCAGGCCCATGTGATGTTGGAGGTGGACCAGACCTCAGAGATTTTCTACTGCAACACACTTACCTCATAGATGGGACCACTGGAGCCCAGAGAGGGGAAGCAACGTACCTCAAGTCACACAGCAAGTTATTGATACCAGCAGAGTCAGTTCTGACACAGAGTCTCAGATCTCCTAACCAAGTCATTGCACAAGCCACATTTTCTGCCCATCCTTACTCCTGGAGCTGCGTGTCACCCCTGTATCTCACTGGGAGGAAGCAAAATGCACGTAAGGCCAGTGACTGGACACATAGGCAAAGAGTGAACAGCAGCTGTGATTTATTGAGCATTTACTACATTTCAGTCCGGGCTAAGTGCTTTACACAGACTACTTTATTTAAGCCCCACAGCATCTGGCATTACTGTCCCATTTTGAAGATGAGGAAGATGTGGTTCAGTGACGTAAAGTGGCTTGCCCACCTTATACAACTAGGAAGTCCAGGTAGAGCTGAGACTCCAGTTGCTAGGTCAGGCTGCCTCCAAAGCTTAACTGTGTGTATCCTGCACCGCACCTTGCGGTTCTGCCTGGCTCTGATGTTGCCATGTTTCTCTCTGCCATTATTTTGTTTGTTTTCATTTCTGCTAAGTAGAAAAAGTCTAGGTCTCCCTCTCCACTCATCCCCCAGCCTCCCCTCTCCACCTCCCCTCCCCTGCATTGTAGTAAAGCTCAGAGGCTTACAGGAAGAGGTCTGGCTCTGGCCCCGATGACCTGCATGACTTGGGCCTGCTGCCTCCCTATTTTGGTGGCTGCCGTTTCTAAAATGTGGGTGATGCTGGGGCTGATTCTGAAGTTCCCTTCGAGACAGTGCAACAGGGTGGTTAAGAGCTCAGCTAACCCTTAGAGAGCTTGATGTGTGTGTTAAGCTCTAAATGCTTCACGTAACCTAACTCACTTAATCCTCGTGGTGACTTTCTCAGGCCATGAACTGCAGGCTTATTTAACAGTTGAGGAAACTGAGGCAGAGAGAAGTTAAGGAACTTCCCCAAGTCTACACAGTGGGAAAGTTGCAGAGATGGGATTTGAACCTGGGCAGCTGGCTTAAGTCCCTACTCTTAACCATTACACCAATATCATTTAAAACCTCATCTTTCACTTCCTAGCTGAGCCTCAGTTTCCAGATCTGTAAAAAGGACATAATTTCTACACTAACTACATTGTTAAAAGCATTTTTTAAATGTGCGTAAAACACTTGGCACATACTAGGTATTTGATACTATATTATGTGCCTGCGGCTCTTTGTGGACCTGTGTAGCTAAAGAGGGGTCGAGAGAGCACGATATGCTTTTTTACAGATGGATGCACAGGTACAGAGAGGCAAAATGCTTTGCTGAGGGATGCTCAGCCCCCCTGGTGAGAATTTTTACCCTGGCATGCAGCACTGTGCATTTTGGAGCCAAGTACACACAGTGGGTCCCCTGCCCGTGGTCTCTGGTCTTCCCAGATTGGGTCCTCAATGTCAGGTCATCTCTGATCAAACTAGACTCAACATCATGGATCTACTCTGAGGGTCCGCACCTGTTGGTAGGCAGCCCTGAGTGCACCAAGATCTATTCCCAAAGGAGGATTCGAACACCTGGAGAGGCTCTAGAAGGTCTGCCGTGCAGAGGGCACAGTAGGGGCAAAGGGATGGAGGTGGGAAGCAAGAGAAGTGTGCAGGAGAGACAGGTGACCACAGACTAGCAGGAAGGACATGTGTGTAGCAGGAGATGGGGCTGGACATGTCATCTGGGCTCCACTGTAGAAGCCCGCCCTGGACTGCCAGCCCTTAAGTGAGCCTTGTTTGAAAGTCCAGTCCAGAAGGATTCCGTCCTCTGTAAGGCCGATGTAGTCAGCAGCAGAAAGTGCCCGATGACCTGGGCAGGAGGGAGAGAGTCAAGAGGTGGCAAGACCAATAGCTTTATGCTCCCACCTTCTATGGTGGAGCCTCCCCCGTCTGAAATTCCCTGAGCAGATTCCAGTCAGTTCTAATACATTCTGTCTTGCAAACCGAGCTCTCCAGCCAGCTCTGGCCCACATAGTGCTGAGGTCTGCAGCCCTTCAGGGGCTGGAGGCCAAATGCACCATAGGCCCAGGCCAAGGCTCCAGGAAATTGGGGTCAATTTCCTACTCCCATGAGGGCCCAGCCGAATCACGGGGCCTGGGGCTCTGGGAGGGAGAGTCGGGGTTCTCTGAAGCCACATGAAGCTGCCTACACTTTCCCTGAGCTCACATGGAACCTCTGGGTGGACTCGGCAGTCATCCCACAGCTGCGTGCTCGGGATGGGCCACCCTTCTCGATGGCCACAGAGGCTTCCACCACAACTGGACCCTCCTCGTGCTGGTCCACGTGAGGCCCAGAGAGGGGCCCCCTTTCTCTCTACATCCCCTCTCCTTGCAGCTCTTTTCTCAGACAGGGGAGCTTCAGCCTGCATCAGCCCTTTCCAAGAGTTTATTTTTTCATGTGTGCACTCATTCATTTATTCCAGTATTCGCTCATTTCTTCGTTTACTCATTTCTTGATTCATGCATTCATTTCTCTTCTTGTGTTTTAAACAAATTCCTTCCATAACTGTCACCTGTTGACTCCATATTTTGTTAAACAGTTCTTGAGTGAACGAAACTACTGAGTGACGAACGAATGGACCAAAGGCCAGGACCTGTTAAGTGTTGTGGAAGGCCCTGGGGATGCAGGGATGACTAAGGAGCTCATCGTCTAGGAGGGAGCAGTGGGGATAAAGAGGCAGTGGGTGTCAGAGACCTTCAGGTAGTGTTCTCTGCAGGACCGGGGTGGCGTTAGGACAGGATGGCTTGTGCCAGAGAAGATGGCTCTGTGCCGGTGTTTGGGCAGGAGGGCAGGGGGGAGGGACAGAGCAGACAGAAGGAGAAGCACGGCCGTGTGACACCTCGCGTGGTGCATTCAAGAATGCAGGCAGTTGATGGAGTTCAAGGTTAGCGGTAGTGCCGCGGGCAGCGGGGAGCTGGAGAATCAGGCAGAGTTAAGGCTCTGAGGGCTCTGGAGGCCAGACGCAGGGGCGTGAGTGGCAGCTGAAGGGCATGGGAGCCATTCCGCAGACATTTTCATCGGTGGAGCGTGGTCAGCTGCTCTGGCCTCACGTAGAGTTTCTCTTCTCATCCTAAACGTGAAAGAGGGAGACGCTCTACAGCTTGTTCTCACACAGGAGGCCCCACTGTGCAGAGACTGCCCGTGGTTCTCCAGTTCCAAGGCATAGAGTCCAGACTCCATAAGTGGCTGTTTAAGGCTCCACACCTTACCTGCCGTACCAGCTCTTCCCGGCTCCCTCCCTCTCGGGCTCGCACGTGCCCTCTGGCCTTCCACAGATGTCCTTCCCTCCCTGTTCTGCCTGATTTCACACAGTATCTTGAAAACTCTTTTCCGTATGTCACCTCCTCTCAGAGGCCTTCCCGGCTTGCCCCTCCCATCCGGTTATTCTCGCATCACTGAGCACGGTCCTGAACCCAGAGTGGACACTAAGCAGCGGTCTTTGGATTTAGGGGTGGTTCTGGAATTTCGACAAAGCTGGACACCTCCCGTTAGAATCTTAGATGTGCAAAGCGGTTTGGAGGAAGGACCACGTCTGCAGGCTGCACTTGCCCGTGACTTTGCAGAAGATTGAGAAATGGGAAATGTTGCCTATTTAAAAGAATCAGAGGGGAGGGCACAGATGGAAGTGTCCCCCCACCACCCTCTTGGTGCCATTATTGCTGGAGTGGAGTGGAGCAGAAGGGAGGAAGGGAAGGGGAAGGAGAGGCGGGAAGCCCTGGAAGAGAAACCTCCTCAGCGGAGCCAAGGTTGCCTACCTAGCAACGTGGCAGAGCCCTGGCCTGGGACGCTTTCTCATCGATTGAGAGGAAACGAGCCTGTCTCCTTCCAAACAGCTCCAGCACCCATGTTTACTCACGGTACACGTTGCGGGTGCACGTGGGCCCCACGTTCTCAGTTAAAAAAAAAAACAAGCAGAACAAATTTCTCCGATTGAAATGTCTGAAAGAGCACTGCTAAGATTTAGGAAACCTGGGAGTTAAACTCTCCAGGATGCTTTGAGCAAGTTTGTTCCCACACTGAGTCCTCAGTTTCCCTGTCTGTAAAATGGAGATATTACAGTTCCTCTGTCTGAGGGTGGTCGGGTTTCCACCACTGTTAAGAACTTTGTTTTTTTAACATTTTCAGAGCTCTGGGGAGATGCAACACTCAGAGGCTTCTTCTGTGGAGGGTGGGGTCTCTCTTGGTCCTGACTGTGCTTCTGTGGCGTTCAGGGGCCCGGGAGCAACGTCATCCACTGCCGGAAAGATGGCACCTGGAGCGGCTCCTTCCGCGTCTGCCAGGAGATGCAAGGCCAGTGCTCAGCCCCGGACCAGTTCGACAGCAATCTGAAGCTGCAGTGCCCCGCGGGCTACGCCATCGGTACGACACGCGCGCCGGGCTGAGCGGCGGGAGGGCGCGTCCTTCCAGGAGCTCGGGGCGCACGCCCTGCCGAGGACTCGGGCGGCCGTGCCGTGTGACACCTTGCCTGAGGCACTGGGGAAACGAAGGGGAGCGAGACCAGACCCTGTCCTCCCAGAGGGAGAGTTCAGGGCATGGATGCGGGCAAAGCAGTGTTGGGTGAGCGTGCACAGTTGCACTGGAGTACAGAACAGCCGACCGGTGCCTCCGGGGACACAGAAGGCTCCCAGAGGAAGGGATGCTTATACAGGGATTTGCAAGAGCTTGTGGGGCAAGAAATGGCATTCCAGGCAGAGGGAATCATGTGGCAAAGGGAGGGAGGGATGAAAACACATATCCTGTTTAGGGAAGCAGTGGTCCAGCGTGGCAGCCTTTGTTATTAACCTTAAAGTGTATGTAACGCTGATCATTCGTAGTACCGACTGTGGGTCAGTGCCGCACCAAGCACTTGAGGGGCGTTATCTCGTATCCTCTCAGTAACCTTTAATGGATGAGGAAATCGAGACTCCAAGGGATCTTTGCAACCTCTCCTTCTCCAAAGCCTGAGTCCTTTCCATGGCATTCCAGTTGCCTCCTAAATAAGGATGAATAGTGTTTTCAGAATACTATTTGCGTGGTGATAGGCCAGCTTGCCAAGTGAAGGGACACAACCTGGGGTTTGATGCCAGGAGTTTGCCTGGTTGAAAGCAGGTGTCTGGACAGACGCATTAATCACAGGCCCGTGGCTTTCTGGGGAGCTGGGTGTGCATTGAGTCTAATCTCAGTTGAGGGCAGTGATACTGACCCCTTGGGCTGATTCCCTAATTGACCATGATGAAAAGCCCAGGGAATTGGATGTCCTTTCTCATGGCCAATCCTGGGACAATCACCAGGGATGTCTGGAGCAGAAGGTTATCTGTGCAGACACTCACTCCCAGCCACACACAGTCAATGTGTTCCTCACCTAGTAAAACGAGTTATCGTTTCATGTCCAGAAGGGAGGCCCACGGCTGGAGAGCAGAGGCGTGAGGGGGCCTGGCCACTTCCTTTTAAAGATGGAAACATGTAGCCTCCAAGTGCAGAGGTTCTTCACCTGAACTTAGAGTAGGGATCAACCCTCCTGTGTCAGTCCAGGACGGGTCAGAAAACACCCATGGACATGGTTGCTGTCCCTGCTGACTCCAGAGGTACTTTAAGATCTTGTCGAGCCACCAATCCAAAGGACCCTGACCAGGAGGGTTGCAGAGAGGTGGGATTTGTAGGGCCTGCCCGTATAAGCTTTCTAGAGAGTTGGGGCAACAGGTGTAGCAATGGCAAGTAGCTTTGGCTCTTCCATCCCAAGGCCAAGGCTTTCTCCTCCCCATTATCCCTGAGGGGTGTCCATGGCTTTGGACACTTCTGTCTGTGATGGGGTCCCTCTCCCCAGCTCAGTCAGGGCATGCACGTGAATACTCCGTCACACTCACGACTGGCCTTGAGCAGCCCTGGGAGAAAAAATTCTGATGAAAAACAGACCTCCTGCATGTCTGCATCCACTGACACGTTCAAGCACATATATTCATATGTGCACAAATGCTTAACAACCAGATGCAGACACACACATCATGTGGTGAGCCCATGCCTGTCACGTACACTTCAGCGAGACACCACACACATTCGCCACCCATAAACCTACGTGTAGCTCACACACACATACACAAACACACCTCGTGGCCCCTTTGCACCTGTATTGTGTGTACCTGTCATAGGCACATGAAAATGAGCCAGAATGCCTGGCTCTCTGCTGGCCCACAGAATGGTCAAGAGGTAGGGGGAGAGGGTGACGGTAGCATTTGCTTTACCCACTGAGCTTGCTTTTTCATGGTCAGAGCAGAAAGGGAAAGCAAGCTGTCTGACATCGGAACCTGAATCTCCTTCCCTTCCTCATGCTCCCACGGCCATGCAGATGCCAGTTTTATGAATACGGTGACCCGGGATGGGCGGTGGGCAGGTGAGAGCACACGGGGAGAGCTGAGAGAGTAAAAGCGGCCTCGGGCACTGAGCGGGGCGGCCGGAGGACGGAGGGGAGGGGCTTCTGTCCCCCACTCCCCTGGCTGCTCTCCCTCCTACTGAGCCCCTCCCTGGGGAGATCCCACCTCACCAAGGAGAGGGACTCGACCAAGGGCCTGGTAAGCAGGGCAGGGGTGACGTCTGTGTCCAGCTTGGTGGCTGGGGGCCACGTGCTGGAGCCACCCAGAGCAGCTCTTCCAGGGTCCCTCCCCGAGCAGCCTGGGGAGGCTTCTGTGGCAGTGAGGGGTCCTCAGAAAGTTGTTACTGCCACCAAGGCCGCTGCCACCGTCCCTGCTCCTCCGGGGAAGGGGAGGCGGGGGCCGCTGAGATCACCACTCTGTAGTGATGCCGATTAGGGCTCATGTATCACAACACAGCAGCCTGGTCCTGAGGCCCAGAGCCGCAGCACGGGGGAGGGAAGTGCCGAGGCAGAGGTGCGGGGAAAGGGAAATTAAGATGATGTGGCTGCTGCGCAAGGCGGCGGTGGCCTCCTGTGTTGACCAGATCTCTTTTTCCCCTTTTGGGATAAATAACCGTTGTCTACTCCTCAGAGGCTGCGTCTTCTTTTCTCAAAAGGATTTTACCATCGCAGCCTTGTTTCATCTTTGCTCCCTAAAATCTTTAGAACCGACCTCGTGACAGACACACACCGCTGAGTCTCTCTGACTGCTTAGGGATCCCTCGTCTCATCACTCACCTTTTTTGTCTTTCTGTGTGTCCCCCGTTTCTTTTCTTTCTTCTGACCCTTCACCCATCTCTGTCCCCTTCCACTGCTGCCTTCTTTTCTCTTCCCTCTGTGTCTCCGCCGTGTCCATCGCTGGGCTTGGAGCTCAGAGAGGCGCGGGCTTTCATTCACGGCCCCCTACTCGCCAGCTCTGTGACCCGAGCTCGCACACTGCACGCTGTCGCCTCTGAGACGCATGCGATGACACTGGGTGTGCAGGGGAACGAGTGACGGGTGAAAACCACCTGGCAAGACCGGGAATACCCCCATCCCCACCTTCTGGGCTCAGTGGCCCCATGTTTAAATTAAAGAGGTTCCAGAGGTTGTCCTGGACCCGCCACCCCACCCTTGCTACCTCTTAAGATTCTGTGAGTCTCTTAGATTGAAGAGTATGACAGGGTGGCAACAGGAAGGGCACTGGATAAACTATACATACATATGCAAGTGTCTGTGTACGTATAGCTGCATGTATGCATAAACATATATACATACTGTGTGTATACACACACGTTTGGAAGGGAGCCTTTAGAATGGCTCACAGCACAGGATATTTTTCAAGAGAGTTGACTCCTGTAAACCATTTAGTGTTCAAGGGTGGTCTTGGCACTAAGGCAGGGGAATGACCTCCTTAGGGCCCTGGTCAGATTCTGACACGTCAGTTCTTTGTCCATATGAATGAGCACTGTTTTTGGAGTCCTGGGGACATCCCATGGGTTGAGCGTGATTTTTAGGTGAGGTCAGGACAGAGAATGTATGAGTCAAATTACAGTCATCTTGCTAACGCACAGCTTGAAAGTCAGCTGAGGAAGTCCCTGGACCAAGGGCTTCTGTGTACTAACCCTGTCCCTGTTGGTCATGGCACCTTCACCGTCTCACTGCCTGATTCATGTTTTCATCCCTTTATCCACTTACTCAGTCATTTATTCATTCACTCATCCATCTAGGTACCCACTTCCTCCACCATGAGATGCCTCGTTCGTCATTCACTCATTGTGCCAGTCATCCATTCATTCATTCACTCTCTCATTTCCTCAACCACCTATGCACCCGTTCACTCTCGTCCCTTTCACTCACTTCACAGATGCTCACTGAGTGCCTGCCATCCGCCACGCACAGTGCCAGGCTCTGGGCATAGAAGGGGGAGCGCAGGCAGTGCTGGCCTCGTGGAGTTACAGTCGAGCAGGGAAGAGAGCTATTGGTACAGCAGTCACCAAGCCAATGTGACAAATCTGTGATGGGTGCCAGTGAGAGGGTTTGGCCCGTCAGGAATGGAGGTTTTCTCCGAGCAAGCAACACGTGGATTGAGGTCTGAAGGGTCATTAACTGGTCATACGCTAGTTGAAGAGGGGCGGGGATGGTCTTGAGGGCACAGAGGAGGGCACGGATGCAGGCGGTGTGGGAGGAGAAGGTGTGGGGCTGAGACGTTGACGTTGCCCTCACAGGCTCACCATTCATTTGGTTGATGCCTGCTGAGCAGACCCTGTGTGTCAGGCACCGGGTTAGGCTCAGAGAAGAACTGATCCCATCGCTGCCCTCCCAGGGCATCCCTGTTACTGGGGAAAGGAGGGACAGGGGGTAAGCCCAACACTGGAGTGAGATTCCTCAGTGCCAAACACTGCTCTCACTCAGCTGCGGAAATCAGGGCAGGCTTCTTGGAGGATTTGAGCTGGACTTTGAAGAACTGGTAGGATTTGACCATATGCAAAGGCAGATCGGGGGGGACGATTCAGGAGACAGGATGGACAGGAACAGAAATACAGAGGCGAGGACGTGTGGGACTCCCATGTGAAACCAAGCACAGTCCGGTTAGTGGGAGGGTGTGAAGATGGTTAGTGGGAGATGAGGTTGACCAGACCGTGGGAGGCCATGGATGCCGAGCAAAGGGATCTGGACTTTGTCCTGGATGTGGGGAACCTTCGAAAGGTTTCTGAGCAGAGGAGGAGCAGGACCAACCTGGGCTGAGGGCTGCTGAGCGTGGTGGTGCGCGCCAGCTGGACTGGAGACAAGAGAGCGGTCAGGGAGACCAGAGGTGGCGCTGCTGGGGCGTTCACTCCTGCCCACTGCCCTTGAGGGTGGGCGTCCCCACTCACTGGGGGGACCAGCCAGCGGCAGGGTCCACTCTGGGGGTGGGGCAGCCCCTGGCATCAGGAGACGGGGGCTGAGCCACCACCTCACTCTCGGCTTCCCCTCAGGGTCAGAGTGTGCCACCTCATGCCTGGACCACAACAGCGAGTCCATCATCCTGCCAGTGAACGTGACCGTCCGTGACATCCCCCACTGGATGAACCCCACGCGGGTGGAGGTGAGTGACTGGGGCCACCCACCTGCGGCTCAGGGAGGGAAATGACCTTGTTGACCACTTATACGCTCTGGTCCTGCATGAGTCCCTCTACATACGTGAAAGCATCTAACGGTCACATCTGCTCTGTGGAGTGAAGACTTGTCCACCATCATTTTTCCAGCCCTTAAGTGTTTAATACCTTCCCTCTGACAGGCCCTGTGCTACGGATCTTCTATGTGCTGTCCCGCTGAATCCTGATGACAGCCTAGGAGTTAGAGGACTAAGGTGCCTAGTTTACAGATGAGGAAACTGAGGCCCCAAGAACACCTAGGTAGAAAGAGCAGAGTCAGGTCACAAACCTGTGTCTGCCTGACTGGAGAGCCCTCACTGGCCAGGACAGTGCTCTTGGCTTCTCTGATATAAGCTCTGGGATATTCCATAGCCTAGGCTTCTGGTATCTTTCTCGTGCCTTGCTTATTTGGTGGAAAGCGATTAATATGTGATACGGGGAACTAGTAACACCAGTTGTGTACGAAGCACCTACCGTGTTTGTGCACCCGGAGCTTAGCATACGAGGTGTGAACGGCGTTCAGACCTCCACTGGTCTCCCAGGATTATGTGGAGTGAGGGCCACTGTCTGCATTCTCCCCTTGTGGACACTGAGACCTCAGGAGCGGGCGATGGCCCAGGGTGAGGGCTCGACCCCAAGCCTGCATCCAAGGGCTGTGCTCTTCCCACGGTGCCAGGCTGCTGGAAGGCCATGTTCACATTGGGGCTGGCCGCTCCCACATTCCTGCGTGTCACCCGATCAGTCGGGACCCCACTCTTGTCCTCCGGGGCAGCACGATCCCAGGCCTCATGTGCCAGCTCTGGGCACTGGCCCCTCACGCTGGAGGAAGTGAGAGAGGCAGGGCTGCAGGGCGGGTTCAGCCTTTCTGCCGGGGCGCTGGAGGCCTTGCCGTCTGCCCGCCCGCTGCAGATCCCGAGGCCGGGCGCACTGTTTCCCCGATGAGCCGAGAGCACGGCTGTGAGGGCTTAACGCAGCGCTCTGCACCTGTGGGCCTGGCGCTGGGCCTGGCCAGCAGCCCCCTGCGCCCCCGTGCGCCCCAGGGCTCTCCGCCCCTCCTTCCTCGTCCTGCCCCCTCCCGCTCTCTGCCCATCTCCAGCTTCATTCCTTCTCCTGCCTCTTTCTTCACGCTCTTTCTCTCCCTTCTCCTGATACCTCTGTGACCTGGCTCTGCCTCCCTCCTGCCCACGTTCTTTCCCTCCATCCCCACTGTTCTCTCTGTCTCTCTCTGTCTGTCTCTCTGCCTGACTCTCCCGGACCTGCACGAGCGCACCCTGCGCACCCTGCTTCCCTCACCTCACTGAGCACCCCACATACTCTGATGGGCTGTACACGCCCGGGCACACGCACGGAGGCTGTATGTCAGAGTCTCAGGGAAGTTGGAGCTCGTCAGATACACGCCCCTCATTGCACAGATGGAGAAACTGAGGCTCAGAGAGGGAGGGGACTGGGCCAGGTCACCCCGGGGAGCAGAGCCAGGATCTTAACCGGGAGCTCCTTGCACTCCATCCCGCCCTGCCTCTACTCCACGCTGACTTCCACCCAGCAAAGGCAGGGACCTACACTCTACACAGAGCACAGGAGACCTCGCTCACATCCCACGTGCCTGGGACCCACACCGGGTTCCCCGACCCGTCTCCCCCTCAGGCCTTTCCTCGCTGCCCCCGGGTGAATTCCCACCCTTCCCTCTGTGAGCCCCAGGCACTAAAGAGTTCGGTTATAATTCACTGTGAAATAAATCTAGGGATTTGAAAGTCTACAAAGCTCCCCCCTCGTCAGTCGCCCACCCGCTGCCTGCCTGCTCCAGCCCCCCACCCAGTTCCCTGGTCCGCCGGCCTTTATTGATGCCGGCCTACCCAGAGAGCCATAACGAGGTTCAGACCTCCACTGGTCTCCGGAGGCCTCATTATCCAGGAGGAAAAAATGTGCTAGAAAAAGGGAGGAGGGCGAAGGGCAGAGATTGATGATTTCCAGGAATCAGGCAGAAAAGCTGGCCTCTGCTGTACCCTTGCCCCTTCTGTGGTGAGGGCTACAGAAACAGAGCTGCTGGTGCAGGCACTGCCAGGCCAAAGCAGGCCCTGGATGGCTCCTCTGCTTTCTGAGGGTTCACCTCTGAGCGCCAGCACAAGGTAGATGGTCAGGGCCAAGGTTCTGCTCCAGCTACTGTCACATTTGTCCCCAGCATAAGAGAGTGAGAGATGACAGCTGACATTTAATGGATGCCTGCTGTGAATCGGGCATTGGATCAGACACCTTCCAGCCTTGATTTGCGCGCGCGCGCACACGCACGCGCGCACACACACACACACACACACACACACACACACACACACACACCCCTATGAGGTGGGAATTAGACTCCATTTTTTCAGTAGAGGAAATGGAATCTCAGAGACAGAAGCCACTTGCCTACAAGGAATTGAAGAGGGACCCGGGTCAGCCTGATGCTGCCGTTTACTCCTCCAGCCGCCCCTGCAGGCTCTACAATAATAATAACAAAGGCAAAATGTTTATGATCGCTCACCAGCCGGTAAATAATTCACAACTGGCTCTCCGCAAAAATACACCCTCTGATTTGTAGCACTTGCCAATTCCTGAGGCGTAAATATTCTCACCATAGCAGATTTCTGGCTTTCCAAGTGGCTGTCACTCAACACAAGTAGCAAGAGATCAGCACTGTTGCCTCTCGTAAGCCCACGCAAGCCTGCTGCGACCCACCACTGGCACTTACTGCGTGACAGGCTCTGTTTTAAGCACTTTACGTGTATTGGCACGTACGACGAGAATGAGGACCACCTAGATGAGTGGAATATCAACACTGAGATCACGTGCAGGACTGGTGACCTTCGTGAAGGCGGGCCCGTGCTCACCTTATTTACCCTGGTGCACCCCTCAAGTGCCCAGCACACAGTAGATGCTCCCTAAATGTTTATGGTGGCTGAGTCAGGTGACCAGGGTTCAACACCTGCTTGCTATATGTGCCAGAGTTGCCCCATCTGTGAAACAAGAGCTAGACTGAAATCAAGAGTCACAAACTCACACACCGATGGGAACCAGACAGGTGCGATAAGTGGGTGAAGCAGGCCAAGCGTGTGATTTTGTATTTTAAATACTGAGGCGTAGCATTGGGCTGTGGCCAAAAACCTTGTTCGGGTTTTTCCGTAAGATGTTACGGAAAAACCCAAACGAAATTTTTGGCCAACCCATAGCAGTAGCAGTAGTATTTACTATAAATACATCAGGCAGACACAGAGGGACTTAAAGAAAATAAAACAACTGCCCATGTGCATACTGCCCAACTTAAGAAATGAGATATTACACATGCAGTTAAAGTTTTTCCTGTTGAGATTAAGCTCACATGCTAATCTTAAGCATTAGGCTTGATCAGTTTTTGTGTTTGTGTCCACTCGCGAAACCCAGATCAGGGTGGGGACCTTTCCAGCTCCCCAGAGAGGCCTTCCCTTCTCCATGGCAGGCAGTACCCACACCACCAAGATACTGGTTTTGCTTATTTTTGAACTTCACGTTACTGGAATCTTAGAGTATATATCTGATGAAATTCCTTTTAGGCATATGTTTTACCTTCATTAAAAAAAACACTCTGTCCTTTCATTTCCTTTAAGTTCTCCCCCCTTTAAAGCCCCCTCTGTATCTCTACTGCTCTGCCTGGGGCCAGACTTCTCTGGGCTTCAGCTTTTAAACACTCCGCCTCTCTACTACATTTGTCTCAGAGCCTCTCTACCTCTCTGAACCTTGGTCTTTCCATCGGTCAAAAGAGTAACTTTTTTATGCTTACCAGTTCGGGGGCTGGAGGAATTTGAAGGAGAATATAGTTTTCAAACTACAGACGTGGAAATAAGACAGATGTGAGTTTAATTCCTGACTGTCATTACCTAAGTGTATGATTTGGGGGCAGGTTATTTAACTTCTCTGTGCCTCAGTTTCCTCTTGTGTAAACCAGAGTCAGAAACCATATGTAAATACTGTATGGTAATCACTTATATGTGGAACCGAAAAATAATACAGATGAATCTATATACAAAACAGAAACGGACTCACAGACATAGAAAACAAACTTATGGTTACTAAAAGGGAGAGGGAGGGAGGGACACATAGGAGTATGGGATTAACAGATACAAACTACTATACATAAAATAGATAAGCAACAAGGATTTACTATATAGCACAAGGAGTTATATTCAGTATAATAACCTATAATGGAATATAATCTGAAAAACAACAACTGAATCATTTTGTTGTACACCTGAAAAAAACGTACCTGTCTCATAGTTATGGTAAAAATGAAATGAGATAAAAGCGCCGAGCACAAGGCTTGGAGCACAATATACCCTTAATAGAGGGTTTTGTGTTGATGAGAAGGATAATGATGATGGGGTTGTTAGTGGTACCGTGACAGTAAGGATGGTGGTATTGGCACTGGTGGTGGTGATGGTGATAGTGTTATTGATGACAGTGGGGGTGGTGGTCGTGGTGGTGACGCTGGTCCTGGTGTTATTGATGACGGTGGGGGTGGTGGTCGTGGTGGTGACGCTGGTCCTGGTGTTACTGATGACGGTGGGGGTGGTGGTCGTGGTGGTGATGATGCTGGTCCTGGTGTTATTGATGACGGTGGTCGTGGTGGTGATGATGCTGGTCCTGGTGTTATTGATGACGGTGGTCGTGGTGGTGGTGATGCTGGTCCTGGTGTTATTGATGACGGTGGGGGTGGTGGCCGTGGTGGTGGTGACGCTGGTCCTGGTGTTATTGATGGCGGTGGTGGTGGTGGTCGGGGTGGTGGTGGCGCTGGTCCTGGTGTTATTGATGGCGGTGGTGGTGGTGGTCGGGGTGGTGGTGGCGCTGGTCCTGGTGTTATTGATGACGGTGGGGGTGGTGGCCGTGGTGGTGGTGACGCTGGTCCTGGTGTTATTGATGACGGTGGTGGTGGTGGT
>NW_006775143.1:2731407-2733214 GCF_000442215.2 Lipotes vexillifer | reverse complement strand
GGGGGGGGTGGTCGTGGTCGTGGTGATGCTGGTCCTGGTGTTATTGATGACGGTGGGGGTGGTGGCCATGGTGGTGATGATGCTGGTCCTGGTGTTATTGATGACGATGCTGGTGGTGGTGCAGATGGTGTTGATGCTGATGGTCATTACAGCCAAGAAGAAAAGGCAGTCTATTCTTCCTATGCAGCAAGGCAGAGAAAAAAGCTGTCTTACAAAACCTGGTCTGAAAGGGCTCTGACTGGGCTAGAGGTCCCACTGGCATCAAGAGGAACAAGGCTGGCATTTGAGGGGCCCCTGGGATCTCCCAACATATGGTGTAAACAGCCTAGTCTTTCCTTCAGCTCCTGCTGCCTGTCCCCTTTCCTAGTCCTCCTTGCAGACAGAGGGGCCCTGTAGTGAGACAGGTGGGGCGTGCAGCCCTGAGGAATAGTGGAAAATCCAAAAGACTTGGAAAGATAAATAGGCTTATGCAGATAGTATAAAAGTCCTTTTTCTGAACTCACGTCAGGTAAACCTCAACTGACAGAAACTTGTGCAACCACACCAAGACACTCCTACGGATGGATTAAATTAGCTCTCAAATAAACAGGGGGGAGGGGTGGGCATCGAGTCCCTTGTGGATCCTAATTCTGATGTTTTCTACTACTTGAACCATTACCTAAGTGCCCCTCCAACATCCCTGAATTTTGGCCAGGAACAGACGCTCAGACCCAGAGATGGAAGTCTGGTTAAAGCTTCTCAGAGGATGAAAGCAGGTGATGCCCTCTGCTTCTGGCCCCCATGGCTAGGAAGCAGAGGGGCAAGAAAGTAGCTGAGCTGGAAGGAAGGGACACTAGAGTTCTCACATTCCTTCAGTTGGTCAATATGTATTTGTTTGCTGTGCTCCATCCTGAATCTGGGGGGAGACAGATGTCTAAAACCAGGGCCTGCCCTCTTACCTGTAGGAGTTAGTCCTGGGTTGACCATTTCTACATCATTTATCTCAGTGCTTCATCACAGCAAGCCTATGACATTTTCAGTACCCATTTCACAGATGGGAAAACCTAACCTCAGAGTGGAAACTTCAAGTCAGAATTGCAACCATGTCTGTCATGCCTCATTGCTCAGTCTTTCCCATACATCACCTTCTTGTGTTTTAGGAGAAGGTAGACAGTGTCAACAGAGGCAGTAGGGGCTGAAGAGTAGATTTCACATCATGAGACTGGTTGACAGATCTCTTCAAGTTAAGTTGTTTGTCCAAGATCTTTAATTAATTGAATCTCCACTAAACTGGTCCTCTAAACTAGATGCTCTGCTAGGCATCGTAAATGCTCTTCTGATGCTCTAGAAGAGAGGAGGACAGGTAAAGAAAATAATTTTTACCAAGTCCCTTGGTAAAATCATCTCTGTCTTGAAATGGATCCGTTCATTTGTAACATAAATATTCGCTGGTCATCTTCCTTGTACCAGGCACCATTCTAGGCATGGAAAACCCAAGGGTGAACCAGAGATGCTATGGGGCAGAGAAGAAAGGTACCCAACCCAGCCAGATCTTGGAGTCACGGGATTCCAAGTTCACCAAGAAACCTAATTACAGTTTTGCTCCCATATAGTTCTGCCCTTGGGGAGAGAATGGGCTGGTCACATGGATTTTCCACATTCTAGCCCATGTGAATGTTCATTTCTTAATTAAAATTAATCAACTGGCATTCAGCCAGCAGAGAGAGCCATGATCATAGAGACTTCCAGGGGCTGCTCCCTGGCACAGTTACCTGTTATCGCAAATCTAAGCATTTGCCTCCAGGTTATTTTAATTTGCTTTTTTTTT
>NW_006775143.1:2725115-2731268 GCF_000442215.2 Lipotes vexillifer | reverse complement strand
TATATAAATTAATTAATTAATTTATGGCTGTGTTGGGTCTTCGTTTCTGTGCTTGTACTGTCTCTAGTTGTGGCCAGCGGGGGCCACTCTTCATCGCGGTGCGCGGGCCTCTCACTATCGCGGCCTCTCTTGTTGCGGAGCACAGGCTCCAGACGCGCAGGCTCAGTAATTGTGGCTCACGGGCCCAGCCGCTCCGCGGCATGTGGGATCTTCCCAGACCAGGGCTCGAACCCTTGTCCCCTGCATTGGCAGGCAGATTCTCAACCACTGCGCCACCAGGGAAGCCCTCTGCCTAGTTTTATTTTTCTTTCTTTTTTCACCCACTTAAAAAGAAATTATTGTGTTGGATTTTATGTTATGAGCTGCCTTAAATCCTTCCCAAAACAATTGCTTGGTTTCAAATCTTGGTTCCTTTACTTAACAGCTATGGAGCTTGGGGAATTTATTCTCCTTATGATACAAGATTAATGCCCACTCCACTGCATGGTGGTGAGCAATAAATAAGATAATGAATAAAGTAATTAGCTTTTAAAATTTTTATTGGGGTATAGTTGATTTACAATGTTGTGTTAGTTTCAGGTGTACAGCAAAGTGAATCAGTTATACACACACATGTATCCACTCTTCCTTAGATTCTTTTCCCATATAGACCGTGACAGAGAATTGAGGAAGGTAGTCTTGAACAGAAACGTAAAAGATAAGTAAAGATCCTCCGGGTGACAAGATGAGGGAGGGCTTTCAGTGAAGGAGAACGGCAGGAACAAAGTCACAGAGATATGAGTGTGGCCGCCTCAGGACCTGGGAGCCTAGCCCGCACGGCCTGGTGGCAGGTGGATGCAGAAAGGGTTCTCTGCCTCTCCAGGGTTCCGAACCAAAGGTTACTTCATGCATCCTCCAGGCCACCGCTGTCAAACTGTAATGTGTATCAGCATCACGTGGGAGGCTTGTTTTTACAATGCAGAGTCCCAGGCCCTGGCCTCAGAGATTCGGACTCTTTAGACCCAAGGCGGCGCCGAAGAATCTGCCTTTTCCGTGTGCCCCCATGTGATCGTGATTAGAGTGGTCCTTAGCGCCTACTTTGGGAAGCCCTGTTCCACACCATTCTTCCATCTTCCTGCTGTAGCCACACACACACACACACGCACACGCACGTGCACGCACTCACGTGAGCACACACGTGCACTCTACCCTTCCTCCTTTCTCCCACCTTATCCCCGACTCTGTCCGTGGGGCAGACGTCAGCCAGGAATTTTCTGAAGTGCTTTTCTGATCATGTCTCGGTCCCCCAATTCTCTCAGCCCTTCTTCCTGCCAGGGAAACACAGAATCGTGACACCTGCGGTGAACACAAGCATTGTCTTAGTCTTGTGGATCCTGTTATTGCAGGTACCTGGGCAAATTCTCCGTGGAAATGCCAGGGTGAGGTCAGGACTTAGAAGATCCAAGAAGAGGGGTGGGTGGTTGAATGTGGTGCCAGCCCCAAACCCATCTGACCTCTTTCTCCCTCTCTCTGCAGAGAGTTGTCTGCACAGCTGGTCTGAAGTGGTATCCTCACCCTGCTCTGATTCACTGTGTCAAAGGCTGTGAGGTGAGTCCCTCAAAATGGTGCTACAACCATTACTGTTATTGTTATGTTAATCATGACTTCCATTTACTGTACCTACTAAGTGCTATAAATATCCCTTTAACAGACTTCTTGGACAGGAATCAGCAGTCCCACTTTATAGGTCATGGAACTGATGCACAGAGATATCAACAAACACCCTCAAACATACATTTAATGGCTAACAGAGTCGGGATTCCAAGCCAGGTGTTTCTGGCTCCGAAGCCTGTGTTCAACATGATATTGCTTCTGTAAGGGAGGTTGGGAGGGACGAGGCCATATTCATTTAACAGCTACAATATGCCCGGCATTTTACCAACATTGCCTTATTTAACTCTTACAGAACCACATGAGGCAGTTTCTGATTTTTCATTTCTACTTTCCCTGCAACCATTAATCGCAGATCATTTCCTTCTGCCACACGTCTGTCATTCACGCGTTCTTCAACTCCAGAGGTAATTTGGACACCTTAGACTCAGCCACTGAGCTGAAGGTGGAAGATCCCCTCTGACCCTTCAGTTCTCTCACCTGGCAGTGGAACCATTCCTTGGAACTTGGCATTTTGGAGCTCTGTCCCTGGGTATCAGTGACAAGCTTGGGGAGGGGCAGGGCCAGGGCACTTGGCATGTCACCTGTGTTCTCAAGGGCGTGCTGCTGTCCATGGAACTCAGAGACATTCTGTGCACCCCTATGCCCACTGTGAATCTTTTCAGCTGGCACGGAAAGGAGGTCCCAAATCACATCCAGGTGGATGTCCAAATCTCTGTGGTGCCCCCAGGCCCCCCTCAGGAAAATCCAGGTGAAAAGGACTAGATTGTGCTCTAGAAAACTTTGTATTTGATGAAATTCTTAAACTGTCACAACCAGACTGTTCTTCTAGACGATGGGGAAACTGACACCCAGCCAGCAGCCGGGTCTAACATTTGATAGAATGCCAACTGACACGGCTCTTAATGCCATCTACTGTCCTCGTTTGTTGTGTAGACTGGAAAAAGAGGGCCAGAGGGGGGATGCAGTGGCCGAAGGTTGCACAGCATACTAGACACAGAGCCAGAGCATGAACCCAAGTCTCCTGACTTCCAGGCCCGTTATCTCTTTCCTCCACTAGGCCACCTTCTGCCCATGAACCGTCCCCTGACCTGTAAATGTCACAGGACAGTCCCTGAGTCGCATTTCTTTCTGTGTATTGGTTAGGGAATCCCCAGGGGCATCTTCTCAGGGCACAGGACACTGCAGTCTTTAAAAACTCCCGTTCTCTCAAGATTCAGCAGGAGTGACAAAACCAAAGCCAAGGACCTGAGGCAGTTGCTTCCTTACATCTCTCTGGATCAGTCCAGGATTTCAGAAAAAGGAAGCTTGGATTACCTGGCCCCTCGTTCTGCTGAGTAGGCGGTCTGGGCAACCAGTGTGACAGCGGAATTCAATCCCTTCTTTGACTCAGCACTGAGGCCTAAGAGACCCACACCTGTCAGGCTCTGAGCTCTGCCAGGGATGCTTATCGCCTTTGCCCTTGCAGGTGCCCCCTTGTCTCCTTTCCTGCTTAACTTAGAGCTAATAGTTTCTCTCTTATCTGGGGCTGAAAAGTATGCTTAGAAGAGATACAACTGCTGGGTCCAGGGAGGAGCCATCAGCCTGGAATGTCTGCAGGAGCCAAGATTGATAAAGGGTCTTGGGGCCCTTTAGGCCCCTGCTCTCTGCCCCAAGCTGTGTTCAAAGTAGTCATTTACTTACTTGTTCATCAAAGCTTCACTGGGTGCCTATTATGTGCCCAGCACTACCCTAGATACTGAGAGTACAATGGTTTTAGTCAAGTGAAAACAGTACTGTGTTCTCCCTGACTCATCTGGATATCTTCTTGCCCTTCATCCATCCATCCATCCATCTACCCGTCATTTTACTAGATAAACATTTAAGGAAGATATATTTAATAAAGTTTTGCTCAACTTGCCAGCATTTTGCTAAGAAGTCTGAGATACAAAAATGGATGACGTACATTCCCTGTCCATAAGGAACTTACAGTATAGTAAAAGAGATACGGTTAAAGAAGAATTCTACACTGATATACCAAGAGGTATAACCAAAGCAGGTGTAAGAAGCTGCAGGAGCACGTGGCATCTCGGGGGGTTGTAGGGAAGACATTTTGGAGCGGTGATGTTTGAACTAGATCTTGAAGGGGGAATTGTTTCCCCAAACACACTATTAGTAGACGCAGCAGCATGAGAACTACCAGAGACAGGAGCGATCTCGAGGCTGTAGAGCTTTTCACATGTTATTCTGTCTCTCTAGAAAGTCTCCCTGCTCCACCCCCCACCTACTTAACTCCTACTCATCATGTCAGCTGAAACGTCGTCTCCTCCGGGACTTGTTCATGGAGCTCTCTGATTAGGTCAAATCCCCCTGCTCTTAACTGTAACAGCATCACATACCTTTCCTCTGTAACTCTTATCAGAGTCGAAATTGGCCAATAGGATAAGTGATCATTGGAATAAAGTCCGCCTCCCTACTAGAATGTAAGGTCTTAAAGTAGCAGGAGCTCTGTCTATATTGACTCACTATTACATCCTTTTTTGTTTTTGTTTTTAGCACAATGTATAACACATAGTAGGCACTCAATAGATAGGGTTAAATAGAAGGCGGACGGATAGATGGGAGGATGGATGCGTGGATGTGGCAGCAGGAAAGGGTACATAGAAGAAAGTAGCTAGTAATGAGACTGGAGATATTTTTCAGTAACAGATAAAGAAAGAATCTTTTTTATTTTTCTTCTTCCTTTTCTCTTCCAGCTACTCCTTTACCAAGCCAGTTCCTTTTATTTTTAAAAAAGGACATTTGGTTTCCTTTATTAGTCTTCATATATAATGTGAGAAAGAACTTAGGGAGCAGAGCCCACAGACAAATCTTCGAAGGCCCAGAAAGAGCAAAGGGTTTTATCCTTTAGTTGTTTGTGCCTCTCTGCTTTAATACGAATGTGGTAATGTATTCATTGTGGCGGTCAGGCGGCAGAGTCACACCTGTGCTCACAGCCACGTGCATGTGTACCCACAGTTGAGTACAGCTTCTCTCTCTGTTCTTGGCTCTGCCTTGCTAAAATCCTTTTTAGACCCTAACAGGGCAGTGATGAAATGGAATCAAGCATCATGAGTTGGGGGCACAAAGACTGTGAATTCGGAGCATAGATGCAAGAGACGGGGATGCCACATAGGATGGACTCCTTGTGAACTTGGCTCTCCCCATAAAAAACCCACAAAAGGGTTTTTCATGGGAGCCCACAAAAAGTCGACGAGTCACTGAGCATTAGAGACCCCCAACCCGAACTTTAATCAAAGGGGCTTCACTTTCATCTGCTTTTTATATTAAAGGGATACACAACATTACCTTTGATGCGGGGAGGGGTATGTTCATTGCTTTGAGAAATCGGTGGTCTAATTCTGCCTCTTTATTTCACCACTGTGAGTCCTGAGACCCAGAGAAGATAAGCCACTTAGTCAGAATTACCAAGGAACCAACCAGTGGCTGAGGTTTGGAAGACTAGAACCCAGGTTTTCTAAAGCCCTGCCAACTGCCTTCCCACTACACCAGTACAATTACGATCTGTCCCTAAAACATCTTTAAGAGCTAAGTTGTGCCCAGCATTAAACTCCAAGGCGCTTGGGAGACAGAGACGAACCGGATATCGGCCTTGCCTTTGAGGAGCTCACAGTCTTGCACCAACTACAGGTTAATAACCTATAGCAGACAGCGTGCTAAGTGTTCAGGTGGGAAATGCAAGTGCTGGGGGTTGCAGAGACCCCTGACATTCCCCTAAGATGACTCTGGGTTCAGATCAGTAATAATTTAACTCCATCATCTTTTCCTCATCTTTCAAGCATCACAGAGTTGGAGGAACACAGGGAAGAAAAGAAAGAAATCAACATATGCTAGGTATAGCCTAGAAGGGTAAAGAAAAATGAGAAACCAACTTAGATTGAAATCACTACTCTGCCTCTGCCAGCTGCTCTTGGCCAAGTCCCTTTCTTGCTCTGAGCCTCAGGGTCTTCATGTGTGAAGTGGGAAGGGCAATGCCTACCTTACGTGTTTTATTTGGGAACAAAAGAAGAAAGCAGACGTGGAAAGTGTGTGACATCGAGTATATCTGTACTCCTGTGTTAGAGAAGAAAGCACCCATAATCATACACCAACCATCATGCCAAGTTCCTGTGAATTCTTACAGTCTTTACAATTCCTGAGTAGTTTACATTCAGCTTCCTAATATATTTGCATATACATTTATTGTAAATTATGTTTGTAGTTACCTGCTACCAGGAAAAGTGGGGGAAAGGGGGGCTCAAATTTTCTTACCGTTTCTTCAAGTGAAATGAGCCCCCTGCTTCAGGAGGACATAGCGGTCTATCCTGCTGCCTTTGCATACCCAGCATATGAAGAGTATGTCTCCTAGCATAACCATAGTTTAGTTGGGAAAAACTTGGCTAGATGAGAGTCTTTAAAAATGGTAGAAGTGGGCTTCCCTGGTGGCACAGTGGTTAAGAATCCACCTGCCAATGCAGGGGACAC
>NW_006775143.1:2701962-2724737 GCF_000442215.2 Lipotes vexillifer | reverse complement strand
AAAAAAAAAAAAAAAAAAAAAAGTTAGGACTGGTAGTTTGTCCAAAAGGGTATAGGGATTTGAAGCCAGGTAGGCTGACTGTGGAGGTTTGTGAGAAGATGAGGTACAGCTAAATATCTACAGAGGCCAGCCCCCGTTTACTCCAGGATGCTAACCAGGCCTCCTTTCCTTCCTGCCTCTCTCCTCACGTACAGCCCTTCATGGGAGACAATTACTGTGATGCCATCAACAACCGAGCTTTCTGCAACTATGACGGTGGGGATTGCTGCGCTTCTACGGTGAAAACCAAAAAGGTAGGCCAGTGCCCCCCTCTGCAGCCGCCTACGCGGGCCTCTCCAGCTTACCGGGCCAGGATCACCCCTACGTGCTGGAAAACCCATTGCCCTGGTTGTGTCAGCACTCACCTACAAGCTCTATTGTATTACGTTCCATTGTATTTTTCATTCTTTTAGTCAGTAGTTGAGCTACTATCATGTGCTAATCCCTGAACTAGATGTGGAGGTTCATGGATGATCTTTGGAGATGTAGTCCCTTTTCCTCAAAGCTTAGAGTCAGCTATGGAAGCAGACAAACTAAAGTGCAAAGGAAAGGACAGAGTTCTCTGAGGGCCCAGGTAAAGGGTTGGAGAAAGCTCTGCAGAGGGATCTGCATCAACGCCGAAACTTGAGGTATGAGGAGAAGGGGCAGAGAGGTGGCCAGGAAAAGTGTCTGGGGCAGGAGACCGGCATGTAAAATCCTAGAGAGAACACACATGTTCAGGGGCTATGGCTAAAGTCTAGGGGAAGAGGGAAGATGGGACACTCCCAGCGAGGTCAGCTATGGCCTTTAAGCATTTTATAATCTCTTCTGTTGTTTACACCTGTAGCATTAGGGGGTGTGGTCTTGGTTGCCATTGTCTTCCTTAGGGTATTAGGATGTTACAGGAGTGATTCGAGTATTTGTAGTGAAACTGGAACATCCAGCTGAGATGCATCTCACCCACCCACAGAAGAGTGGCCACCTCCACTTTCCTCCTGATGAGAGCTGGGACCAGAGTTTGGGGCCCGAGCCGAGAGTTGGGAGAGAGGTGGCCAACCTGGCCAATGTGAGTTGAAAAGTATTTCCTGTGACAAACGAGCTCACGGGGACCTGCTTCTTCTTTCTTTTCTTTTAACATCTTTATTGGAGCGTAACTGCTTTACAGTGTTCTGTTAGTTGCTGCTGTATAACAAAGTGAATCAGCTATACGTATACGTATATCCCCATACGCCCTCCCTCTTGCGTCTCCCTCCCACCCTCCCTATCCCACCCCTCTAGGTGGTCACAAAGCACCGAGCTGATCTCCCTGTGCCATGCGGCTGCTTCCCACTAGCTATCTGTTTTACGTTTGGTAGTGTATATATGTCCATGCCACTCTCTCACTTCGTCCCAGCTTACCCTTCCCCCTCCCCATGTCCTCAAGTCCATTCTCAAGTAAGTTTGTGTCTTTATTCCTGTCCTGCCCCTAGGTTTTTCAGGACCATTTTTTTTTTTTTTTTTTTTTAGATTCCATATACATGTGTTAGCATACGGTATTTGTTTTCCTCTTTCTGACTTACTTCACTTTGTATGACAGACTCTAGGTCCACCCACCTCACTGCAAATGACTCAATTTCATTTCTTTTTATGGCTGAGTAATATTCCACTGTATATATGTGCCACACCTTCTTTATCGATTCATCTGTCGATGGACACCTAGGTTGCTTCCAAGTCCGGGCTATTGTAAATAGAGCTGCAATGAACATTGTGGTGCATGACTCTTTTTGAATTATGGTTTTCTCAGGGTACATGCCCAGTAGTGGGATTGCTGGGTTGTATGGTAGATCTATTTGTAGTTTTTTAAGGAACCTCCATACTGTTCTCCATAGTAGCTGTATCAATTTACATTCCCACCAACAGTGCAAGCGTGTTCCCTTTTCTCCACACCCTCTCCAGCATTTATTGTTTGTAGGTTTTTTTGATGATGGCCATTCTGACTGGTGTGAGGTGATACCTCATTGTGGTTTTGATGTGCATTTCTCCAATGATTAGTGATGCTGAGCATCCTTTCATGTGTTTGTTGGCAAGCTGTATATCTTCTCTGGAGAAATGTCTGTTTAGGTCTTCTGCCCACTTTTGGATTGGGTTGTTTGTTTTTTTGATGTTGAGCTGCATGAGCTGCTTGTAAATTTTGGAGATTAAGCCTTTGTCAGTTGCTTCATTTGCAAATATTTTCTCCCATTCTGAGGGTTGTCTTTTCGTCTTGCTTATGGTTTCCTTTGCTGTGCAAAAGCTTTTAAGTTTCATTGGTCCTCTTTATTTATTTTTGTTTTTATTTCCATTTCTCTGGGAGGTGGGTCAAAAGGGATCTTGCTGTGATTTATGTCATAGAGTGTTCTGCCTGTGTTTCCCTCTAAGGCTTTTATAGTGTCTGGCCTTACCTTTAGGTCTTTAATCCATTTTGAGTTTGTTTTTGTATATGGTGTTAGGGCGTGTTCTCATTTCATTCTCTTACGTGTAGCTGTCCAGTTTTCCCAGCACCACTTATTGAAGAGGCTGCCTATTCCCAGTGTATACTCTTGCCTCCTTTATCAAAAATAAGGTGACTATATGTGCATGGGTTTATCTCTGGGCTTTCTATACTGTTCCATTGATCTATATTTCTGATTTTGTGCCAGTACTATACTGTCTTGATTACTGTGGCTTTGTAGTGTAGTCTGAAGTCCGGGAGTCTGATTCCTCCAGCTCTGTTTTTCTTGCTCAAGATTGCTCTGGCTATTTGGGGTCTTTTGTGTTTCCATACAAATTGTGAAATTTTCTGTTGTAGTTCTGTGAAAAATGCCATTGGCAGTTTGATAAGGATTGCATCGAATCCGTAGATTGCTTTGGGTAGTAGAGTCATTTTCACAATGTTGATTCTTCCACTCCAAGAACATGGTATATCTCTCCATCTGTTTGTATCATCTTTAATTTCTGTCATCAGTGTCTTATTGTTTTCTGCCTACAGGTCTTTCGTCTCCTTAGGTAGGTTTATTCCTAGGTATTTTATTCTTTTTGTTGCATTGGTAAATGCGAGTCTTTCCTTAATTTCTCTTTGAGATTTTTCATCATTAGTGTATAGGAATGCAAGAGATTTCTGTGCATTAATTTTGTATCCTGCTACTTTACCAAATTCATTGATTAGCTCTAGTAGAGTTCTGGTAGCATCTTTAGGATTCTCCATGTATAGTATCATGTCATCTGCAAACAGTTATAGCTTTACTTATTCTTTTCTGATTTGGATTCGTTTTATTTCTTTTTCTTCTCTGATTGCTCTGGCTGAAAGTTCCAAAACTGTGTTGAATAATAGTGGTGAGAGTGGACAACCTTGTCCTGTTCCTGATCTTAGTGGAAATGGTTTCAGTTTTTCACCATTGAGGACGATGTTGGCTGTGGGTTTGTCCTATATGGCCTTTATTATGTTGAGGTAAGTTCCCTCTATGCCTACTTTCTGGAGGGTTTTTATCATAAGTGGGTGTTGAATTTTGTTGAAAGCTTTTTCTGCATCTATTGAGATGACCATATGGTTTTTCTCTCTCAGTTTGTTAACATGGTTTATCACATTGATTTGCGTATATTGAAGAATCCCTGCATTCCTGGCATAAACCCCACCTGATCATGTGTATGATCCTTTTAATGTGCTGTTGGATTCTGTTTGCTAGTATTTTGTTGAGGATTTTTGCATCTGTGTTCATCAGTGATATTGGCCTGTAGTTTCCTTTCTTTGTGACATCTTTGTCTGGTTTTGGTATCAGGGTGATGGTGGCCTCGTAGAATGAGTTTGGGAGAGATCCTCCCTCTGCTGTATTTTGGAAGAGTTTGAGAAGAATAGGTGTTAGCTCTTCTCTAAATGTTTGATAGAATTCGCCTGTGAAGCCATCTGGCCCTGGGCTTTTGTTGGTTGGAAGATTTTGAATCACAGTCTCAATTTCAGTGCTTGGGATTGGTCTGTTTATATTTTCTATTTCTTCTTGGTTCAGTCTCAGAATGTTGTTGTGCTTTTCTGAGAATTTGTCCGTTTCTTCCAGGTTGTCCATTTTATTGGCATAGAGTTGCCTGTAGTGATCTCTCATGATCCTTTGTATTTCTGCCGTGTCAGTTGTCACGTCTCCTTTTTCATTTCTGATTCTATTGCTTTGAGTCTTCTCCCTTTTTTTCTTGATGAGTCTGGCTCATGGTTGATCAATTTTGTTTATCTTCTCAAAGAACCAGCTTTTAGTTTTATTGTTCTTTGCTATTGTTTCCTTCATCTCTTTTTCATTTATTTCTGATCTGATCTTTATGATTTCTTTCCTTCTGCTAACTTTGGGGGTTGCTTTGTTCTTCTTTCTCTAATTGCTTTAGCTGTAAGGTTAGTTTGTTTATTTGAGATGTTTGTTTCTTGAGGTAGGATTGTACCGCTATACACTTCCCCGTTAGAACTGCTTTTGCAGCATCCCATAGGTTTGGGGGCGTTGTGTTTTCATTGTCATTTGTTTTTAGGTATTTTTTGATTTCCTCTTTGATTTCTTCACTGATCTCTTGGTTATTTAGTAGTGTATTGTTTAGCCTCCATGTGTTTGCATTTTTTACAGGTGTTCTCCTGTAATTGATATCTAGTCTCATAGTGTTGTGGTCAGAAAAGATACTTGATACGATTTCAATTTTCTTAAATTTACCAAGGCTTGATTTGTGACCCAAGATGTGATCTATCCTGGAGAATGTTCCATGAGCACTTGAGAAGTAAGTGTATTCTGTTGGTTTTGGATGGAATGTCCTTTAAATATCAATTAAGTCCATCTTATTTAATGTATCATTTAAAGCTTGTGTGTCCTTATTTATTTTCATTTTGGATCATCTGTCCATTGGTGAAATTGGGGTGTTAAAGTCCCCTACTATGATTGTGTTACTGTCTATTTACCCTTTTATGGCTCTTAGCATTTGCTTTATGTATTGAGGTGCTCCTGTGTTGGGTGTATAAATATTTATGATTGTTATGTCTTCTTCTTGGATTGACCCCTTGATCATTACGTAGTGTCCTTCTTTGTCGCTTGTAAGAGTCTCTATTTTAAAGTCTATCTTGTCTGATATGATAATTGCTACTCCAGCTTTCTTTTGTTTTCCATTTGCGTGGAATATCTTTTTCCATCACCTCACTTTCAGTTTGTATGTGTCCCTAGGTCTGAAGTGGGTCTCCTGTAGACAGCATATATAGAGGTCTTGTTTTTGTATCCATTCAGCGAGCCTGTGTCTTTTGGTTGGCGCATTTAATCCATTTACATTTAAGGTAGTTATCAATATGTATGTTCCTGTTACTATTGTCTTAATTGTTTTGGGTTTGTGATTGTAAGTCTTTTCCTTCTCTTGTGTTTCCTGCCTGGAAAAGTTCCTTTAGCATTTGTTGTAAAGCTGGTTTGGTGGTGATGAATTCTCTTAACTTTTGCTTGTCTGTAAGGTTTTAATTTCTCTGTCGAATCTGAATGAGATCCTTGCTGGGTAGAGTAATCTTGGCTGTAGGTTTTTCCCCTATCATCACTTTAAATATGTCCTGCTACTCCCTTCTGGCTTGCAGAGTTTCTGCTGAAAGATTAGCTGTTAACCTTATGGGGATTCCCTTGTATGTTATTTGTTGTTTTTCCTTTGCTGCTTTTAATATTTTTTTCTTTGTATTTAATTTTTGATAGTTTGATTAATATGTGTCTTGGCGTGTTTCTCCTTGGATTTATCCTATATGGGACTCTCTGTGCTTCCTGCCCTTGATTGACTATTTCCTTTCCCATATTAGGGAAGTTTTCAACTATAATCTCTTCTAATATTTTCAGTCCCTTTCTCTTTTTCTCCTGGGACCCCTATAATTCGAATGTTGGTGCGAGTAATGTTGTCCCAGAGGTCTCTGAGACTGTCCTCAATTCTTTCATTCTTTTTTCTTTGTTCTGCTTGTGTTAGTTATTTCCACTATTTTATCTTCCAGGTCACTTGTCCGTTCTTCTGCCTCAGTTATTCTGCCGTTGATTCCTTCTAGGGAATTTTTACTTTCATTTATTGTGTTGTTCATCATTGTTTGTTTGCTCTTTAGTTCTTCTAGGTCCTTGTTAAACGTTTCTTGTATTTTCTCCATTCTATTTCCAAGATTTTGGATCATCTTTACGATCATTCCTCTGAATTCTTTTTCAGGTAGACTGCCTCTTTCCTCTTCATTTGTTTGGTCTGGTGGGTTTTTACCTTGCTCCTTCATCTGCTGTTTCTCTGTCTTCTCATTTTGCTTAACTTACTGTGTGTGGGGGTCTCCTTTTCACAGGCTGCAGGTTTGTAGTTCCCATTGTTTATGGTGTCTGCCCCCAGTGAGTAAGGTTGGTTCAGTGGGTTGTGTAGGCTTCCTGGTGGAGGGGACTGGTGCCTGTGTTCTGGTGGATGAGGCTGGATCTTTTCTTTGTGGTGGGCAGGACTGCATCCGGTGGTGTGTTTCGGCGTGTCTGTGGCCTTATTATGATTTTAGGCAGCCTCTCTGCTAATGGGTGGGGTTGTGTTCCTGTCTTACTAGTTGTTTGGCATAGAGTGCCCAGCACTGTAGCTTGCTGGTCGTTGAGTGGAGCTGGGTCTTAGTGTTGAGATGGAGATCTCTGGGAGAGCTTTCACCATTTGATATTATGTGGAGCCAGGAGGTCTCTGGTGGACCAATGTCCTGAACTTGGCTCTCCCACCTCAGAGGCACAGGCCTGAGCACCAAGACCCTGTCAGTCATGTGGCTCGAGCACCAAGACCCAGTCAGCCACACAGCTTAGAAGAAAATGGAGAAAAAACGAAAGAAAGAAAGAAAAAAATAAAATAAAATAAAAAAGTTATTAAAATAAAAATTATTTAAAATTTAAAAAAATTAAAAAGTAATTAATAAAAAAAAAAGAAAGAGCAACCAAACCAAAAAACAAATCCAAAAATGATAACAAGTGCTAAAAATTATACCAAAAAAAAAAAAAAAAACAACGGGCAGATAGAACCCTAGGACAAATGGTAGAAGCAAAGCTATACAGACAAAATCACACAAAGAAGCAAAAAAAAAAAAATATATATATATATATATATATATATATATATATATATATATAAAAGGAGGAAGAGAGCAACCAAATCAGTAAACAAACCTACCAATGATAATAAACTCCAAATACTAAACTAAGATAAATGTAAAACCAGAAACAAATTAGATGCCGAAAGCAAAGCCCAAGTCTACAGTAGCTCCCAAAGTCCACTGCCTCAGCTTTGGGATGATTCGTTGTCTATTCAGATATTCCAGAGATGCAGGGTACGTCAAGTTGATTGCGGAGATTTAATCTGCTGCTCCTGAGGCTGCTGGGAGAGATTTCTCTTTCTCTTCCTTGTTCGCACAGCTCCCGGGGTTCAGCTTTGGGTTTGGCTCCGCCTCTGCGTGTAGGTCGCCTGAGGGCATCTGTTCCCGCCCAGACAGGATGGGGTTAAAGGAGCAGCTGATTAGGGGGCTCTGGCTCACACCGGCCCCGGGGGAGGGCGGGGTACGGAATGCGGGGCGAGCCTGCAGCAGCAGTGGCTGGCATGCTGCTGCAATAGTCTGAGGCGCGCCTTGCGTTCTCCCGGGGAAGTTGTCCCTGGACCACGGGACCCTGGCAGTGGCGGGCTGCACAGGCTCCCGGGAGGGGAGGTGTGGATAGGGATCTGTGCTTGCACACAGGCTTCTTGGTGGCGGCAGCAGCAGCCTTAGCGTCTCATGCCCGTGTCTGGTGTCCGTGCTGATAGACGCGGCTCACGCCCATGTCTGGAGCTCGTTTAGGTGGTGCTCTGAATCCCCTCTCCTCGCGCACCCCGAAACAATGGTCTCTTGCCTCTTCGGCAGGTCCAGGCTTTTTCCTGGACTCCCTCCCGTCTAGCTATGGCGCACTAGCCCCTTCAGGCTGTGTTCATGCAGCCAACTGCAGTCCTCTCCCTGGGATCTGACCTCTGAAGCCCGAGCCTCAGCTCCCAGCCTCCGCCCACCCCGGCGGGTGAGCAGACAAGCCCCTCAGGCTGGTGAGTGCTGGTCGGTACCGATCCTCTATGCAGGAATCTCTCTGGGTTAAATACTCACGAAAGGAAAAAATGGATCGTCAAGTTGTGGCACTTATGTGCCACGGAATATCAGTCAGCAATGAAATCAAGGTCATCTGGCCCGTAGCGTCTAGTTATTGGGCTCCCCGTCTCCACCAGTGAAGGGGCTTCCTAGTGTTTGGAAACTTTTCCTCCTTCACAGCTCCCTCCCAGTGATACAGGTCCTGTCCCTATTCTTTTGTCTCTGTTTTTTTCTTTTTTCTTTTGCCCTACCCAGGCACGTGGGGAGTTTCTTGCCTTTGGGGAAGTCTGAGGTCTTCTGCCAGCATTCAGTAGGTGTTCTGTAGGAGTTGTTCCACATGTAGATGTATTTCTGATGTATTTGTGGGGAGGAAGGTGATCTTCACGTCTTACTTCTCCATCATCTTGAAGGTCTCTGAACTATTTCTATTTTTATATTCATATATATTCTAAGCTGAAAAAACATTTGATCTTATCTCTCATTTTAAAGAGGGGAAACTGGTTTTGAGATGTGAAGGGCAAAGAATCACAGTCATTTTGGCTATAGAGCTCTGTGATGATCTAGTCCAAACTTTTCGTTTCCTTAATGGGGGCTCTGAGGCCCGTAAAAGAGGAATGATTTGTCCAAGGTAGCATAGTGAGTGATAGAAGTAGAGCAAGGTTCCTGGCTTCCTATCCTAGTCCCTTTATACTGTAGCGTCCTTAAGAGAATTTGTTCCTTCAAGAAAGATGCTCTGATTCTAAAATACAGGGGTGAACAGGGCAAGACCCAAGAGACACACTCAAATTGGAGAACTGTTACTGTATCTCCTGGTTGGCTCCAGGCTTCTTTGGTTGCATTTTTTGCTGTACATAGTTAGTATACTTAGTATATGGTTGTGATGTACAATAATTTATGTAATCATTTATCCCCAACTTTGATTTTAACTTTTAGGTTATTTCATTTTCTCACAATGATAATGATGCTAATGAACGTCTTTACACGGAAATATTTTATAGCTCTACTCATTCATTTGCAACTGATTCTTGGAATTAACATGAGTGGGATAAAAGGTGCGAGCATTTTTGTAATAATTTTATTGGCAAGGTTGATTTACAAGGTTGTATTAGTTTCAGGTGCACAGCCAAGCAATTCAGTTATACATATACATATATTCATTCTTTTTTAGATTTTCTCATATAGGTTACCACAGAATATTGCATAGAGTTCCCTGTGCTATACAGTAGGTCCTTGTTGGTTATCTGTCTTATATATAGTAATGTGCGTGTGTTCATCCCAAGCTCCTGATTTATCCCTCCCCCCCCACATTTCACCTTTGGTGACCGTAAGTTGGCTTTCAATATCTGTAGGTCTTTTGCTGTTTTGTAAATAAGTTCACTTGTATCTTTCAAAATTAGATTCCACATATGAGTGATATCATGATATTTGTCTTTCTCTGTCTGACTTACTTCACTTAGTATAATAATCTATAGGTCCATCCATGTTGCTGCAGATGGCGTTAGTTCATTCTTTTTTGTGGCTGAGTAATATTCCATTGTACATATGTACCACATCTTCTTTATCCATTCCTCTGTCAATGAACATTTAGGTTGCTTCCATGTCTTGGCTATTGTAAATAGTGCTGTAATGAAAACTGGGGTGCATGTACCCTTTCAGATTATGGTTTTCTTGAGCTATATGCCCAGGAGTAGGATTGCTGGATCCTATGATAGTTCTATTTTTAATTTTTTTAAGGAACCTCCATACTGTTTTCCATAGTGGTTGTACCAGTTTATATTCCCACCAACAGTATAGGAGGGTACCCTTTTCTCCACACCTTCTCCAGCGTTTATTTTTTTGTAGACTTTATGATGATGGCCATTCTGACCAGTGTGATGATAGCCATTCTGACCAGTGTGAGGATACCTCATTGTAGTTTTGATTTGCATTTCTCTGATAATTAGTAATGTTGAGCATCTTTTCATGTGCTTTTTGGCCATCAGTGTGTCTTCTTTGGAGAAATATCTATTTAGCTCTTCTGCCCATTGTTTTGATTGGGTTGTTTTTTTGACATAGAGCTAGCTGCATGAGCTGCTTGTGTATTTTGGAGATTGATCCCTTGCCGGTCGCTTCGTTTGCAAATATTTTCTCCCATTCTGTGGGTTGTCTTTTCATTTCGTTTATGGTTTCCTTTGCTGTGCAGAAGCTTTTAAGTTTAATTAGGACCCATTTGTTTATTTTTCTTTTTATTTTCATTACTCTAGGAGGTGGATCTAAAAAGATCTTGCTGCGATTTATGTCGAGGAGTGTTCTTCCCATGCTGTCCTCTAAGAGTTTTATAGTGTCCGGTCGTACATTTAGGTCTTTAATCCATTTTGAGTTTATTTTTGTGTATGGTGTTAGGGCGTGTTCTCATTTCATTCTTTTACGTGTAGCTGTCCAGTTTTCCCAGCACCACTTATTGAAGAGACCGTCTTTCCTCCATTGTATAGCCTTGCCTCCTCTCTCGTAGATTAATTGACCAGAGGTGTGTGAGTTTGCTTCTGGGCTTTCTATCCCGTTCTGTTGATCTATATTTCTGTTTTTGTGTCCGTACCATACTGTTTTGATGACTGTAGCTTTGTAGTATAGTCTGAAGTCAGGGAGCCCGATTCCTCCAGCTCCGTTTTTCTTTCTGAGGGTTGCTTTGGCTATTTGGTGTTTCCATATAAATTAAAAAAACAAAACAAAACAAGTTTTGTTCTACTTGGGTGAAAAATGCCATTGGTAATCTGAGAGGGATTGCACTGAATCTGTAGATTGCCTTCGGTAGTATAGCCATTTTGAATATATTGATCCTTCCAATCCAAGAACGTGGTATATTCTTCCATCTGTTTGTGTCCTCTCTGATTTCTTTCATCAGTGTCTTACAGCTTTTAGAGTAGAGGTCTTTTGTCTCCTTAGGTAGGTTTATCCCTAGGTATTTTGTTCTTTTTGGTGTGATGGTAAATGGGATTGTTTCCTTAATTTCTCTTCCTGAGATTTCATTGTTAGTGTATAGGAATGCGAGAGATATCTGTGTATTAATTTTGTATCCTGCAACTTTACCGAATTCATTGATGAGCTATAGTAGCTTTCTGATAGCATCTTTAGGATTTTCTATGTATAGTATCATGTCATCTGCAAACAGTGACAGCTTTACTTCTTCCTTTCCAATTTGGATTCCTGTTTTTTCTTTTTCTTCTCTGATTGCCATGGCTAGGACTTCCAAAACTATGTTGAATAGAAGTGGTGACAGTGGACATCCTTGCCTTGTTCCTGATCTTAGAGGGAATGCTTTCAGATTTTCACTGTTGAGAATGATGTTATCTGTGGGTTTGTCATATATAGCCTTTATTATGTTAAGTTTCCTCTATTCCCACTTTCCTGGAGAGCATGATCATAAATGGGTGTTAAATTTTGTCAGAAGCTTTTTCTGCATCTATTGAGATGACCATGTGGTTTTTATTCTTCAGTCTGTTAATGTGGTGTATCACACTGATTGATTTGTGGATATTGAAGAATCCTTGCATCCCTGGGATAAATCCCACTTGATCCCGGTGTATGATCCTTTTAATGTATTGTCGGATTTGGTTTGTTAGTATTTTGTTGAGTATTTTTGCGTCTATGTTCATCAGTGATATCAGCCTGTAATTTTCTTTTTTGGTGGTATCTTTGTCTGAGTTTGGTATCAGGGTGATGGTGGCCTCATAGAATGAGCTTTGGAGCGTTCCTTCCTCTGCAATTTTTTTGGAAGAGTTTCAGAATAATAGGTGTTAATTCTTCTCTAAATGTTTGATAGAATTTGCCTGTGAAGCTATCTGGTCCTGGAAGTTTTTTAATCACTGTTTCAATTTCGGTACTTGTGATTGGTCTGTTCATATTTTCTGTTTCTTCCTGGTTCAGTCTTAGAAGGTTGTATCTTTCTGAGAAGTTATCCATTTCTTCTAGGCTGTCCATTTTATTGCCATATAGTGGCTTGTAGTAGTCTCTTATGACCCTTTGTATTTCTATGGTGTCAGTTGTAACTTCTTTTTCATTTCCAATTTATTGATATGAGTCCTCTCCTTTTTTTTCTTGATGAGTCTGGCTAAAGGTTTATCAATTTTGTTTATCATCTTCTCAAAGAACCAGCTTTTAGTTTCACTGATCTTTGCTATTGTTTTCTTCATGTGTATTTCATTTATTTCTGCTCTGATCTTTTATGATTTCTTTCCTTCTACTAACTTTGGGTTTTGCTTGTCCCTCTTTCTTTAGTTAATTTAGGTGTAAGATTAGGTTGCTTACTTGAGATTTTTCTTGTTTCCTGCGATGATAAGATTGCACTGCTCTAAACGTCCCTCCTAGAACTGCTTTTACTGCATCCCAAAGCTTTTGCACCATCGTGTTTTGTTGTCATTTGTCTCTAGGTGTTTTTTTTTTAATTTCCTCTTTGATTTCTCCAGTGATCCATTGGTTGTTTAGTTTAGCTTCGTTTAGCTTCCATGTGTTTGTGTTTTTTACAGGTTTTTTCCCCTGTACTTGATTTCTAATCCAGTAGTGTTGTGGTTGGAAAAGATGCTTGATATGATTTCAATTTTCTTAAATTTACCAAGGCTTAGTTTGTGGCCCAAAATGTTATCTATCCTGGGGAATCGTCCATGTGCACTTGAGAAGTGTATTTTGCTGCTTTCAGATGGAATGTTCCATAAATATCAATTAAGTCCATTTGTTCTAATGTGTGTCATTTAAGGCCTGTGCTTCCTTATTGATTTTCTGTCTGGATGATCTGTCCATTGATGAGAGTGGGGTATTAAAGTTCCCCACTATTACTGTGTTACTGTTGATTTCTCCTTTTATGGCTGTTAGCACTGGCTTATATATTGAGGTGCTCCTATGTTGGGTGCATATATATTTACAATTGTTATATCTTCTTCTTAGATTGAGCCCTTGATCATTATGTAGTGTCCTTCTTTGTCTCTTGTAACAGTCTTTATTTTAAAGTCTGTTTTGTCTGATATGAGTATTGCTACTCCATCTTTCTTTTGATTTCCACTTGCATGGAATACCTTTTTCCATCCCCTCACTTTCAGTCTGTATGTGTCCCTAGGTATGAAGTGTACAGGTTTTGGTTTTGTATCCATTCAGCCAGTCTATGTCTTTTGGTTGGAGCGTTTAATCCATTTACATTTAAAGTAAGTATCGATATAAATGTTCGTATTGACGTTTGGTTAACTGTTTTGGATTTGTTTTTGAAGGTCTTTTTACCTCCCTTCCTCTTCTGTTCTCGTCTTGTGATTTGATGTCCATATTTAGTTATGTGTTTGGATTGCTTTTTCTTTTTTGTATGTGTATCTATTGTAGATTTTTGGTTTGTGGTTCCCGTGAGGTTGTGATATAGCAGTCTTTGTATGTACAAGATTGTTTTTAGTTGCTGCTCTCAATTTCAAATGCATTTCCTGTATCCTGCATTTGCACTCTCCTCGTCTCATGACTGCAGATTTTTATATCATACTTGTGTGCGGATGATTTCCTACCTTTACTTTATGTTTCCGTTTACTCATGAGCTTCCCCATTCGTAATTTTCTTGTATCTTTTTGTGGCCTTTTGTTTTCTGCCTAGAGAAATTTGTTTAGGATTTGTTGTAGTGCTGGTTTGGTGGTGCTGAATCCTCTTAGCTTTTGCTTGTCTGTAAAACTTGATTTCTCTGTCAAATCTGAATGAGATCCTTGCCGGGTAGAATAATCTTGGTCGTAGGTTATTCCCTTTCATCACTTTAAATATATCAATCAATCATGCCACTCCCTTCTGGCTTGCAGAGTTTCTGCTGAAAAATCAGCTGATAACCTTATGGGGGTTCCCTTGTATGTTATTTGTTGCTTTTACTATTTATTCTTTGTCTTTAATTTTTGTCAGTTTGATTAATATGTCCCAGCGTGTTCCTCCTTGGGTTTTTATCTTGTTCGGGACTCTCTGCACTTCCTGGACTTGAGTGTTTCCTTTCTCATGTTAGGGACATTTTCAGCTATAATCTCTTCAAATATTTTTTCAGGCCCTTTCTCTCCCTCTCGTCTCCTTCTGGGACCCCCTATCATGTGAATGTTGGTGTGTTTAATGTTGTCCCAGAGGTCTCTGAGACAGTTCTCATTTCTTTTCATCTTTTTCTTTATTCTGTTCCACGGCAGTGATTTCCATCATTCTTTCTTCCAGGTCACTTATTTGTTCTTCTGCCTCAGTTATCCTGCTATTGATTCCTCTGGTGTGTTTTTCATTCCGCTTATTGTATTGTTCATCTCTGTTCGTTTGTTCTTTAAATCTTCTAGCTCTCTCTCTGTTAATCATCTCTCTCTCATAACTTCTTTGTCTGTTCCCCCATTCTTTTTCTGAGATCTTGGATCATGTTTACTGTCATTACTCTCAAGTGTTTTTCAGGTAGGTTGCCTATCTATCTATCTATCTATCTCCTGTTCATTTAGTTGTTTCTTGTAGCGTTGTATCTTGTTCCTTCATCTGAAACATTTCTCTGCCACCTCATTTTGTCTAACTTTGGGTGTTTGTTGTGGTCTCCTTTCTGGTGGTTGGAGGGTTATAGCTCCTCTTCTGGTGTGTGCCCTCTGGTGGATGAGATTGATCCTGAGGCTTGTGCAGGCTTCCTGGTGGGAGGAACTGGTGTCTCCCCACTGGTGGGTGGAGCCGGGTCTTGTTCCTCTGGTGGGCAGGGCTGTGTCAAGCAGTGTGTTTATAGGTGGCTTTAGGCACCCTGTCTGCTGATGGGTGGGTCTGTGTTCCTATCCTGCTGGTTGTTTGGCCTGAGGTTTTCCAGCACTGAAGACTGTAGGCTGTTGGGTAGGCCCAGGATGTGATGCCAAAATGGGGACCTCCAGGAGAGCTCACACCAATCAGTATTCTCTGGGGCTTCTGCCACCAGTGTTGTTATTCTCCCCCCTACCCCCGCCCAGTGAGCCACAGCCAACCCCTGCCTCCCCAGGAGACCCTCTAAGACTCGAAGGTAGGTCCAGTCCCAGCTCCTATGGGGTTACTGCTTTGTGCTGGGTCCCAGTGTACATGAAACTTTGTGTGTAACCTCCAAGAGTGGAGTCTCTTGTTTCCCCCAGTCCTGTGGAGCCCCTGCACTCAAGTCCCACTGGCCTTCAAAGCCAAATGCTTTGGGGCTTCTTCCTCTCGATGCCAGACCCCCAGGCTGGGAAGTTTGTTGTGAGGCTCAGGATTCTCTTGTGGGAGAACCTCTAGAATATAGTTACTTTCCAGTTTGTGGGTCACCCACCTGGCAGGTATGGGATTTGATTATCTTGTGAAACTGCCCCTCCTGCTGTCTGTCTCATTGTGGCTTCTTTGTCTGTCTGTCTGAGAATGTAAAATATCTTTTTTGGTAGGTTCCAGTCTTTTTTATCAGTGGTTGTCCAGCAGTTAGTTGTGATGTTGGTGTTTTCATGAGAGGAGGTGAGCTCAAGTCCTTCTACTTCACCCTCTTTTCCAGAGTCGAGGGACTGCTTTTAGTTTGGATGCTTGGTGCCTCTTTCCTCAGAATATGCTGTCCGTTATTCCCTTAATATCAGGTATGCAGGTACAGCGGCCCTTGCACGTTCCTGGGACACTGGCAGTAGGGCCTGGTGCCTGCTCGCAGATTTCCTAAGGGCGGGCGCTGAGTTCTCCTGGGACATCGGGGACAGGGCCAGGCTCCTGCGTGCGGGTCTCGTAGTGGTGGCCTGTGCCTGCCTCTGGAGCCCACGATGGCGGCAGTGACTCGCACCCGCCCCCAGAGTTCCTCTAGGTGGTGTCCTGTTGCCTGGGAGTGCTCACAGGGAAAGAAGCTCTTACGGCGGTCCCGCCCCTCTCCTCATGCGTTTCCCCGCCCCGCCACAATAATGGTGCCTTAATTCTCCGGTGGGCCCAGTCTTCTTCTGAGTATACCCTTGGTTGCCACAGTCCAGCTCCTTCAGGCTGTTTCCAGACGGCCAACCCTGGTTCTCTCCTTGGGTCTGACCTCTGAAGCCTGAGCTTCAGCACCCAGCCCCCACCTGCACTAACAGAGGGGTGTTTTAGGCTACGGATCGCAGGGCAGTGGTGCCGACCTACGGTGCAGGTTACGCTCCATTTGGCCTTCCGCAAACTAGTCGCTGTGCTCTCTTCCTAGGCTCTGAACCTCCCCCTCCATCCAGTCTGCTCTCCCTGCCGGGGAGGATACTTCCCGGCATGTGGAAACCTTTTCTCCTTCACAGCTCTCTCCCTGGGGCTCAGGCCCCGTCCAGATTCCTTCTTCTTCTCATTCCTTTTGTCCTACCTGGTTATGTGGAGGTTTTCTTGTCTTTTTGGAGGTCTGCCTTCCGTCAACATTCGGTAGCTGTTCTGTGAGAACTGCTCTACTTGTAGATGTATTTTTTAATGTTTTGTGGGAGAGGGTGAGCTCCACGTCCTACTCTTCCACCATCTCCATTCCCCCTCCAGGTGTGAGCATCTTTAAAGCCCTTGATACCTGTTTACCAAACGAATACAGTGTGTCTCTTTCACTCCCTTGGAGTCAGTCAGCCACTTTAACAGTGAACAGACAATGGAGTTTGTGTTTTAGAAAGAAGTTTGTGTAGAATTACGAAATGTTATTCACCTGACACCATCAACTGGAGAAAGAGCAGCTCCAATTAAAAGAATTTTCCTACCAACTATAACTTACATACTAAAACATTAAAAAATAAAACTAATCTTAGTGGGAAACTTCCTTAAGTGGATTGTTATTTCTAGGGAGTACGTGGTAGGGACATGAAGTCATGATTGAGGTTCAGGTGCAGATTCCAAATTATTACAGTCGTTTGAATATATATAGATATATATGTCAAATGGCCATTTTGACTCTATTTCTATACTGGGTTCAGCGGCAGCAATTTCAGGCTCCAGGGCCCTGAGATGAGTGCTGTCTGTTTACTCAGGGACCCAGAGTTAGTTAGCTTTTTGCTAGTTCTGAATATGCTCCCTAGTCTTTTCTCCCCCACCCCCCCTTTTCTTTTCTTTTCTACTCACATTACAAATGCAATTTTGGATTTTTGTGTTCAAAGATTACCTTCTCCCACTTTCCTGTCGGCCTGGGCCTCAGTGTGCAGGTGACCAGGCTCCCTCTGTGAAAGATGTGTGTTCATGGAGTATCTCTATGGGCTGAGCACTGGACCAGGTTGTGTGCACATGGGAGAGTCCAGACAGACAGCACACCTACCCTTGTACAGCTCGCAGTATGTTTGGGGAGCCAGATTTTCAGCAGTGAGGTATACAGCTATGTATTTGATTACCTTTGCAGATATTTGATTACCTTTGCAGAAGGGACAATGAAGGAAAGGTGTGGGATCTTTTGGAGAACAGTGTGAAGGTCAGAGAAAGCTTCCCTGAGGAAGAGACATTTACACTGAGTCCTAAAGAATGAGTAGGAACTTTCCTGGTGAAGGTGAGTAGTGGTTAGGGGCAGAGTGGAGACAGCTGTCGGAACTATGCGTGACCTGTGTATTAGAGAGCCAGATGACCTCTCTCATGGTGCACGTGGCTTTGTCATAGTTAGTTGTTGTTCAGAAGTGTTTGGAACTTTCTTCAGATTCAAGACTCCTGGAAATCTGACTTCTGGAGAAGAAAGGTGATTCGAATTAAAGTCATATTCCTACGATTTAAATTTCCCAATCTAACTTCTACGTAAACTCCAACTTCTTGGAACCTTTCTACTCTCTCATCCGCAACCAACCATCCTTGCAGTGAGCTGCTGTACAGGGGTAGGTAGTTGATAATAAGATGGAACACCCCGGAGTGAGTGGCCGCACATCGGACACTGGCAGACACTCATCCTCTGTCATCTTCTTAATGCTCATGTCAACCCCGGCAGGGCGCTGTCATAGCCCCGTTGCACAGGGGAGCCAGTCTGGGCTCAGACTACTTACAGGACTTGTTTGAGTTCATTGGCTGCAAGTGCCAAGGCCCAAATTCGAACCCAGTTCTGTTTGACCCACAAGCCCAGCTCTTTCTTTCTCCTGCATGGGGCTGAGTCTCAGAAGAGGAAAGCAGGTGGGGACAGAACCTTGTCCTCAGTGCACCTGGGCATGACCCTGCCCGTTCCAGCTGGAGACATTTCACTGTGGACCCAGACAGCCAGGGAACCCTGGGTGTGGGACCCCCCTCCCCTGGAGAAGGAGAAAGCAGCTTTTCTCAGCAGCAGCAGCGGCAGGGTGGGGAATAGCTGAGGCTCCCAGCCTTACCAATCAACCCTGACTACCCAGACAGGAGTTTCCCCTGAACACAAAAGAGTCCTGGCTCCTGTCTCCCGCTTCCATAGCAGGAAGCCTCTCAGGGCAGGAGAGGGGCCAGAGGCAGGCTTCCTTCCTCCCCTCCCCCTGCCCTTCACCTGCTATAGCCTGTTTAATCCCCACCTGTACCCTTGGCCCCAGTTCCGTATTGTGGGAAGTTCCCTGCCCGTAAACTCTGAGCCTGGTGCCCAGAATCTCATTGGCAGCACAGACTGACTTCACGCACCTTCCCAAATGACAGTAATTGAGCACTTACCATGTGCTTGGCCATGGGTTAGAATCTCTGTGCATATTATTCCACTTAGACTCCAGGACCATCCAACAAAGTACACATTTGAGACTCAGGTGGAGTCACTCGTACAGGTGGCAGATCTCTGTGTAGGATTTAGGATTTCCTGACTCCAAGCAAATAATAGTAGTTACTGTTTTTCGAGAGCTCACTGTTTGTTTACCAAGCATAGTGTCACCTGTTCTTACGTGTGTCATTTCATTTCATGGCTACAGTAGCCCTGTTGTAGGTGTGGTCTTTTTTATCTTCACCTCATAGATGATGCAGCTGAGGCTTAGAAGGGTTGAGGCCATACAGCCAGCAAGTGGTAGAGCTGAGACACAAAGCTCGGGACTCTGCGCCGCACAGCACCTGCCTCTAACCCCCGTTCTGAGCATCTAGTTGCAGTGGGCTTGCACCATGCCCTTCCTTCAGTGGATGGGCCTCTTGCTTTCCTGGTCCTCCTGGCCTGGGTCCTAGGTATGAACTGCAGCCCCAGAGCTAAGCACTTTCTCCTGGACTGCCTTCCTGCCTCCTCTCCCCCTAAACCTCTCCCCAGTCCCCAGAGCTGGGGCCTCCTCCCGGTCACTTGGGCCAGAATGATGTCTGTCTGCTCTCTCCAGCCTTCCACCCCTTGTTTGTCTGTACAGACACCAGCTGTTCCCCACGTCTGCCTTGTGGGGTGACCTGGGCCCCGCTGGCCGACAAGAGCAAGACAGTGCAGGAAACTCCATCCGACAGGGGTGACCAGCTTCCTGCTCAGAGACCTGTGTGCAGCTCAAGGCAGGCAGGAAGGGGAGGGACTCAGCTACTCGCATGCCAGCTTATTATTTTCCTGTTGGAGCCCTGAGTCTAGAATACAGAGCAGATTTCCAGAACGGTTGCTTCAACAGTTTCCCCTCGTAACAATAACAAAAACATATTCATTTCTAATTGGAATCATTCTAAGTAAGCATGTGTTGGGGGTGTAAGGGAGGAAGGAGAGACAACCTTAAAATATTGGACATACCAGGGCTTTCTAAGGCGTGGTGGCCTGGAACGCTGGTTACGGTCATGTCTCGGGCGGCTGCTAAGAGACTGATTCTGGAAGATGTCTGGGGAGTCGGGATGTAGTCCCAGTTCGACGACTTAGCTCTGAGGCCTTGGGCAGGCCAGGTTCACCTTCGGTTTTTCTCTCTTGATGTTTGGATTAGATTCATGTCTAAGGACCCTCCACAGGGCTTCCTGAGTGAGGTGGTGAGTGAACAGGAGCTTGAGGGCTGATTAGGGCTGGGCTCAGGGCAGAATGAAAGAAATAAGCCCAGGAGCATGTTTCAGCACAGGGCGGCACACCCAACTGATGACATTAAATGCAGGGTTGCCACATGCCGTCGCTAATCTTAAGAGAAAACCTGGTTTCTTGAGAAAGGGCATGAAACCCAAACGTAGCCCATTGGTCCAAGGAGGCTAGCGATTCTATAAGATATGGGAAGATAATCAAAAGCACGAGATGGAAAGCAGCCGTCTTAGCAGAGCTGATAAAGGGTTGGATGTTGAGTTGCAGAGTCGGGGATATACATCACAGCTCTAACATCTCAGCTTAGCAGCCAGAATGGTCATCAGAAAAGAAGCCAGGTGGCCTCACACCTCTATGCACAGCCCTTCCGTGCCCCTCCGTTTTACCAGAGTGAAAACCAGTCCTCCTGATGGCCTGCGTGCTCTGCCCACCCCCAGACCTCTCTGCCCTCACCCCCAACGCTGGGTGCCTTGCCCCACCTCACCCCAGCCCTCTGGACTCCTTGCCATCCCGCACACAGGCCAGGCACCCTCCTACCTTCCAGTCTTCACCATTAGCTGTTCTTTTGGCCGAGAACATCGTTCTCCGTTCATCCTCATGACTCACTCCAAGTCTTTGCCCACGTGTTGTGTTCTCAGTGTGCCCCACCCTGACCACCCACCTTACATCACCTCTGGCACTCCCACACCCGTTTACCTTGGCTTCCATGCTTTCTTCCTTCCATAACACATCACTTTGGCACATGCTGTAAAATGTATTTATTATTTATCGCCTGGCAGTCTCTATACCTCTTGGCTGCTGGCATGAAAATTTCGTGAGAGCAAGAAGGTGCATTGATTTTGATCACTGTTTTATCCCAAGTTCCGGTGCACCCCACTGCTGAGAACCTGCTGTGTGATAGATACCGTGCTAGGCCATGAGCGAGGTGGACCTGGGCCTATCCATGCTGTGTTCATATCTTGGGGACCAGTGGCCAGGCATTAAGAGAGCACAGTAAATGCTAATGGAGACACAGCAATTGAGGAGCGTCAGTGTAGCTTCCTAGAGAAAGGCACCATCAGGTGAGACATGGAAGGTGCCGTAGGTCTTACTCAGGTTAAAGAAGTAGGAGGAGGGCCAGAGATAAAGATGAGAGAGAAGAGTATTTCCGGTAGAGGGCAGCGTCTGTGAAAAGCCCAGAACAAGGGAACACATCAAGGAAACCCTAATCCCTGAATATGGCTAGAGCACAGTGCAAGAGGGGAACGGGTGAGAGCTGAGACTAGAGGCATGAGCAAGGCTTTTATAAACCATGCTGGGGAATTTGAACTTTATCCAGGGAGCAGTGGGGGTATTCAGTGATTTTAAGCACTGAACCAGCCTAGAGGATCCTAAAAGGCTTCCTGGAAGAGGGCACGGATGTGCTCAACTTGTAAGATTAGTAAGAGATAGCAGGCAAATGACTAAGCAAAGTAGACTAATCTCCTTGTCCAAAATTTACTGCTTTCTGGAGTATTATGATTTCCCCCATTCGGGGTGTAGCTTTGACTTTTTCCTGTGGGTGAATTAAACACTCATTTCAACTTGATCCTATGAAAGGAATCAGACCTTTCTATCCCCCCAAATTATTATCCGTTGTCAATGCCATCACCACTGTCAACCATCACCAGCATTATTTACTGAGCACATACTATACACCATGCGCTGTGCAAGTGCTTTTACTTGAATTTTATACTTTATCCAGAATACTTCCCTGTGGCAGGACGGTTATTTCCCCCCATTTTATAGACAAACGGAAGTCCCCCCACCGCTTCCCCTCCGGCCAAAAGAAGTAACTTGCCTACTAGCATACGCTACTACATGACTGACAGTGCAAGGAATCAAAGCCAAGTCTCCCTCTCATCTCGCCCGGCGTGTTCCTCCACTTTACCCATGCTCTTTCTCCATTCTCTCCTCCACTTATCCACGTTTAAACAAGCTTCTGTGTTCATTGACTGCTGCATGCCCTGCGCCAGACACAGATCTACGCTACCCCAGAGGAGCTTGCAGGGGAGCCCTCATCCTCAGCATCAGGCCTTGGTCTACTTGATGTCATCAAGTCTTTCCACCAACACTCTGAAGGCCCCCAGACTCACTGTGGTAAAGTGGCTCGCCCAGGACCCCACGGTTGGGTGGGTGGACAGCCAGGCTTTCTGACCGTCAGTGCACGATGCCTCCTGCTGCCCCACACTGCACAGTCTCTGCCTGTGACCTCCCTGTTGAGTCTGATTCAGAATCCAGCCTCAGACAGACCTTCAGCCAGGGCCCTGTGGCGTTTGCCAGGCTGCATTCCTGAGCCGCTCACACACGCGGGTGGAGGTGTTATCCTGGGCAGCTCACCCACTGGGAGAAACCCCTGTGCTGAGCACCATCTCCAGCCTAGAGGAAAAAGAGAGAATCCTGGCCTTTAGTCACCGACCTGGGCTTGTTGACAGAATCCCAGAGTGGGTGGCCAAGCCGCTTATGGGACAGCCTGGCCACATGGTGCTGGGAATCCCAGATGTAAACTGGCCACCGTGGCACTGGTGCCGTGGGTGGTAGGTTTTCTTGGGAGGCCGTCTGGGGGATAAGGTGGGAAGCTGCTTGGGGAATCAGGGCATCTGGGAATCGGGCTGAGAGCCGGCTTTATCGGGATGGGACTCTTCTCTCCATATCAGTTTCTCCCTCCCTCTGTGAAAAGGGGACCCTGACTCCCATTCTACCGGCCTCGTGGGGGTGGTGCCGAGGGGCGGTTACAAATGGGTGCAGATCCCAAGCCCCCTGCCAAGCCAGTGACTCACCGCTCTGCATCTTCGTTTCCTCTGAGACGTAAAACGAGGATAGTAAGAATAGCTGCCTTATTAGTGTTGCTGG
>NW_006775143.1:2700432-2701903 GCF_000442215.2 Lipotes vexillifer | reverse complement strand
GGGGGGCGGTTAGAATCCTGCAGCATCTACTAAGTGAGGCCCCGGGGCAAGTCTGTTTCTTTTTAAACATTCTGAAGCCTCTATTTTCCCATCTGTAAGCCTTCTGAGGTTGTGTGGAACCCATGAGCTAGCACATGGGAATCACCCAACACGGGGACAGCCTCCGGAGGCGCCCGTGTGTATGTGTGTGTACAGTGGTGTTCACAGCCTCGAACCTGGACAGACAGGCTTCCCCGTCTCTTCCAGGTCAGACCTGGGAACACCTGGGGGAGTGGGCGGGGCTGGCGATATCCACCCTCTCTTCCCCATTGTAGGCCCTCGATCAGTGAAGACACCTGCGAGGAGAGGAGCCCCCCCATGGGAGGTAAGGGATTGAACCAACCTACCCCTCAAACCTGTCCCCAGAAGCCCCACCCCCACCCCCACCCCAGGCAGGCCCTGAACGGGCAGTTCACTGCGAGGCGAGAGGAAGGGCAAGGTGCCGGTTCGGGTCCTCTGCACGGGGACCTCCACGAGCTGCTCTGGAGGCAGCATTGCTTCACTGGCTTCTCACCAGAATGCTCGTCTCACAGAGGGGAGTCCAAGTCCGCAGGGGGCAAGGACCTGCCGAAAGCCGTGCAGTGCTGCCTCCCAGGCCCCTAGCGAGGGCTCAGTAGACACAGCCGCGTTTACAAGCGTGTGGGGGGCCACAAGGAGAACCTGGATCTTTCTTTTCCCTGAGACCAAACCTTCTAGACTTCGTTGTGTTCTAACTAACTGAAATTCCTTCCCTTAGGTTCCAGACCCATTTCTTTAGGGAAACGCTGAAACTCCCTGGGCTGGCCCAGGGAGGAAAGCAAATGGTCACACTATGCTCTCACAGCCAGACTGGCCAGACGGGCCTGAGAAGCTAACGGGTGTAGGGCCCTGCCGGCTGGTAGCTTTGGAGAAGCCAGTGGAACTGGGGATGGCAGAAAGAAAGGGGAACGTGTAAGACAAAGAGCTGTGGAGAAAGTCTGCATTTCTCCATCTTTTCTGCCCAGGGCATTGCCTTCTACCTTTCTCAGACTGTGAAGGATTTTCAGACAGAAGGGAAGGTGGAGATCATTAAAATCAACTCTTGATGTACAGATCGACAGGGAACCTGAAGCCCCGAGAAAGAAGGGAGGTAACTTGTACAAAGTCACACAGCACATGAGTGCAAGAACAGAGGCCCCGTGACTTGTATTTTTCCTGTATATTTGTGCATTCATATGTCGCTGCATCCGTGGGTCCACCGAATGCCTGCCATATGGTTGGTAGATAGATAGATAAAGACTGAGTTCAACAACAGGCAGACATGGTCCCTGCCCGGACTGCCCTGGCACACAAGCGCAGAAGTGATTCCGTACGAGAATGGTGTAAGGAGAGGAGGATGGGATATGGGATGAGCATGATGGTGCCGTCTCTGGTCAGACTAACGAGGGAGGAGGGGGTGCTTGAGATACGACCT
>NW_006775143.1:2695300-2700422 GCF_000442215.2 Lipotes vexillifer | reverse complement strand
GGGAGCGGGCAAGGAAAGGGGAGGAGCAGGAATGGCTGAAAAAAGCAGGAAAACACTGGGAGTATTTGAGGAGCCAGTAAATAAAGCCACCGCGAGTGGGGACGAAGGGAACCAGGTGAGGTCTGAGAAATGTGTGGAGATCATGCAAGGCCTTGAACTCTTGCTAAGGACTTACTTTGTGTCTTATTGCGAGAGAGAGAATCTGTTGCATGTTTGCCTGTGTGAGGCGCAGCAGGAAGCACGAGACATAGACCAGATGTGAAGCCGTCCCTAACGAATCGAGGAGCCCAATGGGAAAGAGTTAGTTGCAGAGAAAACTAACTGTGCGGAAGACATGAGCGGTAACTGGGTCATCTTAATGTTAGCATGGGCAGGAGGACGGGTTTTTGCCTCTTTCATCTTTGCTCACAACCATAGGAAATACATTTTTTTTAATCATTTAAAAAATGATCTACCTTTTGTAGACACAGAAACTCAGGGTGATGGCGGTGCAGGGGTTTTTCCCCAAAGTTGTTCAGCGAGTATGACGCAAATGAGGATGCTAATCCAGGCCTCTCGGCTCACATGGTGGTGGTCTCCGCACTGGACCTCAGCTGTGAGATTTGGACGTGGCTCTGCCCTCGGTTTCCCCACGCGGACTAGAGGGTTTTCTCTAGGTCTCTTCCAATTCTAACATTCTCTGCCTCTCTTAGAGGTGAAGAAGTCTAGACCAGACGGTACCACCTCTGCAGAGGCATGTCCTGAACAGGGCACAGTGAGCAGTTGTAAGCAGCAAGGCAGGCTCTGCATGGAAGCACCTCCGGGGATACTCACAACGGCATCACGCACCCGTGAGCTTAAATTGAAAAGAGGAAACAAGTGCACTAGCCTGAGCACAGTGAGAGAGTCGGAGAGAGATGGAGAGGCAAACAGGCCTGCATTCGTATTCTGTGGCTTAGGCCCTGGGGTAACAAGAATGAACAAGGCTGACACAGTCCCCGTCCCGCTAAGTGAGGCGGCATGCGGCACGCACTGCCTGCTCGGGGTCTTTCATTGGTTAGTTCATTACCCCTTGCCACCACCTCTGGAGGTGTGTGCTTTCATCACTCCCATTTCATGACAGAGTTAACTGAAGCTCAGAGAAGTTGTCACATGCTCAAGGTCACACCTCAGTTAGTTAGGTGAGAGAGCTGGGGCTTATGCTTCAATCTTCCTGTTCATTCCTACATTTTAAATTGTTGAAAAGTTGCAGGGTGGAGAGAGGTTGGGAGGTAAAGAGGGAGGGTGGGCACAGGGGCAGAGAGAAAAAGAATTATAGAGAATGAGCCCACAGGCTAGACAAAGATGCTCTCCAGGCCTGTGTGAGCACTCGAGACCCTTCCCCGGGCAGGAGGCAAATGCGGTCATTAAATCCATCTGTGCAGATGGGGGACCCTCTGGGGGAAGTTATATGCAAAGGTCATGACGCAATGAGGTGAAATCCACTCACGTCAGCCCAGGCTGGGGCTCAAGCAGGGACAGCACTGTGCTCTTTGGAAAGACAGATCCTCCGCTGTGTGGGGAGGACATTCGCTCTACTGCGCTCTTTCTCACGGTTTCTAGAAAGGACAGCCAGCCCAAGGTCACACCGCGTGTGAAGGGATGGACTCGGAACTGAAACGTGGGCCTCTCGCTTTTTCTTTTTAAATTTCTTTAAATTTTTTTCTAACCTCCGTAATATGTACATATATCGAATTGTCATGTTGTATGCCTCTCGCTTTTTCCCACGCTGAAATCCGCTCCCGAGATCCTTCAACCAAATTTTCTGCAAAAGTCTCTCTGTGAAATGTTCCCCACCAGGATTTAAGCCCCCTAGAAGGTGGTCTGAGCTTGCTGACAAATGCTTTTGTTGTTTTCGTCATTGCCTCTCAAAATCAAAATTACCGATATATGCAGAGAGTTGTGTTTTCTTAAAGGACCTTGTCACATCCTTTATATCACTTGATCACCACAACAGCCCTATAAGTTAGATATTCCATTGTACAAGTCTGTTAACCAACTCTGGTGTAGTACGTTGCAATTTTTCACCCGTGATTTCATTCGGCCGTCAGAGTCCACGGTGCAAGGTCTGTCTCATTCTACTGACTCCACAGCTAGGAACCTGGGGCTCCGGGGGAGGTTGCTTGTCCTACTTTAAATACTAGATTTGTCACTTATTACTTTGGGCAAATGCCTGCCCCTTTCTCCGCCTCAGTTTCTCCTATAAAAGGGTGATTGTTTTAGTGTCTATCTATCTTACAGAGTTGTCAAAGGATTCAGTGTTTTCCTGTTCGGAAGGCATTTAGCACTTTGCCTGACCTGTAATAAATGCCCCTGAAAATGGGAAGTGCTATGATGATGACCATGGTGACCCTGATGAAAGTTATCACAGGGCTAGTAAGAAGCAGAGTCATGTCTTGAATCTGCTGCTCCCCAAGTCCAGTGATCTGCCCTCTGCCCTGCACTGCCTCTCTGGAATTTGCTGCTCCAGCCTCAACCACCTGGCTCACTTCTTCCCCCTTTCTCTCTGCAGGTCACCCCCTTCCCTATGTCTTGTGACCTACAGGGTGACTGTGCTTGTCGGGACCCCCAGGCCCAAGAACACAGCCGGAAAGACCTCCGAGGATACAGCCATGGCTAAGGAAGGACAAGGAGTTGTCAAAGAATTCCCAGTGCCAGGACCCGCATCCCTTTGGTATTGATTTCACAGTCAGCTGCTCAACGGAATGGCCTCTCCACACCAGGGATCCTTAGCACCCAACCGGTCTGCCTTTAATTTCACCCAGGAAGGACTCGTAGTGGGGGCACGTGAACCAAGTCTCGCCATGTTGAATGATGGAATGGAATCCCATCCCAGAGTCTTAGACGGATTGCATATACGGCGTGCAGTCCCTGAGCCTCCTAAAATTCTAACCGTTCGTCACACGACCACAGCAAGAAACATGTATCTAGGAGTTACGTATCTAGGAGTGCGCCCATCTGTGGTTAGTAGGCATGCCTGTGTACGCACCCATGCAAACATCCGCGTGAGGGCAGTTTTGGAGACTGAGCAGAGAGAGACTGGGGCAGACTCGGTCTTTCCTCTCCCAGGCTCCTAGCCGACACTGTCCTTGGGAGAAAGAGAGTTACAGAAACTGCCAAGACCAAGTGTTGAAATGCTAAGATAGCTCACACCCTGTGGCTTACAATACGTAAGGTGTGCACAAGTGTGCAGTCCTTCGGGATTGGAAGTGAAATGGTCTCTGATCACCTACCTTCTAGGGAAGTAGGACCCAGGAAGAGGTAAAGAATCCAAGGTATGCAAAGCCCCCCAATTCTTCCGCTGCCATGGGGGATTTTACCCCAACTCCAGGGTTCAAGGCCAAGCTGGAAATGGCTTAGGATTGCAATGTCAAGGTATTATAACAGCCCCCTGCTTGAGGCTTGAGGCCATAATATCCCTCCCATTCCCCAAATCTTGCCTTGGGACCACATTTGCTGCTACTTTTCCGGCTGCTCTATCCTATACATTGAGTACCCCAAGATGGTAGGACTGGGTTAGGAAAAACCCCACACAACCAAACAGTCTGCCTTAAAAGTGACCCACATTTTTCCACAGCTCCTCACCTCTTAGCCCTTCTGCAAGAGAAGACCCCTCATAGGCCCACGTGGTGAGAAGTGAAGTCCCCCATGGGTGGGCTTCTCATTCTGGAAGGGAACTGAGGGACTTAAGATGCTGGAACCCTCACTGAGAGTCCAGAATGTCTAAGCCAGTGTTAGATTTTATAACCAAGTGGAACAGTGTTAAATTTCTGTGATGTTGGAGCCCTCCAGAGACTGCTGGAATTTTAGGGACTCTTGAGTTATCATCCTTATCCAAGCCTTCCTGCCCCTCCAGGCTAGAGCAGGCTTTGGGCCTGAGGACCTCACTGTTGCCCCGAGTAGCTAGAGTTCTGGGACAGACAGCCATCTTGGATGGGATCTGTCTGGACTGTGTTCCAGAGGGGCTGTCAGAGGGAAGCCAAAGAGTTCACAGCCTCGGTCCCCAACACCCCAGCACGGCCATCGTGCTTTCCACCGTCTTCCAGCTCCCGCTAGCCCAGCCACACCTGTGGTTGGGCAGCCCTTCCCTCTCTCCTGTGCTCAGCCTCCAAAAGTTAAGAGGAAATTAGCCAAACGCGCATAGAAGCCTCCACCTCTTTGGGGTCCTCTTTGCCTCTGTTCAGCCAGTTGCCTGTCCACTCCTTTTGAATTAATATGGGAAGAGATGAATCCAGAATGAGGTGGAGAGAATGCTTAAGTTTGACGTGATTTCTGAAACTGAGAAAGTGAGGTGATGGGAGTGTCTAAACTAGATATATCGCGTAAAGATTGCTACAGATCATCTCAAGTCTAGTGAACCAACAAAAACAAAAGTTTAGCATAGAAATGGAAACTGCTAGGCACATGGGCTGACCCTCCTCATTCCTGCATCTGACGCAGGCATTGTTAATCAGCTATAGCCCTTTTTCCAGGGACCAAAAATAACTTCAGAAACCTTCTTACTGTATCACTCCCAACAGCAATTACCTACTGATCAAGAACACTTGAGAAGATATCTATTGGCCATCTGTGGTCTGTTATATTAAGAAATACATCAAGGTGCTTTTTGCACAGGTGCCCACAGATAAGGATGCAGTGCTTAGGTAGTTTTGTGTGGCTTGTACCATATTACAAACTCTGAGATTGAGTTCTAGGCTCTCCACTGTTAAGGCCTGGCTCAAATCCTTTATATTTCCTCTTACAAACTTACATCTCATTTATAGTCAGGGCTTTTTTTTCCCTCTAATTACCAGGGCCAATCCTTGGCAAAATAATAATAATTATATAAGCATTGATCCCATTTTGTACCCCTCTCCAGTATCCTAGAACTCTTGCCAACGCTTAAAGCCCCTCTTTTGCCCTAGCTGCGTTATCAACCTGGGTGGTGCTAGCTAGGAAGGAACAAACTAAGAAAGATAACGGAGTCAGCCCTCCCAGTTGCTTTTTTTACGTCAATAAGTAGTGCAAAGCCTTGGAGACCCAAAGACACATTACTAACGGTGGGGTGGCAGGAATCACAGAAGAACCTCACCAGCTTCCCTGAAATCGACTCTCATACTCTTTC
>NW_006775143.1:2685882-2695123 GCF_000442215.2 Lipotes vexillifer | reverse complement strand
CTCTTTCCCCCTTCACTTGCACACACACGTCAGCTGAGAAGAGTTTCCTGAAGGCTGACTTCTACCTTCAGATTCTCGGGTTGATCCAGCCCTTACGAGCAAAGAGCCTTCCAGTCTCCTCCTTGCCATCACTCAAACCTGTCACTCACAAATGCATATTTGCCAAGGATATTACGTGGGAGAGGCTGCTTGACTGACAGTCAGCCTTGGGCCCACATGCAAGGTGTCATTAAGAGGCCCTTCTCAAACCTTAGTGGAGGACAGTCAGCTCTGTTCATGCAATGCACTGATTCTCGGTTTCATTTTCTTTCTGGGGATAAACTCAGTATCTCATCCCCTGATCATCATCTCCAGTTTAGGACAGTGGAGTACTCACAAGGAGGCAGCTCTGAAACACTGTTGTCTGTCAGCAGCTCAGAGGTCCTAAAGCACTTGGAGGTTCTGAAGATGTATTAGCCTGTTAACAGCAAGAAAGAAAAGATAAGGTGGACAGTTCTCCAAGCCTTCTCTTAGGAAGACTTTCCAAGCCGCAACCCTACTGGCTGCCAGAGGACTTGCATGACCCCCCAGATTCTGTGCCAACCACCTTTTAAGGGAAGACTGTCCTTGGGAAGTCCATTCTGGTGGCTGAATTGGGGTGTTATGAAAGGGAGAGATCAACGACTGTAAATAGTAAGGCTCTGAAGATGGAGGGTATCAGCTGCTAGTCCTGGCTTCAGCATGTCGAGTCACTGCCTAGACAGTTCTCTTGGCCTTCTTCCCACCTTGGCCAATGCTTCAGTGCTATTTGTTGAAAATAATTCTTCGAGACAGATTTCGGCTACCTCCCTTCCAGGTTTGATTTAACTTGGTTCTAACTGTCAATTTGTTATAGGTCTTACCTGTGTTAAGGAAGGAAAGAAAGAGAGGAAGAAAGAGAAATAGAGAAAGGAAGGAAGGAAACCGTAAATTCAAGTGAACAGTTTTGAGGTTTTGTGTTTTGTTGTTTGTTTTTTTCTGGAACTACTTCAAGTGGGAAAATAAAAAGAAGAAACCGATGGTGACAGGGCTGTACAGATAGAGATTAATAGAAGATAAGGAGATGAAAAGTAAATAAAATGCATGATTAAAAATAAGAATTTTTTAAAAACCCTATTTTTGTGCTTTCTGAAGGACATTGTTTATTCTGCAGACTCAGTAGGTAGACACAAGCATAAAGGTTTCCCTAGCAGGAGTAGAGTGGGATTTTATATTGCTGTCTGTTTTTTTCTGTACATTGTGGTAGGTCCAGGAAATAAGGCATCTTTCCCCTTAATATGTAGTTGTTGTTTGGCGGGGGGGGGGGGGGGGGGGGGGGGGGGGGGCACCACAAGGGGGGGGGGGGGGGCATTTTGTCTATTTGTTTGGTGTCCATCAGTGATAGCAGGGAATGGGGAGGGCTTGAAACTGGTTTTTCCAAATATTAAGGGGACATATTGTGTCACACTTTTCACATTATAAAATGTTGGTATTTACCATTAGAGCACTGGGCTTTATAAAGTCTGCACTTAGAATCACACTGCACAGTCCACTTTCCTAAAAAGCTGCTACGTGACCAGACAGGTAATTCCCATGGTTTTTGAGAAACAGAACAAACAAAGCAAACAACAAACATAAAACTAAAAAGCAAAGGAATAAAAGCCTGTTCTTGTAATTTGCTCAAGTTTCGCCAAATTCCTACCCATTGTTTGATCTTTAAAAGAAATGTGTAATAGCCAAGAGAGGAATTATGTCCCTAGAGTAAGAACACAGAATTCTTGACTCCAGGCAGCAGTTTGCTCAGTGATCTTGAACAAGTCATCATATTGCTTCTCCATTTGCCTCAGTTTCTCCAGCTGCAAAATGGGGATAATACTACTTACCTACCTCACAGTGGGAGGGCGGGGATTGTGAGGCCCTGAGGTTTTAAAGGGGCTGTGGCAATCTGTGAGAGCCCAGGCTTGACACAAAGTCTATGGGTTACTTTTCAAGAATGCACAGGCCCATTGGCCACTTAAGAAAGACAGGGAGTGCTCATTTGATATATCAAGGAATAAAGGTGGAGCTCCTAGATTAGAATCCACCTTGAGAGAGAGGCTTGCATTGGAGAATATTTCACTTGTAGATAAATTGGACTTTCTCCCCCTTATTCTGGCCTTTACCGGTTCTATAATTTGATTTTAAAAATTTTTTTAAAAAAGAAAGAAAACAGTGACTTCCTACAGTGTAAAAGTCAGCTTACTGCTTGTTCAAGACTTCTGGGCCATTTCCAACTTTATAGAGGAAGGGAGTCCCTAAAATCGCTTTTTCTTCTCAGACTTAAAATTCCACATCGAGTGTTCCATTAAAAAAAAGATACAGCACCTGAGTGCAAAGTCGGGGCTTCTTAAACTCTACACCAGCAGTCATTGAGGAGAAGTTTGAACAATTATTGACTTGCTTCCTTGGGTCTCTGTAATCAATAACCTGTCCGCAGATATCTATCTATATAAAGATATTATATATAAATATAAATTTACATATATATGCACATGTATATATAGTTGTACATATATGTGTGTATATATATACTTAAATGTAATATTTACAAAATAAAACTGTGATCTCGTCTAGAGAAAATGTATTCATATTACAAACTGCTCTTCCATATTTATGTATCGTATTATACCTTTTTATTATTGTTATAATTATTATGGGTATTTCTAATTATTATGATGTTGAAATCTGTTTCACATCTTCTGGAAACTACCAAAAAATGACTTTCCATTGATGTGCTTAAAATCTGTTCTCAAGAGAATTCTACTGGCCTACCATAAAAAAGAAAAAAAAGAAAAAAGAAAATCCAAGCACCAAAAACAAAACACAATTCCAATCCTTTTTCTGTACCTCACGCGCATAAATTTGCTGCTCCTTTTTTGGGTTTTATGTTTTCCTGTTTATGTGTTTTTATGGATCTAAGTTAAGTCTTTCAGCAATATATAAAAATGTAAATAGTAAACTTTATTTATTAAGAATGTCATCTTTTTTAATTTATATTTACACAATTGTTCATCTAATTTATTTTTTCTATACGGTTTTAAATACTCAGACATATTTTGCTGTTCATGATATTTTTATCCTGTTCTCATGGATTTGTTTTTCCATACTGTTTTCTCTGGTCTGTCTCAATTACAGGTTAGATCTCACAAACAAATAATGTCAAAGACAGAAATATTTTGCCACTGTTGATTACTATACCTTAAAGTTCTATATTATGAAAATATATAATAGCTTGTATGCTTCAAAAGTAGTGGTGTGGTTTTTGTCTCTTGTGGAAATCTAAAAGACTCTCACATATACACACTAACGTGGAAGAGAATCCCAGGGCCTGGAATTAGAAGATCAATGGTAGCAGGAAGTTGAAACTAATATACACCCAATCTTCTACAGAAATAATTCCTCAAGGCATCTACACTTTGCATATGCAAAAATTGAAAAACATTCTTACATGTTGTAAGGAAGTTCAGTTTCCAGGGAGCTAAAACGAATATCACTTCCAGTCATGTCTTAATATTTTTGATGCTCTCTCCAAGGATAAACTTCAGCATATTCATTATTTTCATTTATTTTCTTCATACTATAATTGAACACTCAGTCATCCAGTTTATCAAATGAACTGGCAGCTGAGACCAAAGTATTGCTGTTTTTGAGCTGCCCACTGGATCTCATTTTTCATGATATCACTTAGTAGCTACGCAGTCTTTGGAAAGCTATTTGATTGCTTTAAAATTTAGTTTTCTTATCTGTAAAATGGAAATAAAAGTACCCATCTCATGAAGTTGTTGTTGGAATGAACTAAGATAGATATGCAAAGATTTTAGAACTGTGCCAGACACAGATTATATTAACCCTTGTTAGGACTATTATGAGATACAGCTGCTTATGACAAGTATTAATAATGCACTAATTTTTCTAATATCTACTTGTTTTTTAGAGGCATAAAAACAAGATTCACTAAAGCATTCAAGTACTTGCACAGGCACTGCATGCACTGTACACTGAGCTATGGGCTGGCAGTACCACCATAATGTAGGTTTATCTGCTGATACTTGAAATGTTGAATTCTGCACAAAAGAGTAGTTTGGGGACATCATTGTGAATGACATAAAAGGGCAGGGGGAGAGAAGTCAAGAACTACCCATAGGTTTTTTGGACTCTCTACAAACACAAGCCACTGGGAGACACGAGGGAGGGCACCAAATAATAAAACAAGAGTCATTGCTAAATTCTACCAGGTAACTGGCCATTTCTAAAGTTACATAAATTATTAAAGAGAATGTTTTACTCAGTTCAGTTCAGTTCACTGTGAAGATTGAAACAAGATTTAAAGAATAGTTATGAAAAGAGGCAAATATTTCCCAAACAGAAAGATAAGAGAGAAAGTCTTTGTGTGTGTGTGTGTGTATATGCCAGTACCACGCTGTTTTGATTACCATAGCTTTGTAGTATTGTCTGAAGTCTGGAAGAGTGATGCTTCCAGCTTTGTTCTTTTCCCTCAGGACTGCTTTGGCAATTCTGGGTCTTTTGTGGTTTCCTATACATTTTAGGATAATTTGTTCTGTGAAAAAAATGTCATGGGTAATTTGATAGGGATCACATTAAATCTGTAGATTGCTTTGGGTAGTACAGCCATTTTAACTATATTAATTCTTCCAATCCAAGAGCATGGGATATCCTTCCATTTGCTTCAGTCGTCTTCTGTTTCCTTTATCAAGGCTTTATAGTTCTCATTGCATAAGTCTTTCACATCCTTGGTTAGATTTATTCCCAGGGTTTGTTTTGATGCAATTTTAAAGAGGATTATTATTTTTGTTTACTTTCTCTTTCTGATATTTCACTGTTGGTGTAAAGAAATGCAACTGATTTCAGTACATTAATCTTGTATTCTGCTACCTTACTGAATTCGTTTAGCAGTTCTAATAGTTTTTGTGTGGAGTCTTCATCACGATGTGACAATTTTACGTCTTCTCTTCTGATTTGGATACCATTTATTTCTTTTTCTTGTCTGATTGCTTTGGCTAGCACTTCCAATACTATGTTTAATAGAAGTGGTGAGAGTGGGCATCCTTCTCTTATTCCAGAAATAAGTGGGAAGGCTTTCAGCTTTTCACCTTTCAGTATTATGTTGGCTGTGGGTTTGTCATAAATGGCTTTTATTATGTTGAGAAATGTTCTCTCTATTCCCACTTTAGCAAGAGTTTTATCGTGAACAGATGCTGAATTTTATCAAATGCTTTTTCTGCATCTATTCAGACAATCGTGTGTTTTTTGTTTTTCTTTGGTTGATGTGGTATATCCCATTGATTGATTTGTGTATGTTGAACGATTCTTGTGACCCTGGAATAAATCCAACTTGATCATGGTGTATGATCCTTTTTATGTGTTGTTGGGTTCGGTTTGCTAATATTTTGTTGAGGATTTTTTCACCTATATTCATCAAAGATATTGGCCTGTAATTTTCTTTTTTGGTCATGTCTTTGTCTGGTTTTGGTGTCAGGGTGATGGTGGCTTCACAGAATGACTTTGGGAGTGTTCCCTCCTCTTCAGTCTTATGGAAGAGTTTGAGAAGGATCTGTATAAGTTCTTTGTATGTTTGCTAGAATTCCCCAGTGATGCTATCGAGTCCTGGACTTTTGCTTTCAGGAAGTTTTTAAATTACAGATTCTATTTCACTTCTAGTGATTACTCTGTTCAAATTATCCGTTTCTTCTTGATTCCATTTTGGCAGGCTGTATGTTTCTAGAAACTCATCCATTTCTTCTACGTTGTCTGTTTTGTTGGCATATAATTGTTCATATTTTCTTATAGTAGTTTGTATTTCTGCAGTATCAATTGTTATTGCTCCTCTTTCATTTCTTATTTTATTTGGGTCCTCTCGTTTTTCTTGGTGAACGTGGCCAGAAGTTTGTTAATTTTGTTTATCCTTTCAAAGAAACAGCTATTGGTTTTATTGATTTTTTTTCTATTTTTTTAATCTCTATTTTATTTATTTCCTTTCTGGTCTTTATTATTTCCTTCCTTCTGCTGACTTTAGATTTTGTTTGTGCTTTTTCTCATTTTTTTAGGTCGCATGTTAGGTTACTTATTTGGGATTTTTGTTGTTTTTTGAGGAAGGCCTGTATTGCTATGAACTTCCCTATTAGAACGCTTTTGCTGCATCCCATAGATTTTGTATGGTTGTGTTTTCATTGTCATTTATCTCGAGATACTTTTTACTTCCTCTTTGATTTCATTGTGACCTGTTGTTTTTTTAGTAGTATGTTTTTTAGTCTCCATGCAATCTTTTTTTCTCATTTCTCTTTTTGTGGTTAATTTCTAGTTTTATGCTGTTGTGGTCAGAAAAGATGCTTGGAATAATCTCTATCCTCTTAAAGTTTGTTTTGCGTCCTAGTATGTGGTCTATCCTAGAGAAAATTCCATGTGTGCCTGAAAAGAATGTGTATTCTAGTTTCTTTCTTTCTTTTTTTTTTTTTTTTTCTTGGATGTAGTGTCCTGTAGATATCACTTAAGTCTAATAGCGTGGTATTGGCACAGAAACAGACATATAGATCCATGGAACAGAGCCCAGAAATAAACCCACCCACCTACAGTCAATTAACCTCTGACAAAGGAGGCAAGAATATACAATGGAGAAAAGACAACCTCTTTAGCAAGTGGTACTGGGAAAGCTAGACAGCCACATGTAAATCAATGAAGTTAGAACACTCCCTCACACCATACACAAAAATAAACTCAAAATGACTTAAAGACTTAAATACAAGACATTCTACCATAAAACTCCTAGAAGAGAACATAGAGAAAACATTCCCTGATATAAATCATAGCAATGTTTTATTAGGCCGGTCTCCCAAGGCAATAGAAATAAAAGCAAAAATAAACAAATGGGATCTAATCAAACTTAGAAGCTTTTGCACAGCAAAGGAAACAAAAAGACAACCTATGGAATGGGAGAAAATATTTGCAAAGAATGTGACAGACAAGGGCTTAATTTCCAAAATATACAAACAGCTCATACACTTCAATAACAAAAACCAAACAAACCAATCAAAAAATGGGCAGACCTAAATAGACATTTCTCCAAAGAAGACATACAGATGGCCAACAGGCACATTAAAAGATGCTCAACAGGGCTTCCCTGGTGGCGCAGTGGTTGAGAGACCGCCTGCCGATGCAGGGGACACGGGTTCATGCCCCGGTCCCGGAGGATCCCACATACCGCGGAGCGGCTGGGCCCGTGAGCCACGGCTGCTGAGCCTGCGCGTCCGGAGCCTGTGCTCCTCAACGCGAGAGGCCACAACAGGGAGAGGCCCACATACCGCAAAAAATAAATAAATAAATAAATAAATAAAAATAAAGATGCTCAACATAGCTAATTATTAGAGAAATGCAAATCAAAACTACAATGAGGTATCACCTCACACTGCTCAGAATGACCATCATCAAAATGTCTACAAATAATAAATGCTGGAGAGGATGTGGAGAAAAGGAAAGCCTTCCACTCTGTTGGTGGGAATGTAAGTTGGTGCAGCTACCATGGAAAACAGTATGGAGGTTCCTTACAAAACTAAAAATAGATTCAGCAATCCCATTCTTTGGAGTCTATCTGGAAAAGATGAAAGCTCTAATTCAAAAAATCCATGCACCCCAATGTTCATAGCAGCACTATTCACAGTTGCCAAGACATGCAAGCAACCTAAGTATCCATCAACAGATGAAGGGATAAAGAAGAAGTGGTGCATATATACAATGGAATATTACTCAGCCATGAAAAGGAATGGAATAATGCCATTTGCAGCAACATGGATGGATCTAAAGATTATCATACTAAGTAAGCCAGACAAAGACAAATATCGTATGATATAATTTATGTGGAATCTAAAAAAAATGGTACAAATGAACTTATTTACAAAACAAATAGAATCACAGAGGTAGAAAACAAACTTATGGTTACTAGGGGATAAGGGAGGATGGGATAAGTTAGGAGATTGGGATTGATATATACAGACTACTATATATAAAATAGATAACTAATAAGGAACTGATGTATAGAGAAAGACCCCTCAAGTGGCAAGTGAAGAAGAAAATGGAGGGAGCTAGGAACAGATGTAGGGAGTCAGAGGACCGTGCGTAGTCCAGGAAAGAAATGATGGCTGTTTGGATGAAAGTGGTGACAGTAGGTGGACAGAGGATTTTACCCATTCTATTAAATGGTGAAATTAGACAAAATGATCTTCAGTGTCTAACATTCTGTGATTCTAGTAAGTCATTACACACCTCTGCTATTCACTGATTTTAATTTTATTTTCAATCAACAGACTTTATTTTTTAGAGAATTTTTGTGTTTACAGATGAATTGAGTAGAAAGTAGAGTTCCTATTGGATTTCTCTTTAAATAATGAAATATTGGGACAGGGAAATCTAGCTATTTTCTAGGATCAGCTATCACGAAATCTGAAAATCTAAAACCATGTGATCAAGTGTGTAGGTCTGGAAATACAAGTAATATTCCTTATGAGCTCTCAGTGGTTTTGTCGTGATGATGTCTTAAGATCAAAGAAGGTGGCTTTGGGGAAGGCATCAGAATAGAGTCAGATGGGATCTGGGATGACAGCCATTTATCCTGGGCAGTTCTCTACCTGTTTATATTTCAGTAGCCTGGTCTATAGAATGGATTCGTCATTTCTGTCCTAAAAGGGCTGTCCTAAGGAAAATATATCATAATTTAAGTAAAGAACCCAGCAGGGGGCTGTCACATAGCAGGTACTCGGTATACCTCTCCACCCCATCCCTGGGTAAATATGACTCCCATCGCAGGCAGCACTCTCCAGGAGAAGTGAGGTTGTAGGGGGACGGATACAATACACTCAGCCTAGTTCTCCAGTATTTACATGGAGAAAATGTACATCACTTTTACACCACCAGGCCTGAGGTCGTACGGTGTATTAAACTTGTTTCCATCTCTGTGAAATGACAAATCTCAGTTACTCGCCCATGAAATTGAACAGGCCCAGGGTGAAGACAAATTAAAAAACAAAATCAGTATTATTCTACTTTCTAGTTTGTACTTCAAAAGGATAACAACAAGAGTGGGAGTAGGGAAGGGATGTCTTTCTTTAAGACGTGGAAGCAGGTTAGTTTCCCTTTTTAATTCTCAGAAAAGTACTGTTCTAGGGATCATGAGTCTCATTTTTCAAGTGAAAGAGAG
>NW_006775143.1:2681429-2685872 GCF_000442215.2 Lipotes vexillifer | reverse complement strand
AAGAGTGTTTAAGTGATTGCTCATAGTGAGTGGCCCCAAATCAAGTCCCAATCTCTTTGAAGTGTAAACACTACATTACACTGGTTCTCTCTTCTCATGATTATCTTAAGTCTGTTTAAGCCAAAACCAAGTATTTAAATACTCCAGGGATGGAAATTGTTTTAACTTAATCTCAACACATATTGACTGGTAGTGATTGCAGTGCTGGGAGGAGAAGGGTTTTTATAACGCATCCAGGCTCCAGAGAAAAGGTAATGTGACCTTGGGAAAGTCATTTCTCTGAACTTTCCTCGTCCACAGCTGCCCATCATGGAAATGGAAAGGGCAGTGTCAGTATAAATGTCACAACTGCTTTTCTTGTGTTTGGTTTATTTGTCAAACGATCAACTGAAGATCGGGCTGGGGAGGGCTACACATCATGCAGCCACAGAACCCCAGGTCTGCCTCCCTAACCAGTACTCTCCTTGTCCAGAATGCCTCTTGTCTAACCTGATCAGAGATATCATCGTCTTTGTACTACCCTCACCCCCTTGAACAAGTTAACAGTTTGTACCGTAACTGCTGCTAAGTGAGCATTTTTTGCCAAAAGTTGCCTTCCATGACTAGCAGAATCTTGGTTCTGGGCGTGGCACTGGCCATGTTGCAAAACCATGAGGAGAACGGAATATGTCCACTTCTCTAAATACCCTATCTTCTATTGACCAGTTAGTGTGGGAAAGACAACTCTCATGATAATCTTTAAAACAAAAAGGCTCCAAGACCTAAATAGACACTTCTCCAAAGAAGACATACAGATGGCCAATAGGCACATGAAAAGATGCTCAACATTGCTAATTATTAGAGAAATGAAAATCAAAACTACAATGAGGTACCACCTCACACTGGTCAGAATGGCCATCATTAAAAAGTCTACAAATAACAAATGCTGGGGAGGGTGTGGAGAAAAGGGAACTCTCCTACACTGCTGGTGGGAACGTAAGTTGGTGCAGCCACTGTGGAAAACGGTACGGAGGTTCCTCAGAAAAGCAGAGTTACCGTATGATCCAGCAATCCCACTGCTGGGCATATATCTGGACAAAACTATAATTCAGAAGATACATGGCTCCCCTATGTTCATAGCAGCATAATTCACAATAGCCAAGACATGGAAACAACCTAAATGTCCATCAACAGATGAATGGATAAAGAAGATGCGATATATATTGGAGTGGCCAAAAAGTGCTTGCGGTACGTGGGCCTCTCACTGTTGTGGCCTCTCCCGTTGCGGAGCACAGGCTCCGGACGCGCAGGCTCAGCGGCCACGGCTCACGGGCCCAGCCGCTCCGCGGTATGTGGGATCCTCCGGGACCGGGGCATGAACCCGTGTCCCCTGCATCGGCAGGCGGACTCTCAACCACTGCGCCACCAGGGAAGCCCTGCCTTTGGTTTTCAAGTAAAAATAAATGACACATTTTTCATTTTCACCAAGAACTTTATTGAACAACGTATTCACCCGTTTGTTCCACTGCCTTCTGCCATTTTGGGGGCAACTTCCTAATTCCATCTTCCCAAAACTTTTTATCTTTTTGAGCAAAGAACTGTTCTAGGTGCCTTTTGCAGTCTTCCAGGGAATTGAATTTTTTTTCCATTAAGAGAATTTTGTAAAGACCAAAATAAATGGAAGTCCGAAGGTACAATGTCTGGTGAATACACTGGATGAATCAGAACTTCCCAGCCAAGCTGTAACAGTTTTTGCCTGGTCATCAAAGAAACATGAGGCCTTGTGTTATCCTGACGGAAGATTATGCATTTTCTGTTGACTAATTCCGGATGCTTTTCCTTGAGTGCTGATTTCAGTTGGTCTAACTGGGAGCAGTACTTGTTGGAATTAATTGTTTGGTTTTCCAGAAGGAGCTCATAATAGAGGACTCCCTTCCAATCCCACTATATACACAACATCACCTTCTTTGGATGAAGACCAGCCTTTGGTATGGTTCTGGTGGTTCATTTCACTTGGCCCCCGGTCTCTTCCATTCCACATTATCGTACTGTATCCACTTTTCATTGCCCATCACAACTTATTTTAAAAACGGAACACTTTCATTACGTTTGAGTAGAGAATCGCATGTGGAAATATGGTCAAGAAGTTTGTTTTCGCTTAACTTATGTGGAACCCAAACATCAAAGCGATTAACATAACCAAGCTGGTGCAAATGATTTTCAATGCCTGATTTGGATATTTTGAGTAGGTCGGCTATCTCCCACATGGTATAACATTGATTGTTCTCAACTGATGTCTCAGTTTAATCGCTATCAACTTCAACTGGCCTACCCAACCGTGGAGCATCGTCCAGCAAGAAACCTCCAGCACGAAACTTCGCAAACCACTTTTGACATGTTCGATTAGTCACAGCACCTTCTCCGTACACTGCACAAATCTTTTTTTGTGTTTTTACCTTTCTTGAAATGCTAAAGGATAATGTGCCAAAAATGTTGCCTTTTTTCTTCCATATTCAATATTAAAATGGCTACACAAAAATCCACCAATTTTGATGAGTCTTTTTTTAAATGCACACTGATATGACAACTGTCACATGCAGTCTAACAAAATTGTTTCAAATGAAGTTAAAGACAACTAAGTGCTACTAGAGCCATCTTACAGAAAAAAACAAACCAAGCTTTTGGCCCACCCAATATATACAACGGAATACTACTCGGCCATAAAAAAAGAGCAAAATAATGCCATTTGTAGCAACATGGATGCAACGAGAGATTAGCAAACTAAATCAGAAAAGAGAAAGACAAATACCATATGATATTACTTATATGTGGAATCTAAAATGTGACACAAATGAACCTATCTATGAAACAGAATCACAGACATAGAGAATAGATTGGTGGTTGCCAAGTTGCGGGGGTGGGGGTGGGGCTTGGGGGAGAGATGGAGTGGGAAGTTGGGGTTAGCAGATATAAACTTTTATGTAGAGAATGGATAAACAACAAGGTCCTACTGTCTAACACAGAGAACTATATTCAATATTCTATGATAAACCATAATGGAAATGAATATTTTAAAAAAGAACATGTGTAGGGCTTCCCTGGTGGCGCAGTGGTTGAGAATCCGCCTGCCGATGCGGGGGACGCGGGTTCGTGCCCCGGTCCGGGAAGATCCCCGCATGCCGCAGAGCAGCTGGGCCCGTGAGCCACGGCCGCTGAGCCTGCACGTCCGGAGCCTGTGCTCTGCAACGGAGAGGCCACAGTAGTGAGAGGCCCGCGTACCACAAAAAAAAGAAGAAGAAAAAAATAAAAGAACTACTACAAAAAGACAGAGGATCCAGTTAAGAATGGGCAATTAACTTGAATGGACATTTCTCCAAAGACTGCAGACACAGGATGGATAAAATTTAATTTTAATTTTAAAAAATGGGAGAGTTAATAAAAGATGTGGAGAAATTTGAACCCTTGTACATAAGCTGGTGGTCACATAAAATGGCTCAGCTGCTGCGGAAAACAGACTGTTGGTTCCTCAAAAAGTTAAAACGTAGAATTACCCTACGATTCCATAATTCCACTCCAAGATATATATGCCCAAAGTAACTGAAAACAGATATTCAAACTACTACACGCACACATGTTTCTGGCAGCACTATTCATAATAGCCAAAAAGCGAAACAGCCCGAATGTCCACCAATAGATGAATGGATAAACAAATTGTGCTATACACAAACAAATGATATTATTCAGCCAAAGAAAAGAATGAAGTATTGATACATGCTACAAAGTGAATGAACATCCAAAACATTATGCTAAGTGAAAGAAGCCAGACACAAAATGTTACCTATGATTCTATTCATATGAAATACCTACAACAGGTAAATCCATACAGACATAACACAGATTGGTGGTTGCCAGAGACCGGGGGAGGGGCACATGGGGAGAAGCTGATTGCTGGGTAAGGGGTTTTACTTTGGTGTGATGGAAATGTTTTGGAACTAGATAAAGGTGCTGATTGCACAAGATTATAAATATATTAAATACCACTGAATTGTTCAGTTTTAAGTGGTTCCTTTTGTTATGTGAATTTCACTCAAATTATTTTTAAAAAGAGAATGAAAGAAGCTCAACATGAATAGTAACACTGATAATAATAATAATAACAAGGGGGAGGGGGAGGAGTGGACGAGGAAAAAGTTCAATGCTGTTAGACATCAGGATAGTGGGACCCTTCAGAGGGTAGAAAGGGTATAGTCACTGGAAGGGGACAATAAGGGCCTCTGGGGATGCTGGTAATGCCCTGTTTCTTGATTTGAGTACTGGTTACACAAGTCTACTCAGTTTATGAAAATTCATCTAGCACTTACCATAAGTGCACATACTTTTCTGTATGTGTAAGTCAACACAAAAGTTTCTTAAAAGATCCATTGGCAAAAATGCTCCATTAGAAAGAAGACACTTTTTTTCTAA
>NW_006775143.1:2619299-2681419 GCF_000442215.2 Lipotes vexillifer | reverse complement strand
GCAGGAAGTGGCACCCACATTTTTTCCCCCAAATTAGCAACGATTCTTTAAAATACAACAAAGCTTGACCCTTCTCTTCCCCCAAGTGTGGGGAAGAGAAACAATGTGTGCTGGTATTGTGGAAGAATGAAAAGTTAGGATTCCTGGGTTCCAGTTCTGCTGTTCTGCTTTATGGCACTGGGACCATGGACAAGCTATCTCACCTCTGAGACTCTTGATTCCTCCTCTGGATACTGGGGATAATGATGACCAAGAGGCAGATAAAATGAGCTGATCGGGGTCTATTTGCTCTTAGAGCGAGCGCTGTGATGGAACTGTGAAAAGTGCCATGGAGAAGTGGGTGGAGAAGCAGCCGGAAGACTGGAGCTCATTCCCTGGGGAGCCACATTCTACCCCAAACAGAGCTGGAGCAGTTTTTCATCTGCTTTACCCAAGAAGCTTCCATGTAATAATAATGCACCCCTGCCACCAACTATCTGCTTTTGATGCCTACCTTTTACTTCTCTGGGCTTCATTCATATTCTTGGGAGGTTGGCTCAGATGTAATCACGTCAGTCAATGATTTTCAAACTCTTTGGCCATGCAGTCCATTCTTCAAGTGCAATATAATATGAAATATCAAAATTCAAAGAGCTTCTCTAATCAAAGAGGGGATGAGGGACCTAGTTAGCCCAGGATCATCCCAGTGACAACTCCCTAGAGCTTTGGGATTCTAAAGAACATGATGTAAAAGCAACTGATCTAATCTGATCTTTTGTTTTGTTTTCTTTTCTTTTCTTTTTTTTTTTAAACAGATGGAGAAATTGACAAAGGGTCAGTCGGAACTTGAACTTGTCACTTGCCCAGAACCCCTGAGCAGGGGACAGGGTGACATTGCTGACTGACTTGCCTTGCTGCCACATGGTATCTGGGCTCTCCCCACAGGGCTCTTGATGAGAGGCATGATCTATGGGGTCTTGGAAGACTGGACTCCGTGCGTAGAGATAAAATAAAGGGGGACTGGAGGCAGTCAAGGCTCACGGTTTTTTGAGATTCTCTGTTTTCCCTCTGCTTGACACACAGCCGGCTGTGGTCCACCACTGAGAGTGAGAGGTTTCCTATCCCCATATTACTCTGGGGCTGCACCATGCATCATCCAACTTAGGCTCCCTGCCTAGCTAAGTGCTTTCACTTCCCTCTTTAACTCATTGCTCTCCAAGCTAAGCAGAATTCTTCCCAGAGGCTGCAGAGATGGTAACCAAGTCCTTTCAACAAACTCTGGTTGTCACCGTGCTGAAATCATAGTATAAATAGATCCTTCCATAGGCACATCACTTAATAGTTCACAAAATATATTTATTAACCTTTAAAGAGATTCATTTATTCAATTGCATGTTGAACAATTGCTTATTGAGCACTACTATGTGTAATGCATTAGACTAAGCACAGGTAAGGGTGATGGCCAAGACGGACAGCCACAGTCAAAGCCCTCACAGAGTGTACTATCCAAATACAGAGAGAGACAAGCAACTAGCTCATTGGTGTGCAGTGTCATAAATGGGGGAATCCATCCCAGAGGGAAAATGGTAAATGTTGCAGGCATAGTTAACACCATGTGCAAAGACCGACAGGGTGAAATAGGGCATGGCCTGCTTGGGGAATGGCAAGTGTTCGGGCTCCTGGAATCTGGATTGGGTGTAAGAATAATCAAAGAACCACATTGGGGAAGGAATGTGCCAGCTGATGACAGAGTTATATAGATACCAAATTGCCAAGAGCTTTGAAATTGTGTGTCTTAGTTTGGGCTCCTTCAGAAGCAAACCCCGAGGCAAGTATTTAAGTGCAAGTAGTTTATCTGTATAATGATCCCAGTAGCTACAGTAGAGGAGAGGAGATGTGAAACAAGCGTGGGAAGGTAGCCAAGAGAGGATGTATCATCCAACATGTCACTACTGTGAGCAACTACAGCTTAATCCCCTTAGGGAACTCTGAGCCAGTGGAGAGCACCCAAGATGCTAGGTAATGGGGGCACTTATCCAGTCGCTCCCATCAAGGGATTCCCCTGGAACATTAATCCTTCAGCACATTTGTACTTCATGCTGGTGGGAAGCATAGATTCAGGCCATCATAAAAGGCTCTCAGGCAAAGAGATGTGGATACTGACCATGGCAAGTTGGACCTGAATACGCCAGGGTGGCAAAGCTCAGGGAAACGGGCAGGAATTCACTGGGCTCCGGTACAGCACTAAAGAGTTTGAACGTTATTCTGAGGGTGATGGACAGACATGCACATTTTCAGGGAAAGGGACGTAAGAAACAAATTTAAATTTTGAGGTAGACCGCTTTGTGTACAACAAGGGTTGTAGGGTAGAACCAGGATGTGCTAAGACCAAGTGGGAGGCTGGAGCAGCGGCCCAGGTGAGAAATGACCTGGTTGTGATGGGAAATAATGGAAAAAAGCAGCTGGGATCAAGAGGGTTGTAGGAAATGGTAGGATAGCACCGGTGATTATTTTAATATTGATGGCTAGCGGGGAAAAAAAGTGGTATGATTTACTTAGAATGCACACACTTGCCATGGGCAACTGGATAATCCAGGATTTTTCAGGGCTGAATGTAGCCAGAAAAGGTATAAAGGCCATGAGGGGTCAAATCAGTAGCAATTCATTTTTCCTAGAAAGGGAGAACTGAGTGCTGGGGATATGTGTCATGACAGACAAGGATGGTTGCATGAGTTCTTTTAACAGTTTAAATCCACAGAAAACTGCCCAGAGAGTTCCCCAAATTAGCTTCCTCCCAGAGTAAAGAACTTTTTGTCCATAGTTCATGATGTCCCTGAGTTCTACTGAAGCTAGTGTTAGCAGAACGTCTTAGGAGCTGTGGCGTTCTCAGCACAGTGGTCCAATCCCTTTTTCTAGACCCGTGGCACTCAAACTTTCACATGCATCAGAATCCCCGGAAAGGCTTGTGAATATTTCTGGGCCCCACTCCAGAGCTTCTGATTCAGTAGTGCTGGAGTAGGGCCCAAGAATGTGCATTTCTGAAAACTTTCCATGAGACACGTTGCTGCTGATCAAGGGGCCACACTTTGAGAACCACAGACCCAATCCCTCGACCGTCCATATACTCACACACCTACTCTGCTAGGTGACGAGGATTCTAAATGGATAAAATAAACACCACATGGCCCCTGCTCTCAGGGAATTCCTGGTCTATTGGTAAAGACATGAGAGTGGAAACACATGTTTTCTAATGTCAAAAGCCAAGACTGAGAGGGACTCAGGCTTGAGGATAAGAATGTGATGTGATGATCAAATGGAGCTTTGAACATGAAGACCAAGGAGGGAGAGAAGGGGGTTCCAGGCAGAGGGAGGAGCCTGGATAAGAGAATGCTGGTGGGAGAACGCACGGTGAGGAATTTAAGTCAGAATATTGTCAACACGTGGGCAATCAGAGGAGATGGGGCTGGAGAAAAACCCAGAAGGCTTCTTCGAGGAGCCCTGAGATGAGCCTTGAGGAACAAGTAAGGCTTTAGGCAAGAGCAGGGAGGGTAGTCTGGCTGAGAAAACCTCAGGCTCCTCTGACTCCAGGGACCCTATATCTATACTGTCTCCCTCATCTCCTCTTCCTTTTTCAATGTATGAGGGAGTGCACAGATGTTGTCCTCTGACCAAAGTTAGTCTAGGAGGCGGGGTCCTCCCCTGTGGCTCCTACCAGGAACCTGTCTGGGCTTTGCAAGGAAAAGCAGCAGCTCATTCTCCTCAATACATATGCACTGAACAAACACATTCCTTTCCAGGATTAAAAACATACCGAGGTAACACAGACCACGTGTAGGACAAGAAGTAACCAGACATCTCATTTTCTCCAATTCCTGGACAGACACAGTGTGTCCATCCATCCATTCATCTGTGTACACACACACACACACACACACACACGCTCTCTCTCTCTCTCTCTCTCTCTCTCTCTCTCTCTCTCTCACTCTCTCTCTCTCTCTCTTTCTCCAAGCACAGGCCAGGGGGGCAGAATTCCCAAGGACCAATTTCAAAACCTCTTCCCAAGGAGCCAAGGAGAAAACTTAGTTTCCAGACATTTAGTGCACCATCCAGACCCAAACCCAAAACCTTGATATTTCTCTTCCACTAGGGGAATAGCTTTCTGTCGAGCCATTACTGATTTTTCTCTGTGTCGATACTTTAAAAATATTTTCCATGAAGCTCCCTGCCAAATGCTTTCATCTCAAACATCTGCAGTTCTCCTGTAACTCATGTTAACACATACAAAGCATCATTTATTGGGACTCCATTCACCTGTAAATTTGTCTCAGAGCCTGAGATTTGGAAATAGGCTCACCTCTCAAGGATACAGCTGCCCAAAGTTTTAGATCCTGCCTTCCTTGCAAGGCTTGTCTTTTGCTCCCATCCCCGCCACCACCTACCCACCACTCACTTTATGCTCCAGCCAAACTGAACTTCCTTTGGTTACTGTAAAGTGCCATGTCCTCTTAGATCTGAGCTTTGGACTCAGGCTCTGCTCTTTACCTGGAACACTCTCCCTTAACTACACAGAGCTCACTGGTATTCATTCTTTAAGTCTCAGCTTAGATAAGTGTATTAATAATTAGTATTATAGCTTACACTGATTGCAGGCTCACTGCATGCCCGACACGGAATTAAGTACTATGCACTCACTTATTTAGCACACACATAGTCCGTTGAAATAGATAGAATTACCAGCAGTCTCATCTTATACAGGAGGAAATTGAGGCAAGAACTTTTTTTTTTTTTTTTTTTTTTTTTTTTGCATTACGCGGGCCCCTCACTGTTGTGGCCTCTCCCGTTGCGGAGCACAGGCTCCGGATGCGCAGGCTCAGCGGCCATGGCTCAACGGGCCCAACCGCTCCGCGGCATGTGGGATCCTCCCGGACCGGGGTACGAACCCGTGTCCCCTGCATCGGCAGGCGGACTCTCAACCACTGAGCCACCAGGGAAGCCCGAGGCAAGAACTTTTAAATAACTTTCCCAAGGTCTTAAGACCATTAAGGGGTGAAATCTGAGTTTGAACCCCCAACATAATTATGCCTAATGATGCTCCTGGAAGCCTTCTCCAAGCTCAACCCAGCCTGGCAGACCTGTGAGTCCCCTCCAGCCCCTATTTCCTCCCAAACTGCCTCGACCGTACTACACTAGTTATCTATTTACTTATTCCATTTCTCCAAACACACAAGCTGCTTCCCATTCAACCTGTATCTCCTGGCTCACCACCGGTCTTCTAGGGTTGTTTGAGGAAGACATGAATAAATATGGACAGAGCCTCAGTTAGGTGCCATTCATGAAGAAAACACATGTTAACCCAGTTAGTGATACAAACTCCAGGCTGTAACTAAACCAATGGAGAAAACAAAACTTTTCAGCACTTTGGTGAAGTGTGCTAACATAAAAATTATATTACCAACCTTTTTCATTTTTTCATTAAAAAAGGCGCCCTGAAGACCTCCAACTGCTCAGACTTAACCAAGACAAGCATGTGGTTAGAGACAGAAACATGATTTTAAAAAATGATCAGTAATTCCAACACTTAGCACAGCCCAATTGCCTGCACTTGAATAGAGTCAAGTATGGAAAATCAAGCAGAAGCCTATGCTTAAAGTGTTGATGGCAGGTGGGGAACTGGGCAAACAGAAGGACATCTGAGCATCTGAGAAGGGACTGTTATAACCAAGACTAGCCCACCCGCCCAGGCCATCTAGTGAGTTTCAGTTGGAAGATGGGTCTCAGCCCTCAGAGGCTCAGATGTGAGGGAGTGCCAAGCTTCTGTGCCTCAGGCCGGGGCAGGTTCTGCAATCTGGACCTCCAGCTGGCAGCAAGGGGAATGAGGTGGCTTCCTGGACTGACCTGCCTTTCCCTCTCTTGACATCCTCAGGTTCCCAATGAAAGGGTTGCCGGTTATCAGGTAGTTAACAGAGCTGATGACTGACTAGATGTGTGGGCTTCGACTCCTCATTGTGCGAACAGGATATCCCAGACATCTGACCTCCTGACCATCACCTGTCTAGGTCAGTTGGAAATTTGGTTCTATCCTTCTCGATTTTCACAGGTATTCTAATAAAGCCACACACTCTCCTTTTCCTTACCACCTGGAGTTGGCCATGCTCCCCCTCTCCCTTTCTTCTGCTTTCTGCTTCTCTTTTTTTTTTTTTTTTTAACATCTTTACTGGGGTATAATTGCTTTACAATGGTGTGTTAGTTTCTGCTTTATAACAAAGTGAATCAGTTATACATATACATATGTTCCCATATCTCTTCCCTCGTATGTCTCCCTCCCTCCTGCTTCTCTTTTTGAGCTTCTTATCCTAAGGCAATTGGTCAGAAGGAAGCTGCAAACCAAAAGATAACAGGCTATCCTGCTACCAGAATGATACATAAAAATCCCACTGCACTTATGCTACAGACCAGACTCCATCGACGGCCCAGATCGGCCTGGCACCGTCCAACACAGTAGCCACTAGCTGCATGTGGCTACTGAGCATTTGAAACATGGTGAGTTTGAACTGAGATGTGCCACATCTCATGGAACATACTCATTGGATTTTAGTGACTTTGCACCAGAAAAATAAATAATTTTTTTTTTTTCCCTGATACGCGGGCCTCTCACTGTTGTGGCCTCGTCCGTTGCGGAGCACAGGCTCCGGACGCGCAGGCTCAGCAGCCACGGCTCATGGGCCCAGCCGCTCCGCGGCATGTGGGATCTTCCTGGACCGGGGCACGAACCCGTGTCCCCTGCATCGGCAGGCGGACTCTCAACCACTGTGCCACCAGGGAAGCCCCAAAATAAATAATTTTGATAATTGTTTCTATTAATCACATGTTGAAAGGATAATGTTTTGAATATTTTGCATTAAATAAAACATACACATCTTTCTTGATTTATGATGTGGTTTCATCATCAGTTAAACCCATCATCAGTTGAAAATGTCATAAGTTGAAGATGCATTTAATACACCTAACCTACCAAACATCACAGCTTAGCCGGGCCTACCTTCAATGTGATTAGAACAGTTACATTAGCCTCCAGGTGGGCAGAATCATCTAACGCAAAGCCTATTTTTATAATAAAGTGCTGAGTATCTCACGTAATTGATTGAATGCTGTACTGTAAGTGGGAAGCAGAATGACGTCTGCGTCCAGAATGACTGTAAGTGTATTGGCTGTTTTCCCTTATGATCGTGTGGCTGACTGGGAGCTGTGGCTTCTACTGCCCAACATCACGAGAGAGGATCGGACCACATATCGCTAGCCCAGTAGAAGATCAGCATTCAAAACGTGAAGTGTCATTTCTACTGAATGTCTATCACTTTTGCACCATCATAAAGTCGAAAAATCGTAAGTCGGGGACCATCTGCATTATTAAATTTAATTTCACTCATTTCTTTTGAACTTTTTTAATGTGGCTACTAGAAATTTTAAAATCACGTGCATGACTGACACTATATTTCTATTGGGTGTCACTGATCTAACGAATACCTAATATTCAGCCTCAATTCTTGCTGCTTTTCCTACCACAATCCACGCTCCAGGTACAATGAACGCCTCCCAGGCCTTCTAGCCTTGAATGTCCCCTATCTCTACCCAGCCCTTATTTAGCTGGAACATTTTTTCAGTTCATTTACTTTTACTCATCCTTTGGGCCAGAGTTCAAATATTATTTCCTTGGAGTAGTGTGGTGCGTGTTCAGCCTTTCAAATTTGGGTTTAAGGGCCTCTCTCTGCAACCTCACAACCCCCTCTGTTTCAGTCCATCACAGCACTTGCCAGGCTGTGGTGATTGACTTTCTGTCCCTCCAGCCTGTAAGCAACAAGAGTGAAGGAACTGCTACTATAGCTGGTACATATTAGGTGTTCAAGAAATACTTAAGGGATGAATGAAGGACACCTAATCTGATCATACTGCCTCAAGAGCACCCAACACCCTGCAACAGGGATCAGCAAACTACAGCCCCAGGACAAATATAGCCTGACCCCTATTTTTGTAAATAATATTTTTGGGGAACACAGCTATGCTCATTCGCTGACATACCATCTATGTCTACTTTTTTTTTTTTTTTTTTTTTTTTTTATTTGCCCCCTGACCCTCCCAGCTTCTGGTGGATATGAGCATCCTTTGATGTGTGGCCATATCACTGCATTCGGCGCATGGCCCCAGCCGCTCCGCGGCATGTGGGATCTTCCCGGACCGGGGCATGAACCCGCGTCCCCTGCATCGGCAGGCGGACTCTCAACCTCTGCGCCACCAGGGAAGCCCTACTTTTGAAGTAGAGATAAGTAGTTGCAACAGAGATCATATGGCCTACAAAGCTTAAAATATTTACTGTAGGACCCTTTAAAGAAAGTTTGCTGAACCCAACCCTATCAAATAATGCCCACCTCTTCAGGACACATCACGGCTTACCTGTCCAGCCTTATCTGACGGTGCTCCACCTACAATACCTCTCTGTTTCAGGTGTGTTGGACTACTGGCAGTGCCACTAACCTCCCACACTGGTGTTCCTCCATTCCATCTCCAGTACACACTGTAGCTCTCAACATTCCCATATATGTAAATATATATATATGTGTTGTGTGTGTGTGTGTGTGTGTGTGTATATAAACACATGTATACTGCAATTATAATTATATATTATAAAAATGAGTATATATTCACTTCTAAGTCTTTCTCCTCTAGACTGTGAACCACTCAAGAGAGGGAACAACACATTCATTCAGCACTATGTATTAAGCACCCAACATGTTTCGGGAGCTAGAGACAGAGTGGTCATGATGTTCATGGCATTTATAACCAGTGGGATGGGCAGTGAGACCACTCCCCCTCAACTCTGTCCCCACTGTCCGACCCAGGGCCAGGCATGTTGTAGTCGCCCAGCACATGTTTGAGTGAATGAATGAATGTCTCCCCCCAGAATCACACTTTTATCTTTACACAATGCTATCAACATTGAAGTGAAATTAGGAATCAGACCTGTTTCTATGCCCTGCTTTGACAGGCAGGCGGACATGAAATAATGGTTCAGAACATAGATCTTGGAGGCAAACTTCCTGGGCTTGAATCTTGGATCTGCCACCGGCTCTCTGTGTGATCTTGGGTCAACTGCTAGAACCTGGTGTGATTCATTCTCCTTGTCTATAAAGTGGGGATTAAAAAACAAAGCCATTTTGCAGAAATGCCATGTAGATTCAATAACGAATACTGTGTATGCAGAATGCACAGACCAGTGCTTGGCCCACAGTAAGTGCTTTGTAAGTGTCGTCTTTCATTATTGGCATTGTCACTGCTGTTGTCATCACTGCCTAAGCAGGGGCATGTGACAACTTTAGGGGCTTCATTGGTCACATGGGGACAGTGATATCTGTTCTGCCCACTTTGCTGTGGGAGTCTGATTAGAGACAACAGTGAAAGGGCTTCATAACCTGTAAAGTGCTCTCCAGATGACAGCCATGGGGACGATTATCTCCCAGATGTGTGGGCCACGCCATCACAGGCACATCTGCAAGGAGCAGACATCGGGAGGCCTGGTATTCCATCATCTCAGCCTCCGCCTCCTTTTCCCTCCTGCTCTAGTTCCTGCCCTCACAAAGTCCTTTCTCCCACCCAGGGGCAGCTTGCCAGTTCCAGGGTTGGAGCAAGAAGAATCTCATTCCTCTGTTCTCTGCCCAACGTGGAAATTCCATCTCTGTAATTTCCATCATGTTGGAGTTGCAATGAAGGTCCATTAAGGCTTCTTATGGGTAGAGAGAAGGGTGTGGAGAGAGAGGGGGAAGGGGAATCCCTTTCACTGGGATTTTTACTAGAACCCCTGGATTAAATCTTTCCATCCAGTCACCAAAGCCCTCAGTGGGTCATGGCTACTGCTAGAATGTGATTTTTTTAAAAACAGACCAACAGCCAAAGAATGCTTCACTGAATTGAAGGACACAACCATTGCAATTTTTTTTCCCCAGCCTTTTTTCCCTCTTTGCTTTCCGAAATACACCACCATCTAGGTTAGTTCTCAAAGCAGTTTTGGATTTAAGGCTGAGACTGCTTTGTAGGGAGTCCCCCAGAGTAAGTCAGCTCTGTTCAATACAAATTGGATGCTCCAGGCACCGTGCGGGGCCTCAGAGGCCCCGAGGTGAGTGAAGCACTCTCCGGTTGCTGAAGATCACACAGCCTGGAGGGGAGACAGTCATAAAACCCAGAGGTCTCTGAACTGCTGTGGCAGGGCTAACATAAATGTGATCCCTGGCACTTGAGGAATCTCAAAGGAGTGGGCAGGTACCTAGCTTTTGTGTTGCCTGAGCCCAGCACAGGACCAAGCACGGAGTAGGTCCTGCACAGGAATATCATGAATGAATACATGAGCCCTATATCTGAGAGTTCAAGGAAGGCTTCCCAAGGAAAACACTCTTGCATCATGGTTGAATATCCATGCCAGGGTTCATAGGTTGCAAGCGGCAGCAACAGAATTTGACACAAGGAGAACTCATCATGAGCATTTGGGGGAGCTTGGTCCACAGGTTTCCACCTGTGCAGAAAAGAAGGCTGGAGAACAAGACTTGAAAGAGCTAGAAAGCCAGGTGGGGTCAGGGGCTCAGTAGCAGGAAGAGCTCAAAAATCTCATCCAGGCCCCACGGCTAACCCCCCACTGTTCCTCTCTTGCCTCACTCTGCTCAAGACTCAGAGTCCTGAGAGTGAGGCTCTAGCTGGCACCTCTGCCTGGCTTATGAGAGGAATCATCAGTAGTGGGAGAATATAAACTGCAATTTACGTTCCACCAAGACCATACCCAATGGGGTGGTTCCCACCCTTTCCTTCCAAAAAAATCAGGGTGTTGCTGAGAAGGAGTAACTGTGGCTGAACAGCCAAAAAAGACATTGCAACTACCTAACAGACTCAGGCAGACGAATAAAGACGGCCAGAGTATGCACACTCTCACAGAAGCAGGATGAGTAAAGTTACGGAGGTCTGGAAAAATAAGGAATGGGCAAGGAATTTCAAGCAACTTGGTGTTACTTACATATAAGGCATGAGACAAAAAGTAATGGTACGAACAGGGGCACAACATGGTGATGCTTAAACATGAAATTGCACCGTGGAGTGACTGGGATAATGAAGGAGGCTAGGGAATGCCACTCTTGCCTGTGTCCCTGCTGCCTGGAAATATTACGTTGTTTTTGCCCAGCGTCAAGGACTGCAGCGTGTTCTGTAACTGTTACAGCCCACTGATACTGGGACAAAGAGATTAAACAAGTCCAAATACCATTAACCCAATTACAGATGTGCTGAGCGGGCTCTGAGCTTGACCGGTCCCCAGCTGGAAGTTTCACTTGAACACTTATAAAGGAACGAGGGCAAACAATTCTCATCGGAGGCCCATGCCCCATGCCCCCAACCAACTAAGGAAACCTCTACTGTCCAATAATCATCCTTTATTCTGTTTTTGTTTGTTGATTTTGTTTGTAGCACAAGACCCAGTTTCTTATGTAACAGGTCGTGTGGTGGGGGGAGACGCTCTTTCTCCCTGAAGTTAGGTTTTTCCTGGAACTAACAGTGATGCCAAAGGAATGAGCAAGTGAAAACTAAAGCAAAAGCAAACCACAGGCCTTTCTTGAGCACCTACTGTGTGCCCAGCTCTATGCCAGGCCCTTTCTCATTTACAATGTGTTCCCTACAATGTCCCAGTGAGGTAGGTGAATCTGGTGATTCCTGTTTTCCTAGTGAGAAAGTCTAGCTTCAGGTCTATACAATTCCCATGCTTGGTGAAGCTGGAATTTAAATCCAAGTTTGCCTGACTCTAAAGACCCCTATTCATTCCTCAGAATGACTCTATCCCTTAACACCTCTTTCTGTAGTTATTTACCCCTCATCACAGAGACTTGAATCTCAACCTGGTTGACTCTCAATTTGTACCTGTGTAGTTACGGGAAGGTAAGCACCTCGTACGGAGACAAAACCAGCCTCCCTGGGCAAACCTCTGGTCCCTACTCTATTCTCTTAAGCTCCAACAGAAGAGTCCATTCCTCCAGCTGCACGCCTACTATTACAATATCTAAAGATGAGATTGGGACTCTGTGAATTCTCTCTGTAGGCTCACAGACTCTTTGTGCTGTGGTTGGAAAGGTTCTTGGAAATCATCTAGACCTGTGGTTCTTAAACATGGCATGCATCGAAGTCACCCCGGCTCATGTAAAAGTACAGATTCCCAGGGCTCTCCCAAGATTTACTCAATTGGAATCTCAACAAGTGGGGACTAAAAATCTGTATTTCTCCTAAGCTCTCAGGCTATTTGGACGTTTCAATCCAATTCTCCAAATTATATTACGTGGGAGATCAAGATGCGAAGAGGGGAAGACATTTGCCCAAGGCCACGCAGCCAATGAGTCACATTTTACTTTCCAAGCAGGCAGGGCCAGCCTTGCTGATCCCCTCGGACAGCCCCTCTCAACCCCGGCTCTTGCTCCGCCCGTGGAAGGCTGTGCGTTGACTGTGGAGTTGGAATAGCTTGCAAGCAAGTGAAGAAACTACGTCATCCCCGATCATAAAACCTGGTGAGCCGCAACCAGGCTGGTATTTGGACTACAGAACTGCCTGGGGAGGCCGGCCTGACTTGGCACTGGCCTTGCCTCCTGAACAGAGGTAAGGCTTTCTTCCCTGCCCCTCCCCACCTGCCCAGACGTCAGGAAAGAGGATGGGCCTGAGGTTACCAAGGGGTCAGAAGAGCACTGGAGATAGAAATCGGAATATTCCGCACTCGATTCTGTCAGCTGCATGACGTGGTACAGGTAGTTCTTCCTTTCTGACCCTCAGTCTTCCCATTTATAGAATGGGAGCATTGGCCTCTGGTGTGGTTATGAGAACAGAGCTGCAGAGTCACCACGTCTTAAGTTAGACTGCATCCCAGCTCCTTACCCACCGTGTGACCCAGGCCCATCCCCTAACCTCCCTGAACATCAGGACGTGTTCTGTAAGATGGGGATGTTGGAAGCCATGTCATGGGGGGTGTGAGACAACTAAATGAGATAGTGCAACTAATGCGCTTGCACAGACCCTGGCCCTGGAAAGTGCTCAACAAATGGTAATTATTGCTCTTGCTGCTATCGAAATTTGTCATTTCTCATCTGAATCCCCAAGAGGCCAGCCTCTCTGGCCCAGGGGGAGGGTGCTGAGGCCTTACATTTGAACACACTTCAGTTCCTATACAGAGGGCTTCCAGCCACCCAGTGGCTCCTCGGCAACTCCACCAAAGGATGTCTTGGCATACCCCAAAGGGGACGGCTGGCTCCAGGGTCAGAAGTAAGAGGCCCAAAGACTTGTTCTGGCCTGGAGATCCTGTGTGAACACAAATCCAGCCTCAGTTTCCTTGTCTAAGAAGTACAGATCGGGACTTCCCTGGTGGTCCAGTGGTTAAGACTCCGAGCTTCCACTGCAGGGGGCATGGGTTTGATCCCTGGTCGGGGAACTAAGATCCTGCATGCCGTGGCCAATAAATAAATAATAAAATAAAAAGTATAGATCTTCTAGCCCTGTCCTAGAAGACTCACATAAAAATGATTTCAAGACTACGTAGAGCTGCATTAGCACATATCTTCTGAGCACCTGCCCTATGGTTTGACCTGTCCTGGGCACAGAAGACATAAAACATGGTCTGACCCAGGAGTTCACATGTTAGGAGAAAACAGAATCCTAGAGACATAATTAGAACTCAGTGGACTAAGTAGAAACATCACAGAAGTATGGAGATTGTGAGAAGCAAAAGGAGGAGCCCCTGTTCTGGATTTGGGGGTCATGGTCAGAGCAGCTTTCTTGGAATAAGTAACGCTTCTCTTCTGGGGGTTTGACCTGTAAACAACTGCATCCTCCTACAAATACATAGGATTGTTTGCTCTCCGTTTCCAGTGTGGGCCCTGAGGGCTTGAGAACCTAGAATGTTAGAGCCGAATGTTCGTCAGTGAAGTGCTATTCTTACCAATGTGTTTATGAAAAGACACCAAAGGCAAGACTGGGGAGAAACTAGCCCGGGGTCCCCTCACCTGTTAGCGTTGGAGCTGGGTCCAGAAATGAATTCTTAACTTCCCATTTGGGGCACCTGCTGACAACCTCCTCGCCAGCTTCCTCGTTCTTCTCTCTCTCTCTCTCTCTCTCTCTCTCTCTCTCTCTCTCTCTCTCTCTCTCTCTCTCTCACACACACAGACACACACACACACACGTACACACACGCTTGTCCAGCAGAGCACACCTGTGCTCTCCTCTCTCTCTCTCTCTCTCTCTCTCTCTCTCTCTCTCTCTCTCTCTCTCTCTCTCTCACACACACAGACACACACACACACACGTACACACACGCTTGTCCAGCAGAGCACACCTGTGGGCCCTCACCCTCTCCTCCTGCCAACTCCTGTAAAACAGGAAAACAGAGCAGCTTGGCTTCAGCTGTAACATGTACAAATACACGCAGCAAAGTTTCCAAAGGGATATGGAGAGTGAGGGACAGTGGGCGCCTTTCAGGGTCTGGCAGGTTTACGGGCCACACAGAGCCCATGGGTTTTGGATGGCTGCGACCTTCTTTCCAGAACCTTCCTGTGCGGCACCGATGGTGCAGATTGGAAGGGCCACTGTTCTCAAGGGGTCCTGGGCATTCATGTGCTTCCCAGGATCCTCCCTCAGGATCCCCTCATTCTAGGCATCAAGCTCGATTTTGCTGGATGAATATATACTTTGCTCTGAACTAGGCCCAGTGAAAGGCTCTAAGGTACAGAGAGAATCCTGCCCAGACCACGCACTTGCATTCCTCATGGTCCTATGGGGGACAGTGACACTGAGTGAGGAAAACACTGGAATGGAGGCAGGGAATCCTCGCCGTAAGACCCCAGAGGAAAGAGTTACCAACTCCCTCTGGCAGAGGCAAAAGGTCTCAGGGAGCCAGTGAAAGATATTTCAGCTGGAGATGCCCAAGCTGGAAGGGCATTGCTAAGAGGGGGATCAGCATATGCAAAGGCTAAGAAGGAAGGTGTGAGAGGGCATTTCTGGGGATTTTTCAATGTGGCTGCAGACTAGGGTGTTGAGTACAAGAATGACAACAATAACTAACACTTATATAGTACTCGTTACATGCCAAGTACTATTCTAAATATCTGACATATGTGGACTCATTTAATCCTCACTCTAACCTTATGAGGGGTGCTACTATTTCCCTCAATCGGGCAGAGGAGAAAACCAAGGCATGGAGAGGTTGTCACTTGTCCAAGGCTGTCAGACTCTTAGCAACCAGTGGTTGTATGACCACGAGTGGGACTGGGATTGTTTCTAGGGCACTAGAGTTGGCTGGGGATCCAGGATCTATAGCCCTGCTGGGACCTTAAGCCTGTCTAGACTGGCCAAATGGAGCCATTCATTCTGCCATTGTCAACCTCAAAGGGAGGTAGTGAAGATTAAAGGGAGAGAGAGGTGAAAATGTTCTTTATACACGAGTCATCATCTAATATACTTCCTCGGGTCCATGGCACATATATCTTCCCCACTATGGTGGGGGCATACGGAGAACCCAAGGCCCACAGACAGGGAATGGCTTTTGCTCAAGGTCACCCGGCCGCTCTACTACACAGGCAAGACTAGAGTCCAGAGCCACCTCCCACCTCAGAAGGCAAGAGAGTTGTTCTAACAGTAGTTAAAATTCTGGGGTCAGATGATACCTGGATTGAAATTTTGGTTCTGCCACTCACTAGCTGCCTGAGACCAGGGAGTTTCTTAAATCCTCTAGGGTTCAATTCCTTCATCTATAAAATGGGGTGATAATTTATATATCACAGAGTTGTTGTAAGAAGTATATGAAATATATACGTAAAGAATCCGGCATATGGTAAGCAATCAATCAATTAAATGATAATGGTGATGAGGATAGTGATGATAGTGATGATGATGATGATGACGATTGATGATGATGATGATGATGGTGGAGTGGGAGGGGGAAGGAGAGAGGAAGAGGAGGAGATGATGAAGAATCCAGCACTCTTTTCATAAGTTCAGTGCTTAACTCCTCCACAAGATTCTTTGCTGGCTTTATATAGTCCCTCACTAGGGGACGTTTGGAACTCATAACACATTTGTGCATAGTGACACACGGTTCCGTGCATGGCTTCCACGTAAAGCTAAATTATATTCTTGGTTCTCTTACCTTCCAATGACTATATTTGCATGATACAAATCCTGCGTCGTCCATGCACTGTCCACTGAGCCCAAGTGGATTTGTCATCCACTTCATGTCGCGCGTTCTGCCCAGTCTAACGCTCAGACACCAGAGAAGAAAGGGAAGACCCAAGTCCCTGGGCCTCTTAGTTAGCAAGTCTTGTTGACTCACCTCAGATCCAGCCTCACCACTGCAATGGCCCTATAGCTCAGGCATTCTCTTCTCCTTGCTAAACAACACTTATCTAGTCTACCCTACCCCACCTTACCCTACCCTACCTTACCCTACCCTACCTTACCCTACCCTACCTTACCCTACCCTACCGTATCCTACCCTACCTTACCCTACCCTACCGTATCCTACCCTACCGTATCCTACCCTACCTTACCCTACCCTACCTTACCCTACCCTACCGTATCCTACCCTACCTTACCCTACCCTACCGTATCCTACCCTACCGTATCCTACCCTACCTTACCCTACCCTACCTTACCCTACCCTACCGTATCCTACCCTACCTTACCCTACCCTACCTTACCCTACCCTACCGTATCCTACCCTACCTTACCCTACCCTACCGTATCCTACCCTACCGTATCCTACCCTACCTTACCCTACCCTACCTTACCCTAACCTACCTTACCCTACCCTACCTTACCCTACCCTACTGTATCCTACCCTACCGTATCCTACCCTACCTTACCTTACCCTACCCTACCTTACCCTACCCTACCGTATCCTACCCTACCCTATCCTACCCTACCCTACCCTACTCTATGCTGTCTAGTGCCACTGGCTCTCTCCCTTCTCCCCAGTCTCCTACTTTGCAACCAGAAGCGTGTTCTCAAAATGCTTATCTGCCTACGTCACACTCCTGCTTTCAATCTAATGCCTTCCAATGGCCGGTGTGCTCTATACTGCCAACTTCTCCAAACACACCCTCCCGTCTCAGCCCACACCAATTGCTCACCATCCCTCAAACATGGCACACTCAGAAATATGCTGGTCTCTCTGCCCATAATGCCCCTTCTCTTCCACTCTACTTACTGAACTTATACATCCTTTGACTGTAAAGGCTTTCCTGGTGACTGTCTTCCTGATGCAGAGTTAATCTCACCCATCCCTTCTCATGTAAATAAGCCACTGTAATAACTATTTATTGAGAGCCTTATTCTCAAGGCTTTATATTCATTATCTAATTTAACCTTCCCAACAGTACTTTGAGGTAGTGCATTCATTCCCTTTATGATGAAGAAAGTGAGGTTTAGAGAAGTTAAGTTAACGTCAGCTAACCTGAGTCTCTTAATTAGCAAGACCTGTTGAGTTTGCTTTATACGTTTCTCTCAGGGTCCAGCCCTCCCTCACCATAAACTGCACAGCCAGTAGTTAAACTCAGATTGCCTTGATTCCAAAATGTCTGATTTTATCACACTGTATTTAGTTAGCTAAGTTCTGGGAGTTTCTTAAGGGCAGGATCTGGGTCCTGTTCATCTTAGTACCCCAAACCTGGAAATTAGTACTCAAGCATTGGTTGGAAGTTAGAGGGACTTAGTTTCCGACTTAAGATGGAGAAGGGGGGCATGACACCCATTTGCCCTAGCAGGTAGTAAGCACAGCACTCACCAGTTTGAAATACTTAAAGTCTGTCCAGGTTTAGATCTCAGGATCTCAACGTCATGAATTGCTAACTACAGGATTTGAAGCAGGTTATTCAACCTGTCTAAACCTCACTTTCTTTAATTGGAAAAATGGTAACCACACTAGCACGTGGCTAGTGTTTTGCATGTTTTGCACGTGGTTAAACGTGATAAGTATGTCGAGTCACTGCGAGGAGAACTCCCCGAATGGTAGCTATCAGCACTTGTCCGTGAAATGCGCTCCATCGTGAAACCTGCCTAGAGAAGACACTTCTTGACCATACAGAGGATGGGAGTCACGTAGAGGCGATTTCCTGTGCGCCCCTAACACACACCTCTGTGTGTTCACGACTCCTCCATTCAGAGATGGAAACCATATGGAAAGTCCCATCTTTGCCAGCAGAGTGAGACATGAGATCCCCTGGCACTTGTTGTGGCAGTGCATGAATCAATCTGTCTGTGCAGAGGACAGGGCGCTGGACCCAGAAGCTTCATTTGTACCTCAATAAGGTTTCTTTTTCCAATGAAACAGCTTAACAAACACTGGTTTAACCTCCTTGCCTGCGATGGCAAGGCCCCCCACCACGCACACACCTGTCTCTCCAGGCTTCTCAATCCCACTCCTGAGGGTCTTATGGTGGCTGGGAAGGGCAGGCGGCTCCACAGTGCCAGGAAAAGCAGGCTGAAACCCGGGAGGGGCGTGGACGGGAGAACGAGCTGGGCACAGCCTGATGGTGGATATTCACAGGGGCCAGCCACCTTTGGCAAACTGGGCAGGTATCCAGAGGCCACAGCCATCTGTGAGAGCCTCAGAGAAAGGCGCATACTTCTTGGGGCTCTTGCTATTGTGTTAAGTTCCACCACCGTGGCCACTGCTCTCTGAGTTAAACTTTTGGTACTATTTACAACCCATATACCTCACAGGGATGCTAGTCATTAATTCCTGCTCTTAATCAGAGTTCTCTATGACTTTCGCAGACAGTTTCCTACTTATCTCTTCAGGATTAATAGCATTCTGCATATTGTCTATTAGGAGGAGAAAAAGACCCTGCTATATATTGCGCTGGGTGCATTGTAGCTGCTATCACACTCAAGCCTCACAATAACGCCAACAAAATACCTCATTTTGTTGATGGGGACACTGGGGTTCAGACATCAAATTACTCATCCAAGGGCAATAGCTGGTGAATAGCGGCAGATGCAAATTCAAACTTAATCAGGCTCAGACCACAGCCCCGGCGCACTGGGGAATTTAACTTTATGCAACTGTTGAGCTAAACATTTCCTCAGGTTGTGTCAACACAGTGGAAAGCTATAGCAATGGGGTGACTCAAGTAAAGGCCTGGGACCTAGGGCTCTGGAAAGGGTACACATGACAGCAATTTAGAGTAGGGTCTGGCATGTGGCAATACTGCAGACTGAATGTTTGTGTACTCCCCAAATTCATATGCTGGAAACTAATCCCCATTGTGATGGTATTTAAAGGTGGGGCCTTTAAGAAACGATTAGGTCATGAGGGTGGAGCCGTCATAAATGGGATTAGTGCTCTTATGAAAGAGACCCCAGAGAGATCCCTCTCCCCTTCCACCACATGAGGACCCAGCAAGAAGACGGCTGCCTATGAACTCACCAGCTCTCACCAGACACCAAATCTGCTGATGCCTTGATCTTGGACTTGCCAGCCTCCAGAACTGTGAAAAACAAATTTGTAGTGTTTATAAATCACCTAAGCTATGATGTTCTTTTATACCATAACTGACTAAGATAGGCAAGAACTCTATTCCTTTTCTTTTCATCCTCCTTTTTTTGAATGATGTTTATTCTTCTCTGACTGTACTATACTTGGAAGAGTAGTCATGAACAGTGTAGTGGGAATTTATTCATCTAAATTCCACCTTCATACTTACAGAAATGCAAATCCAATAATAGTAAAATTTCTTAAAAGAGCATCTTTGAGCTTAGATTGTTGGAGGTTGAGCAGATCTTTGGGCACCTGAGTCGTTTGGAAGGATCTCCTTCTGCTTCATTTCTCCATGTGGATTATTACGGTCCTTTGGTGGGAATTCAGCATGTAGGTTTTCGGGGAGGGGATTAGGGATCTCATCAGCACTCATCAAAACCGAGAAATACGCTTATTTTCTTTTATTCTACTGCTTTTATTCTACTGATATTCAGCATTTTCCCCTCTGAATTCCCATTGCGCCCGTCACTCTAACAGGTGTCGTCCCCGCATTATGAAACACCTGACCTACATCCTATTTCCTCCAGCAAGCTAGCATCTCTGAGCTACTGCCAGGAAGTTAAGGACATATACAGCCTCTTTGTATTCATTACCCTCCCCGGGAACACAACGGAAGTAAACAATTGCCATTTAAAAGTAGACTTAATGGGGGAAGGTTTCCCTCATTACCTCAGGATCCAAACTGCCATCACTTCTGGAAAATGACAGTAGTCACCGTCTTCAAAGCCTTTTCCGGTCCGACCTCCATTCTGGCGCTGGAATGGTTTTTCTTAAAGAGCAAGTTGACTCCTCTGCTAACGTTCCGCAGTGGCTTTCAGTTACTTCAAATACTGTCAAACTTTTTGTCCACGGCTTGCAATGCTCTGCCTAGCTCCCAGCCTTACCTCTTGCTTCTTCCTACTTTGATCTCTAGTCTCAAGGAAAGTGCTTGCAGCCCTCGAAGGAGTACACTTTCTCTTATCTCTGGGCTGTTATTCACAGGGTCCCACCTGCCTGGAGCAAATCCCATTCTCCCCGCCCCCCCCCATCTTTTGGGCGTAGGCATCACTTTTTCAGAACCCCTCCAGGTTGTCTCACAACCCAGCAATGAGCTCAGAGAACCTCCATTCTTCCCCTACCACAGCCTGAAATAACTGGCTACCTCTCTATAATTTCCATTGGACTGTACACTCCCTGAGGAGAGGGAACATCTCTGTCTTTAGTGGCGTGCCTAGTGTACAGGAGAGAACAAATAAATACCTGTTGAGTGAATAGACGGAAGTCCCCCATCAGTAAGAAACAGCACCCGAGCAGAAAGAGAGACAATAGGAATTTTTAATGCATGGAGAGCCCTGCAGGGACTCTGGGCAGACCCACAGGCAGCAGGAAGAGGCAGGGGTCCTGCAGACTCAAACGCGTCCGAAAAACAAAGTCCTAGAGACCCAAGCTTCCTCACTGCAACAATCCTCGGGGATGCCCTCCTGATGCTGAAGAGGTCCAGTTGTCTCTCCATAGGTCTGTCGTCTCCTCCTGGGGTCCGCGGCAGGAAGGAAGCTGAGTGTAGCAGGAGGGAGGAAGAAGGGGAAAGGCCTCTTGGTCTCCACCTGAAAAGCTCCTGCCTCGGGATTGACCACCATCCAGAAGAAAGTGTTTAAAAAGGAGAGACTTTGATAGAGTCAAATAAGATCTTAGAAAAAAATAAAAGATAGGGGGAAATGAATAATTCCAGTGGTTACAAAGTTCTCTGTCGGCTATCCACAAGAGAAGGAGTTTGCTTTGGCCTTGCTGGCAGGCCTTATCTGCCAGGCCCGTCCTCAGCTGTCCCCCAGCCCACCCAGGCGCCAGGATCCACGAGAGCACCGCTCCCCCTCCCACGGAGAGTCTCTGTGCTCACGGAGGGCAGCACCCTCCCTCACCGGCCCTTGGACTCCCCATACGTGTTTCGGGCCATGGACACCATCTTCTCCTCGCATGTGATTTTGGTGTCCTTGAGGATGCTGTACCACACCATACCCACAGGCCGGACCTCCTCGCTGCGGCAGAAAAGGTAGGGCACGGTGTCCACGCGGCTCTGGATGTAGGCGCTTCGGAGGAGGCTGGAACAGTGGCTGCTCACCTTCTCCAGACGCCGCAGGATCAGGTGGGCCTTCCTGGAAGACAGAGGAGGTGCTAATGAAGGAAGGGGCCTAGATCGAGCATCAGGCCTTTGAGGGGGGTGAGTTAAATGTCAGCAGACAGACGAGGACTTCTTGTCCCAACAATTCCCTAGCCGTGCCTGACTCGAATGTGGTACTTTGAACGCCGTTCAAAATTCCCTTGCAACTTGTCCTCTTTAACTGTGCAAGGTGTAAAAAGTAAAAGAGCGGTATAACCTTTGACCTAACACTTTCACTTCTGAGATACAAGCATTACAAGGTAAGCAGGCTGAGGACTCTGACCAAGTAAGTGTAAATGATTATAACAATGATACATGACAACAAGAACAAAAACTAAAATGTATTAACTCCATGAGCGTTTAAAAATACATTTTAAATTTAAAACTTTTTCTATAATCATTTAAAAATTTGTCTATAATCTTCACAATAGCCCTGACAATATTGTTATTTCCACATATAGTCAATGGCCATGGAGCCCAGGTTTCAGAGAGGTGACACTACTTGACCAAGGTCAAACATCAGGTTGACCACTGGAGTTGGGCATTTGGATCTAGGCCTGAACACCCACCAAGTCCCCCTCTGGCCGCTTTCTTACTTTTCTAATTCTCTCACACTCTTTTCTCATAGTCAGAATAAAATCTTGTCCTCTGTGCTTCTAAATTCATGAAAGCCTTTATATGTATATACCCAAATCAGAACTTCTCTGTTTCATTTTTCTTATCTCTAAAATAGTGATGGTGGCCTTACTGGTTGTCAGATTAACTAAGAGAAATGCCCAAAGGCTGGCCCTGAGTAAGCTCCCAATAAATGATAGCTTCTATTATAGAGAATTGTTGTGATGATGTCTCAGGGTCAAGGTCATACTGGACACTAGTCTCAGCAAGAATCGCCCTGGACTGTGGGGGTCATCACTAGGCACTTATCTAGAGCTCTTTCTGTAGCACCAGACAGTGGATCCTCGGGGAGACCTGAGGGCTGCAGAGAAAATTAAAGCAAGCATCTTTGAGATCACCTAGTCCAAGGCTTCTCAACAGAAGCGCCACTGACATGTAGGCTGGATAATTCTCTGCTGTGGGAACAGTCTTGCAGGACATTTAGCAGCATCTCCAGGCCTCTGCCTACAAGATACCAGTAGCATCCGCAGCCCCAGGCATGACAATAAAATTGCCTCCAGACATTGCCAGATGTCCTCTGGGGGCCAAAATCACCCCCATTTGAGAACCAGAGACTTAGTCTGACCTAATCTCATTAAAGATGTGGAAACTGAGGGGGCTTAGAGAGGGAAAGGAATGACCTTTTCGCGGGTCACACCATAAGTCAGCTTTGCTGTCCAGGTGTCCATCTCCTTGTGGAATCCACTTTTCTCTACATCTCAGCATCCTAAGATGCCTAGGGATCCTGAGGGGCTAAATGACAGGCTCTCTCCTGCTGTCCTCTCCATGCCCCTCTGAGACCCCAGGAGGGAGGGCGTTTTACGACAACAGACCCCACAAATGGGAGACTGTTTTAGGCACCCGCGTGGCGGCCGGAAAAGGGCCGGGCTTATGCGTGTAGCTTTTGTGGGCACGATTTATGAAGTGCCTTTCAAAAAGTCCTCTTTGTACAGTTCACCACTTGGGTGGAATGTTTCCTGAGGTGCCAAGAATTCATAGCTTTATAATCACACTCGAGTTACCACTCGACCCACAAGCCTCTTTCACCTCTGGCAGGCGCCTCCGCAGGGGGAGCCCAAGGAGCTTACTCTCAGCCCTCCTTGTTTCAGTTCCCGCTCTGTTCCTTAGCAGCTCGGTGTCCTTGGGAACTTTACTTAACGTCTCTGAACTTGTTTCTTCACTTGACAGATGGGGCAGTTAAGAAGTTAAAGGAGACAAAGTCATTGGTTGCTCCTTTACAGAGCATTTATTATACGGCAGAGCTCCCGATTCAGTAGGAAAAGACAGACAGATGTAAAATTGAAACACCCGTGGCAAGAGCAATGATAAAAGAAGGCGTGGGAGGGCTTCCCTGGTGGCGCAGTGGTTGAGAGTCCGCCTGCCGATGCAGGGGACACGGGCTCGTGCCCGGGTCTGGGAAGATCCCACATGCCGTGGAGAGGCTGGGCCCGTGAGCCATGGCCGCTGGGCCTGCGCATCCGGAGGAGCCTGTGCTCCGCAACGGGAGAGGCCACAACAGTGAGAGGCCCGCGTAACGCAAAACAAAAACAAAAACAAAACAAAAGAAGGCATGGGAGCTGTGGGAAACAGAGGACAGTGCCTAGGTAGGATTGGGAAATCCAAGAAGACTTCCTGTAGAAGGGGAACTTGTGCTGAGCCTCAGTAATGAGTAAGGTTTAGGTAAAGAAGAGGGCACAGGCATAACAGGAAGCCTAGGTAAAGGCACAGAGAGAAGGGATTTCATGGTGAAATACGGTGTGCAAGTGGGCTCACGGTGGGAAACGGGAGAAGTGGCAGGAGCCCAGCCACCGGAGCTTAGAAGCTGGGGCATTTGCTGTATAGAGTAATGGTGTACCACACAGGCTCTAGAGCCTGGTTGCTCAGGTTCAAATCCTGCCTCAGCCACTTACTAGCTCTGTGATATTGAGGAAATTGTTTAACCAGCTGTGCCTCAGTTTCCTTATCCATAAAATGGGAATAATGACTACATCGACCACAAAGGTCGTTTTAAAAATCAAAAAAAAAAAAAAAAAAGAAACATTAATGAGTCTGTCATACAGAGTGAAGTAAGTCAGAAAGAGAAAAACAAATACTGTATGTTAACACATATATATGGAATCTAAAAAAAAAAATGTTTTTGAAGAACCTAGGGGCAGGACAGGAATAAAGACACAGAGGTAGAAGATGGACTTGAGGACACGGGGAGGGGGGGAAGGGTAAGCTGGGACGAAGTGAGAGAGTGGCATGGACACATATACACTACCAAATGTAAAACTGATAGCTAGTGGGAAGCAGCCACATAGCACAGGGAGATCAGCTTGGTGCTTCGTGACCACCTAGAGGGGTGGGATAGGGAAGGTGGGAGGGAGACGCAAGAGGGAGGGGATATGGGGATATATGTGTACGAATAGCTGATTCACTTTGTTATAAAGCAGAAACTAACAAACCATTGTAAAGCAATTATACTCCAATAAAGATGTATAAAAACAAAACAAAACAAAACATTAATGAATCTATAGTAAGTCCTCAATAGGGGTAAGTGGGGGGTTATTGAAGACTTTCAAGCAACAAAGTAGCAGGTCCAGAGACAAACTGCTTAAAAATGGTTCTAGCTGCATTGAGGAGAATGAAACCTGGGGAGGTCAAAACCAGCAGCAAGAACCACGAACAGACACAGCCAGGTGTCACGTGTTTCCTGTCACTGCACTTAGGGGTGCTGGCTTGTTTCTCCTCTTGCTTTTAAAAAGCTACTTATTCTTTCTAGTTCCTTATTTACAAAAAGGGAATAACATTTGCCCACCTCATGGAGTTGAAGCGAGGATTAAATAAGTTAATAAGTGTAAAACTCTCTTAGAAAAGTAGTTGGCACATACTAAGTCCCTGATACACGTCAGAAAGTACATCACCATCACCACCACCTCCACCATCAGGATTTGTGTACTGGTTTAAGCTTTGAGCACTTATGTAAGTTAGTGGCAGGAGACAGACAGACAGAAATAGTAACAGCCTCTAATTTAGGGGGAGAGTTCTGGGTTGGAAAACATGCTGGGTGCTACGGGAATATATGAAGTGGGCACCCAATCATTAGTTTGGGGGCTCCGAGAAATCTTGCCAGGGGACATAACATCTGAGCTAGGTCTTCAATGATGAAACAAATTTTTCAGGTAGATGGGAAGGCAGAGGAGATAGCTCATCCAACGTTGGGCTAAAGAGGGCATAAAGCATCAGTTTTTTGAAACGGTTAAGTGCAAAGAATGAGTGAGAGACAAGTCAGTTTGGTAGAGATCAGACCATCCAGACTCTTTCGAGCCATGGTATTCTGTTTTCTGGGTGAGGGAGAGTCATTGTCTGATAAGTCGTAAATACAAGATGAGGCTGGGAAGGACAAGTCCTCCAACATGACCAAATGCTTTGTCTCCAAGGGCCCAGCTATTTCCAAAGAGAGAATCTTGGAACTCAACTGAACCCAGCCTTTGTATGGATGGGGAAACTAAGGTTTGAAATTAGAAAATAATTTGCCTAAAGGAACACCTTAAGTTAGTAACAAAGGCAAAGCTAGAACCTGGGCTCCTAAGTATATAGAGCTAAGATGAAATATTTGGCTCTGGAGTCCCAGATTCAAATCCTAGTTCTATAACTTAGCTATGTGGGTCATGAGCAAGTTCTTCATACTAACCCTTAGTTACTGCAAAGTAAAATGGGAATAACAATGTTTTTGGAAGATGAGATAACCTGGGTAATTTGCTTAGCTCTCAGTAAATGTTAGCCAAGATTCAAAGTCGTATTTTATAGCAGATATAGGACATAGGCTCCAGAGCCCATTAGGGCAAGCCACTTCTTCTCCGTGAGCCTCAGTTTCCTCATCTGCAGAGTGGGGACAGAGACAATTATTTTGTAGTGCTGCTACTAGGCTGGAATGAAATTACCGCCATAGGTATCTAGCACAGGAATTTGCATATAATACGCACTAAACCAATGTCAGTTTGCCTAACTGTCCCCTGCTCTTTCTCCACTGTACACTATGCCTCAGCACCTTGGTCTGCAATGAGACAACAAAGGCAGAAGAACTCAGAAGGTGAAGCCATGAAGAGAAGGGTTGGAGGTGCTCAAAGGCCGAGGAGGGGGACACGGGTGAGAGACAAAAGGTGAGCGTGCTGGATGATAAACTGTAGGCAATGGAGATTCACAAATCCAAGGCCAGGCATGCCCCAAGCTTTGCCTGGAGGGGGAAATTGCAGGTCAGAAGGACCACTTTTCTCAAATACCAGAAATGAAATCTTCCTCCTTGGAGACAGGACCCAGGCCTGGTGGGATAGGAAGTCAGAGGTAAAGGAGGGACAGCACACATTCATTTATCATGGTCCCAGCAGGCAAGATTGAGACAGGAATGGCTTGTGAAGGAGTCAGCAGCTAGACTCAGATGCCGCTTCTTTGGGGAACTGTAGAACCTTGGAGTGACCATTCTCTTCCCATCACCATTACCCGATCCACTGTTGACACAGTTATCGGACACAAACCTAATTCTAAGGGGGCCTTGGAATGGAGAAAAAGAGGACAGACAGTAAGGAAACATCCCCATTGGCCTCTCTCCCTCCTCTCTGTCTCCTGAGCTGAGCTTAAACGTCTCTGTGTTAGCTGACCTCAAGCTTAATGAGAGTCAAGGGCATGGTATAGTTGTAAAAAACTGGAACACAGGGCTTCCCTGGTGGCGCAGTGGTTGAGAGTCCGCCTGCCGATGCAGGGGACGCGGGTTCGTGCCCCGGTCCGGCAGGATCCCACATGCCGCGGCGCGGCTGGGCCCGTGAGCCATGGCCGCTGGGCCTGCGCGTCCGGAGCCTGTGCTCCGCAACGGGAGAGGCCACAGCAGTGAGAGGTCCGCGTACCGCAAAAAATAAATAAATAAAAAACCGAAACAAACAAAAAAACTGGAACACAACCTCTGGAAGTTGAGAGGGCAGATTAAGGGAAATAATGACTTCCATTCACGCTGCCCTTGTCAGGCCACATCTGGAGAGCCCCACTCACTTTGGTAAGAGGGACATGTGCAAACTGCAGCCAGATCATGATGCTGAAGGTTGTCTCAAAAGCAAGTCTTCTGTGGAAGTGCTGAAAGCAGGAATCAAGTGTCACTGAAGCGGGGATTTAGGAAGATGTTTATGTTGTTCTAGTAACTGAAAACAAGAGGGGGAAACCCTGAGGGTCAGGGATGATAATGACTACAGGTGCCCGAGGACCTACTATGTGCCAGAAATCTATGCAACATTGTCTTAAGTGTAATCCTCACTGCAATTCTACAGTGCATACTTTAGTCCCAGTCTTCAGGTGGTAAAAGTAAGCCTCAGGCTGGTCATATGATTTGACTAGGGTTAACAGAGTAAGAACAGCATCTCAGATCGCTTCAGCAAAGCACTTGAGTGTTAACAAACCACTCAAAAACTAACAGAAGGCACACACACACACACACACACACACACACACACACACACACACACACACAAAACCTTAAAACTAAAATCTTCTAAATGTAGATGGGGTCCTTCTATACCTCCAGTGGGTTCCCCTTCACTGGAGATGATCAAATCGAGCATGCCTTAGAAGAGAGGCTGTCTTAGTCTGTTTGGGCTGCTCTAACAAAATACCGTAGACTAGGGAGCTTACAAACAACAGAAATATCTTTCTCATATCCTGGAGTCTGGGAAATCTGGGATCTCGGCACCGGTAGATTTGGTGTGGCGGTTGGTGAACCACTTCCTGGTTCACAGAAGGCACTTTTTCACTGTCCCCTCACATGGCAGAAGGGACAAAAGACCTCTCTGAGGCCTCTTTTATGAGAGCACTAATCCCATTTATTAGGGCACCACTCCTATGACCTAATCAGTTCCTAAAGACCCCTCCTCCTAATTACATCACCTTGGGCATTAGGTTTGCAATACTATATGAACTTTGCAACAGCACGAACATTCAGACCACAGCAGAATCTAACCGTAGTGGGACTGGAGCAGATCTTTGTTGCTTTTGTTTGTTTGTTTGTTTGTTTTTAATCTAAGAGGAATTAGGGGCTTGATTCACAGAGAAATACCATCTGACGAGCAGCCCAGCATGGCTTGTTTCTCAGGAACCTTCATGATTTCCGAAATGCCAAAATATGCAGAAAAAAGAAAAGTGCGTCTGAGATGACAGGAATATGGCTCTAGAAGCCTAAATTTGCTCTTGTTCCCAACGTCCTAGAAATTCCAAGAGAGTGAATCCAAGATATCTAAGGAAAGAGCTAACATAATCTCGGACTGAAAAAGGTACACTGACATCCCAGGCCTGCATATTTTCACTAAGAAGAAAGCAATGACAGTTCATAGCATGTGCTAATCCTTCTCAGATGGGAAAAGCTTCTTGTCTGGCTGAATGAACCAATCCTGGGATGAACCAATCCTGGGATGATTTCTGTGAGCTACTAGCAATGTCTGCCATGGAAGCAAGAGGGGCTGACATCAGAAATCCACCATTCCTAATCTAGCCAGATAAAGTCCACTGAAACAAATCTCTTCAAGTGCTTGCTTTCTTCTCCCTACCCTATCATTTTAATCAGACATAACTGAGAGGATTGAGAAGCTCAAGAGTGGTCAAGGGTATTCTGACTGGAGCAAATTTTGGTCCCTGGCCACCTATAAGTTCAGTTTTTCAATTCTCCTAATAGGAACCGTATGGCTGGGACAGCTGGGTGGCAGCGGGTCTTCTCTGAACAGCTGTTTGCAGTAACCTGTGGTTGCCATGGGAACCAGGCTCTGGAGGACATTGGCCTGATGGATTTATTAGGTAGCAGCAAGAGTCACCCTTTTGTCACTAAATTTTATGGGGGTACATGACCACAAATCCACAGAGGAGTAGAGAACATTTTGGGGTTTGGTGATTATAGGCCAACAAAATCCTAATAGAGCTCATCCCATGATACCAGACCTCAGAGTGCTCCTGGGAAAAGCTCTTATTATCCTAGCCATCCTAGGTTCCTGAGAAACAAGCCATGCTGGGCTAGAGGTGAAAGGACACTCATGGTGTGCCTCTTCTCTGGTCTCTATGACCTTCAGGGCTTGCTGGTTCCTTGGCTTCGCAGCTGGAAGGGACTTTGGAGTCCAGTTCTTTCATGTTGCAAATGAGGCCCAGAATGGAGATGAAATTTGTCCAAGGTTACACAGCAAGTGGGTGGCAAAGCTAGGACATGAACTCAAGGCAGAGTCTCGCTCTCTCTCCTTTACACTTTGATGTTCTGCATACTTGCTAACCCTTAAGAAGCATGGTACGTTTGCCCACAGTGATCCTCTGTCTCAAACCTTTACCCAGCTTTTGGAAGAAAGAACAACTCATGAACAGGGCTCGTCAGAGCCATTATGATCTGACATCTGCTGAACGCTTCAGCCTTGTTTTTTTCCCTTTTCCTTCTCACCTTGAACTCTCTGCCCCCCGGAGACTTATCCTTCCTGACCAAGGTATATTCTCTTACCCCACCCTCTCTCACCCTTGCACTGGTTGCTCCTCCTAATGAGAGCACTCCTCCCCTTCCACCTGGAGGACTCCTGTTCAGCCTTTACTTCTGAGCATACACTTCACTTTCTTCTCCAGGAATTCTTCCTTGAGCTCCAGGTCTGGATTAGCTGCACCAACAGCCGCATCCAGAACCGTGTCACTCAAAGGGTGCTTTTTAACAAGCCACATTGGCATCACTGAAGAGCCTGTCAGAAATGCAGACTCTCAGGCCTATCCTAGAACACGGAGTTGATCTGAATTTTAACTGGGCCCCTGAGTGATTCGCCGGTGCACTGAAGTTTGATAAACGTCGCTCTAAAGCACACTGCTCACCCTCCTTATACTGTGCTTCTTGTGACATATTTCGCTGCATCTGCCTGCTGACCAGTCTTTTTCTCACTAGATGTTGGGCCATCTCAACAGGAGCTGTCTTCTTCACTCATCTGTTTCCAACCCACAGCACAGGGTCTGGCACACAGTAAGCACATTAAACGAATCGATGAACCCGTAAATTAATAAGTGAGGATTTCCTCACGTCTCTTAATATTTGCAAGGACAATGTTTTTTTTTTTTTTTTTTTTTTTTAGAATGTTATTTTTAAGCTAGAGAAACCTTAGAGTTTGCAGAATTCAGTTGTTTCCGATTGTGATCCATATAGATCCTTGATAGCTCAGGTAGACCTCAGGGACCCTTGGGTGGGACTGGAGGGGGGAAGTTGAAGTGGAGACCCAGCAGGGGGGCTCCAGGCCACCCGCTCTAGCTTCTACCAGAACAGCTCTGTTGTCATCTGGTTCACACATCTACTCATCCCATTATCCAATTATTCAATAAGTAATCGTTTAGCACCTACTTACAAGAGTGAATGGGACATAAAGGATCACTAGCTATACATAAACTGACATTGTAGTGGGGATAATATCTTATAGATAACTCAGAAGTAAACACATAAGCAATACAGGATGCTAAAACTAGTAGATACGACACAGAAAATTAAAACACGAGGGTGTGATAAAGTGACTGGGTAGAAATTTTAGAGGATTCTCTGAGGAGGTGACTTCTTGCTAAGACCTGGGGTTCTTTGCAAGCTTTATTTAGAAAGCAGCTCTTTCACTGCTAATAAAAAAAAAAAAAAAAAAAAAGTACTACTATCGTTTTGTTAGGGGAACCACTGACCAAAACCACCGCCCTGGCCAAGCCCTATAGTAACCACTTGCATGAATTATCTTACAACAGGAGGTCCTGGTAAGGAACTCAGAACTAACAAGCTACCACCAACCGGAAGAATTCGGGAAAGGTGAAAAGGAGAGAGGAGAAGCCAGTTCATATGTCCTACAAACCTCCCAGAATCCTTGTCGCTGGAATCCATCTTGGCTGAGCGATGCTCGAGTGCCACCAGGAAGGACCCTGAGTGAGAATGATTGTCCAGAGACAACTCATAAACTAACCCCATTACCATAAAACCTGAGACTGCAAGCCACGTGGCAGAGCAGTTCTCCTGGGTTCCCTTACCCTGCTGCTCTCTGACCAGGTGCCCCTTTTCAATAAAGTCTCTTGCTTTGCCAGCACATGTGTCTCCTCGGACAATTCATTTCTGAGTGTTACACAAGAGCCCATTCTCGGGCTCTGGAAAGGGACCCCCTTCCTGCAACAATTTTATAAAGAGTTTGAGTGCCAGAGAGGGCCACAGGCCAAGGCTGCACAGTGAGTTTATTAGCAGTGCCAGGATGGATTAGGATGCAGCTGCCTTGATTCCTGCTGATGCCAGTGTGGGACACCAGAGAAATCTCAGATTCCCTCAAGAGACTAGAAAGACCAAAGAAGGAGGGAGCTGGGTTGCACAGTGGGTGTTGGCATCTAGTGGCTGGTGACCAGCTGGCCGGAGGTGAACGGGTCCATTACTGAGTGGGTTGTGCTGCCTCTGTGGGCGACCAGAAAGGCTTTCCAGAAGATTTATGTCCTGGAAGGACCCCAGAAGATGATAAAGACAAAGTCAGGAGTGAAGCTCTGGTTTAGCTTCCACCTAAAATCCCTGAACCCTGTGGGAAAGCCCAATAAAGTAGAATGCCTTTGCCTGCCCCCAGGCAAGATGGCAGCCGAGATGACTCAGGCAGAAGCATTCATCTGGGGCTCTGTGCTTCTGTCTGTCGGCTCTCTTTTAGCTTTTATCTAAAGAACATTTCTTTCATGTGAAAGGGAGAAAGTTACAATCCAGGACCCAGCAAAACAGATAAGGCCCGCCCCAGGGAAAGATCCTTTTTATCCCTCAACCAAGCCTTGAATTCTTGGGGTTTACTGCAAGTGTTGTAAGGGCTCAGGGTGAAAGCTCGGGGCAGAACCGGACTCCATAGCAAACTCTGGGCAGCTCATTTAACCCTGCGGGGCCTCCAATTCCTTTTCATTCATAAAATGGGGAGGATACCCTACTTTGCCTAGTTTACAGGGTAATTTTAAAGCTATTTAAGGCATAACACGCTGCCCTACTAAGTATTTCAGGAAGTCACACAATCCTCTTGAGTGCCACAGACACTAGCCTGTCCCAGGGCACTGGCACCATCTCTCCTGGATTAGTGTTACAACAGCCTCTATGGCCTCACTGCCTCCTTCTGGTCTAGACACCTCTAGTCCAGGCTTCTAACTGCAGTCAGAGGGATCTTTATCCCTTGAAGATCTGATAACATCTCCCCCCTGTGAAAAACACTTGAAAAGCTTCCCATTACCCTAGAGAGATAATCCAAACTCTTTAACCCTACTTACAGGGCATTCGGAACTGGCCCTTGCTGACCTCTCCCTTCTTATCTCTTCCCACTCCTGCTGTCACACACTTGGCTCCGGCTACACAGAAATTCTTTCAGTTCCTCCACACAGTGTTTACCAAAGTGTAGATGGAGTTCCCCTGGGGCAGGAGAAAGGATTTTAGGTGGTACTCAGGAAGATCACAGATCCAGTATTAAACAACAGTGAATCACACTGAGGAAAAGCATTTCGATTCCCATTGTCACTCTCTTCCCCTCCTCCAGATTACTTTAAGAAAGAGAGTTTTAGTTCAGGACTGTGTCTTAAGTTCCTCTCTAACACTTGCTAATCTCCCTTTTTAAAGGGAAAGCCTCAGGCTCAGTTAGGCTTGAACTACACTGTTTTCTGGCTTTGTTTTTCTTCCATTGTACCGAATGCTTAAGTTTAATCTTTATTAAGGGTAGATGGTGCTAGTTTTCCCTTTACAAAATGATACAGTGTTTTCGTTTCAAATGTATTTTCAATAAGTGGACCTAAGGAAGAAATAGAAAATAAATGAACTGCATATGGTACGGCGATATGACAAAAATCATAAAGGTGGCAGGCAAATGACCAAAATTTAAGAGGAAATCCCCTGCCTATGTAGTATTATCTCCTCTGAACATTTCACAGACTACTCCCTGGGCCCTAAACCCTCCAACCCTCCTCTCCCTCCACTGGTCTGACCCCAACTCACCCTTTAGGCCTCAGAGTCTCAGCCCGTATGGGGGCTTCACTGGGTTACCTAGACCGAGTGTCTATGCCTTGCCTCCCCAAAGGGCCCCTTTCGTCTATTCTTTTGACCCTTATTATTCCTATTCTTTGCAACTGCTTGTTTAATTACCTGCAACGGTAAAGCTATGCGTAGGTAGGGACTGTTTCTACATTTGTAACATTGCATTATCAACTACCGACCTAAAAGAGGGGCTACTAAGTTTGTGTCGAATGAATGGATGGATGTCACTGTTGGGTGCAAGGCATGAAATGCAGCCACTGTTTCAGATACTACTTTGTGAAGCTTCAGAAGATAGTGACTGTGTGTTAGTTATGGTGGAATCCTCCATGGCAACTATCACAGTGGTTGGCATAGTCACTGCTGGTGACAAAAAAATTGTGGCTTAATACATGTTGAATTTATGAATGTATTTAGTCTTGGTTACCAATGGACTTTATTCCAGAAAAAACAAACAAACAAACAAACCTCGGATTTCTTATGGAAGAGTAGGAAAAGCCCTAGATTAGGGGCCATGACCCTGTCACCATGCTCTTCTATGATGTTGGTTAGGACACATCCCCTCAAGGAAGCTACGCTTCCCATCTCTAAAACTGTAAGTGGAAGGTGAATAAGGGGAGGGACTGACTGAAAGAACACTGAGGTCTCTGATCTGACATTCCAGGAGTCTAAGTAGCTAAAATTCCAAGATTCTTTCATTCTCCCTACCCACTTCCCCTCTCGAACCCTGACATGACCGGGGTGGCTGCCACTCTTACTTATTTTATAAAGCCCATTCCCAGCCTATGGAAGAAAGGCTCCAGTAAAGTCAAATGGAAGCAAGAAGAATTTACCACCCCACTCGTGCTCATATGCCCACGTACCTGGGCCCCAGCTCATCCTCACTCCTCCAGACAAAGTCACCGAACTTCTCATAGTGAGAGTTGTAGTGGTGCTGGACTCGAAACAGCATGGAGGCGGAGACGTCCATCAGTGTGTTGTAGGCAGTCTGCTGCTCCTTCCCACTTGTGTACCCATTGTACAGATTGTAGATCTTGTCAGCTATCTCTGGGGAGGAAGAATTGCAGGCACAGATCACTGGAAAGTAGGAAAAAGGGACGACGAGAGCATCCCTTGCAACTAGGGAGGCATATTCATGCAGGAGTTCACTAGTGTGGTCTTTGGGGACAGACAAACCTTAATTCCATCCTGAATATGTCACTGACCAGCTGTGTTCAGTTGTCCTATCTATCAACCGGAGATAACGACATATAGTCTGGAGAGGCATTGGGAGGACTAAATTAAAACGTGCATGTAAAGCACTCAACACAGGGTCTGGCACAAAATTAGTGCTTATAATCGCACTCACTAACATAAGTTTTGTGCCTGTGATTTAACAGAAAATTCCAAACAAGTGCAGAGGCTTAAATAAACTGTCTTGGGCTCATCTCAACAGCCAACTTCTATCTCCTCTCTGCAATACTCCCGACACATTTCTGTGATCAGGTCTAACAGCTCTCCATTCAAAAATCTTTCAGAGAAAATCTAGACTCTTCTGTTTGTCATCCATGGCAATTTCTACTCTTTCAGTCATTCCTACTAATTGATGTAACTAAAATTCATTACGGGCTGCTCTCTTGAATAGGAGGCACATTCTTTCATCTTTGAAGACTTGGAACAAAATTTATGTATGTTCCCACATCACTGCTAACGGCAATTGCTTTCAGGACAGTCTGGGGGACTTGGGTTCAGGATGGAAGGAGCATTTACTTTGTAAAGTTTTCTACTCTGATCTTTATTGTTCTTATTTTTTTAATTTTTTTAGTGGTACGTGGGCCTCTCCCTGTTGTGGCCTCTCCTGTTGTGGAGCACAGGCTCTGGATGTGCAGGCTCAGCGGCCATGGCTCACGGGCCTAGCTGCTCCATGGCATGTGGGATCTTCCCAGACCGGGGCACGGACCCGTGTCCCCTGTTATTTTCTAAAACCATGTTCGTGTGTTATTTTAAAATAAAAATACTTAAAAAAATTCAGGAAACCATCTCAAATTCCCTCCCTTTTGAGACTCGGTATCTCACCATCTCCTCTTGTCTGGTAGGTAGCACACAAACATCTGTCATCAAGCTTATGACTGAGCCATTTGAAGAAATGTCTCTCTCTCTCTCCCCCTAGAACGTGAACTCCTGAAAGATGAAGAGCATGTCTCTTCTGCATTGCTTGTACCAGGGTTCTTAGAAAATATCTGCGCAACTTGAAGTGGACCACCAGGTCTCATGAGCTACCATCATGTTTTTGTAGAAACTGTATCTACACATTGTCTAAGAACTAAGTATATGGTAGATCTGATTTATTGGTTCCATATTTTTTTGACAGGTGTTTTGCCTAATGTTTACAACTTCATGGACAAGGAATAGCAGAAAAGGTTTCATCTTGCATGCTAATTCTGACTGATAGTTACTGACTCTAGCTCTACGCTGAGGATTCTGAGGCCACCCCTGCGCTAGATGGGAAGGTGTGCTGTGATCGGCTAATGATATCTGCCACGAGTGCAGCAAAGCCAAGTGGTCCTCTAGGTGCCACCGATTTGCCAGCTGTAGCGTAGCCTGAAGTGGAAGAAAGGGATTGGTCCCTAAAAGCCTAGGCCAAGGGGCAGAACACAGTCATGGGGTTCTGACTCTCCACCATTCCTTGCCTCTAAGTCAGAACACAGATTCTATAAAAGAGGAGCAAGTCTTTCTACTGGCAAAGATACTGCTGGTCAGCCTCAATTTCCTTCATGGCTTTGATTAATTTATCTCCATGCTCCTCCTTAGTCCCTTGGCTTTCTTCTCCCTGTGCCAATATGTGTGTGAGGCAGGAAAGCAGTGGTGGTTAGTGACTGTTGGGTGCAGAATTTAGAGAGCGAAAATGTGGGAGTTACCTCGGAAGTGAAGAAATGGGTCACCTACCTTCTGCTTTATTGTCATCTACCAGCGGACAGGCGGTCCTCAGGGTCACTGTGCTGAGCTCTGAGTGCCTCCCTCGTGTATCCACCGCATAGAGAGTGAACCTGTAGCACAACAAGAAAACAGAGCACAAGGCTGTGACTTCAGAAAAGGCCCTGGAAGTTCCAAAGAGGAACACAAAATCATAGCACAGGAATAATAGTTGAAAGAGCTCAGGGATGAGGGGCTTCCCTGGTGGCGCAGTGGTTGAGAGTCCGCCTGCCGATGCAGGGGACACGGGTTCGTACCCTGGTCTGGGAGGATCCCACATGCCGCGGAGCACCTAGGCCCCGTGAGCCACAACTGCTGAGCCTGCGCGTCTGGAGCCTGTGCTCCGCAACAAGAGAGGCCGCGATAGTGAGAGGCCCGCGCGCCGCGATGAAGAGTGGCCCCCGCTCGCCGCAACTAGAGAAAGCCCTCGCACAGAAACGAGGACCCAACACAGCCAAAGATAAATAAATAAATAAACAAACTTGAAAAAAGGCCACAAGCAAAATTAAAAAAAAAAAAAAAAAAAAAGAACTCAGGGATGCTTAGGCTGCAGGAAAATGATTTGGAAAGAAAAAATAGATAATTATTAAGCATGTATTGAACACCAACTGCCTTGCTGGGCATTTTGCACATAATCTCTTAATTTACAAGTAGCAAACCTAGAAGGCAGGGATTATTATCACCTGCATTTCACCAAGGAGAAAACTGAGACTTAGTTGTGTATCTTTCCATGGTCTCACAGGTACTGGGGGGCAGAGCAGTCTGAATCCAGGACTTGAGAAGTAAACCCCGATGCTATCTTGTATGGCTTTATATACTCATTTATATATTCTTTCATTCATTCATTTAACAAGTTTTAGTTGAGCATTAACTGTGTGCCAGGAATTATTTTAGGTGCTAAGATTATAAAGATGTGCAAGAGAGTTAAGGTCCCTGCTTGCATAAAGCTAAACAAAAAGTAAGCAAAAAAATAGATAATGGTGAATGATAATAGATTAAAGTGAAGGGGGATGTGGCTGCTTTAGACAGGTGTGTCCACAAAGGCCTTCTTGTTGAGAAGTTTGATCTGAGACATGAAAATGAGAAGGAACTAGCTTATGGGAGGAAAAGCATTCCAGGCAGGAAAAGCAGTTAAGTGCAAAGGTCCTGAGGCGAGAAGGATCCAGACTGTTGGAGGAGTAGACGGTTAGTGCGGCTGTAGCAAAGAGAGATGAGTGGGAAGATGGGTGGGTGGGGACCCTGTGGGCCATGATAGAGTCTGGGAGTTATTCTAGGTACAAGGCATGTCCCCAGCTTTCAGCGTTGTTGCCTGCAGCTCCATGCCGTACTGGGGGCAGTAGGCAGGCTGTGTGGTATTCGACGGAGAGAACTGGTAAACTGCAGACCTGGCGGATTCAGGTCCAATCCAGGGCACAGAATTCTTTCTAGAGTAGACACGGTTGTCTGGCCTACTTTGAGAAGGCTCTCTGACCCTTCACGCCTCCAGGATCTCCAAGTTCTGAAGTTTAAACAAAGTCAAAGGAGTGAGTAGACTTTCAAGAAGAGGTAATCCTTGGAGGCCAGCGACAATCTGAATAGAAGGGAGAAGGGCTAAGCATCTCAGCATCCTGTCCTTGTCATGCCACCCTCTTTCACCAGCGTTCAAGGGTAGAGCAGTAGTGTGGAGTGAGTGAGAATAGGGTTTTCTGGGTCAGGTAGAAGAAACTACAGTCCCAGGGGCCCTATTTCCTCTCCCCCTTCCCCCAAACCTCAACTTACCTCATGTTATAAAATGGGCATAACACTGTGACTGCAAGTTGTGGAATGATGAACCCTGATTGACTGCACATATTAGGTAGTTAATAAATATGAGCTGGTTGTCCAAATTAATTAATTTGTGCTGAGTCCTTAATATGTGTCAAGCAGGGACCTATGCAGTTTTATCTGCATTATTGCTGTTAATTCCCCCAGATGATCCTAAAAGATAACTACTATTACTCTCTCTATTTTACATATGGGGCTCAGAGAGGGAAAGCAGCCTGCCCAGAACCACACAGTAATTACTGAGACTGGCAGTTAAGTCTAGGTGTGTCTGACTCCAAAGCCCATGCATTTAGCCACTATCAGCTACTATCCTCTGACTGAATGCCTGTGGATATCACCTCTGTACAAATACAAATCCATTAGGTACACTTGCCAAACTCCAACTATGTTGAAACAGTGCCATTTCACATGTTTTTCTAATCTTATGAAAACCTCCTATAATAATCACTCTCATTATCTCCATCTTTCAGAAGAGGAAACTGAAGATCAAAAAATTAGGCAATTTGTCCAAAATCACAGTTAGACAATGAGAAAACCAAGAGCTGTATCCTGGTTTGTCTCACTCTAAAACCCATACTCTGAACTCTCAGCTGCCATTTTTCTGCTCCAGCTCCACCACTACTAGCTCAGAGGGTCTGAACCTGGAAATCTCAGAGGGCCTCTCAGCTTTAATACCTCATGACATGATAGTCCAAAGGCTGTTTTTATAAAAGGCGCTATAAATCAGAACTTCTTGGTACAAGGGGCACAGTAAGCAGAAGCCAGTATCTTTCTGGAGAAACTACCATTTGTCTTTTTTGTGTGAAAGTCTCCTTTTTAAGAATAACTCAGTTTCTCTTTTGAAGAACTGTAAGAGGCACTCATGCCATCCCAAGAATGTGTTTTTAGCTTATTCCTTGATATTGATTCTGAGTTTTGTTGTAACTCAGACAGTACCTTAGCACCATCCTGCCTTTACTAGGAAGCTGGTGTTCTGGGCGCACATCGGAATTCATCAGTCAGTCATGCCAGGTCTGTGTTTCTGACACCACGAGCCAGGCTGGCAGCAAGCCTCATAACCATATGTGCTCCACATTCTTTGCTGCTATGGGTCACTGCCACTAGGTCCATGACAGACCCATGGAGACACCTCCTAGCACTGCAGGAATGTAAGCACTGAGCTGTCCCACCAATATGCTGCAAAGGGAACTGGGGTGAGGGGTCAAGCAGGGAACAGGTCACCCAGAGCCCAAGAAGCAGAAGGAGCCTTGCAGTCAATCAGCATCCATTCAAACCTTGGCTCTGAGGTTCACAAGCTGTATGACCTTGGGCTGGTTGATTATCCTCTCTGATCCTAAGTCTCCCCAAATGTGAAACAAAAGAACCAAGTCCCTCCCTGAAGAACTGTCAGTCCAAGTGCAGGAAAACTAGCCCACTTCCTAAATGTAATGATAGGTACGGCTGCCATCTAATAAGTGCTCATCGGTGTTGGGTCCTTTGTATGCACTATTCCAGTTAATCTTCATAATGTATGAGTCAGGTACCATGACTGTTTGCATTTTATCAGTAAGGATGTTGGTTCCAAGGAGGTCAAGTAATTGACCTATTATTACATATTAAGTAAGTAGCAGTGGGGCACCAGAACTTAGGTCTGTCTAAATCCGAAGATTATATTCTTAACTACATTGTACTATACTATCTTGTCAAATCTCATTTCACCTTTTATCTTTCATCAGCTGGCCTGGAGTGCTGGCAAGGGTAAACAAGTGTGGGTCTAAACCTAATAGATGTGACTAAGAGGCCTAAATATGGAACATTTTGGCCCCATGTTCAGATGCAAGCCAATCTGTTCATCTGCTTTCTGGACCTTTTGGGTTCAGCCTTTGGCGTGAGAACAACAGCATTGCGAAGTGGGGATTATCTCTCTCCACCTGTCGTATCTCAGCACTGTGAGTGGAGCTCAGTTCTAGCACTTACTACATCCAGTATTGTCTCAGTCAAGGGAAGCAGTAGGTGACAGAGGAAGAAGTCTGGTCTTGGAGATGGCCAGGCTTGCGTTCACTTTCCATTCTATTCCCTGGCTCTGTGACCTTGGACTAGTCACTTTACCCCTCTGTGCTTATTTCACCTCTCCGCATCAAGCATCTGTGGTAGGGAGGCTGCTGTCCATTTCACAGGTCAGCGTGGATGAATGTGAAATGTAAGTGCTATACGAGGTGAGTTATGACCAGGAAGAAGGGTCGGAGGCAAGATCATAGTCAAACTCCAGGATGTGAGAATTAGTAAGTGGCAAAGGAGGGAGGTAAGGAGAGTATTGGGTAGCACTGTGTAAGCACTTACTACCCACACGACATCTAGGAAGTGGCAAAGGCAGAACCCAAACCCTAGCCTGAAGCTTGGGTACAGCTATGTCCCTGGCACTTAACACAGTACTAAGCATATGATAGGCACTTTAAATATTTGAGTAAATGAATGAACTTGAGCATATCACATCGCATTTCTGAATTTCAGTTTCTACATCAACAAGATGGGGCTAATTGTAGAGACAGTGCATGGCTGTCTCAAGGATTACATAGAGTGATGCATGAGAATCATGGCTTGTAAGTTGCAAATTTTAACAAAGGCCATATAAAGAGCACTTATTTGGACAAGGGTACACATTTTTTAAAATGCTTTCTTGGTGTATAAGAGAAGGAGGTGCATTTCAACTGAGGGGAACATAGAAGGCTGTAGTAAATATGTGAATGAGTCTCCAAACATGAGGAGTTAGAAAAAATTTTAAACCGGCCAATTATGTTTCCAGGATGCTTCTGTAATACATTTCCTCCACCAAGAGGGTCCAGGGTCACCTCTCTACTTAGCCAAGCAGCACGAATAACAGCATGCTGGGAAGGAGGTAGGCTTAGGTTTTCAAATTAGAAAACCTGGAGAGAATCTTGCTTTCCCCAACAGCTGGCTGAGCGTTCTTGGGAAGTCACTTCACTGTCTCTGAGCCTCAGTCTCTGCACCTGTGAAATAGGGTGAAGTTAACCATATCTCACAAGTTTGGGATCAAGACTCAATGATATACTGATTGCAGCATGCCGGGTTCAATCTTTGCTCCCCAAAAGGTAGCTTCTATTTGTGTTATTAGAGTAACCCAACATGTCAGTAGAGGCCCCAGGATAGACGAGTCCTCAGGCCACCCTGCCAGTGGGGGTGGAGGGGTGCCGAAAGAGGAAGATGTCAGCCTTACGGGCCTGGGTCAGAAGTCACAAGGCCACGTGCTTTCTGCCCGTCTCAGCTGTTGTTGTAGAACTGTTCCAGAGACACATCTGAAAGCTGTTAGCAGACCAGGCAGGGCTTGGAGGGGCTCTTTGAGAGGGGCAGAAAGTAGCAGCCCCTGATGTGGGGAAAGAGAAGAGAGAGGCAGGCTGAGAAACAGATATATATGCATACACACCCACAAAACAGAGTGAAAAGGGGAAAGAGGGAGAGACAGAGAGAGGACACGGTCAGGTCAGATCTGTGTTTCTCAGGGGTCAGGAAGGGTGCCGGCTACCTCAGCTCGGTTCTCTCACCTTTACCTGCTGAGGCAGGCTGAGATCCACTGAATGTGGACTAGAGCCCCTGAGCCATCCCCAAACTCTAGAACCTCACTTTACAGGTGAGACAACCAAGGCCCAGAGAGGAAACAGACTTGCACAACGACCCGCTGCCAATAAGTTCAGAATAAAGACACTGGCTTTCCCGCCTCCTCCTCCAGCGCCCCTTCTAGACACCACCCTGCTTCTTGCACGACTGACTGACTTAGCTCCACTTGCACCTATGGGATAAGTTAATTATAATAGGAGGAGACTCCAAGGATGAAGTGGGGGAATCCCAGGCTCAAGCCCTTGCTGCTCCTTTGTCTTTGTTTCAGGGGAAAGAACACTGGCCAAGGTGGCTGAAGACTTGAGTTTGCATCCCGGCTTTTCCCGAGACTGTGGGTTGTGAGATCTCAGATGCCTACAGCTATAGGATCTTGGTGTACTGGGATTTCAATGTGTGGGGAAGTGCCTTGGGATTGACTACTCAAATGCAAAGTGTTTTTCAATGTTTCTTCACCATCTTCAGGACAAAGCACAAACTCCTTACCCCCGGCCCCCAGCACGGCTCCTTGATGTTCCTTCATTTGACGCTATCGGTTTGAGACTCTGTCACCGGGTCTCAAACTCTGGCCACAGATCCAGCCTTGTTTAACAATCTCTGCTTCCTACTCTGCTTCATAGTAGAACCACATCCAACTGCTAATGGATCCCACCTCTTTGCCTTCACACTTGCTGCACCCTCCATCTGGGTCACCCGACCCCTCCTCCACTTGACCCTCTCTCCACCTTGTCCTTGGAGCATCAATCAAACCTCATCTCCTCTGGGGAAGCCATTCTCCCTGCACGGTGCCCTGTCACGGCACATGTGGCATGGCTAGGTCAGTGCCCAGACACTTCTCTCGTGCCCCCATGAGCATGTGAGTGTCTTCAGGACTGGACTATGGCTCTGCCCATCTCTATCCACCTGCATCTGGTGCTCAGACAACTAAAGCACGTGGTGCTCAGCAAATACTTTCCAGAAAGAATGACAGACTGAATGAATGACTCAATCAACTATAAGGTAGTAGTCTCCTTGTCTAGAAATCAGTTTCCCCAACTGTAAAATGAACAAAAGGTGATTAGACTAAAAGGCCATTAAAGGAGATAGAATAACAGAGTGGCCCAACGCATGGCTTTGGAATCAGGCAATTTGGTTTTAAATTCTGGCCCTCCATTTATTGGCTGTGTGAGGCCTTGCCTCAGTAAACTCACCTGTAAAATAGGAATCGTAATATTAAAACCCACTAAATAGGGTAGCTGTTAGAATGAGATATGGCAGGAGACTGCTCACCATTGATGCCTGGCATGTTAGCAGTCAACGAGAGAGAGCTGTGGGTATCATTACCAATATTATTATTACTATTATTATTGTTAGGCCACAGCCCAAGGCTCTGACACCCTCCCCCCACACCCAGAGTAAGTTGTCCTAGTGGAGATTAGAGGAAGGGAGGTGGAAAGGAAGCTGTTGTTGGTCCCATCCAAGACCCCTGGAACCCCGTCACAGCAGGGGTGAGAGAATGAAACCAAGACATTAATTGGCGGTGAGAGCTTCTCATGGATCTGACAGGGGGTAAGAGCAGGGACAGGGGCTCAGAGGCCCACGTCAGAACTAGGTCCCCGAGAGGACGGGAAAATGCGTTTGAAGTCTCCAGGCCAACGCCTGCTCTTCCCTAGCCGCCGCGTGATTTAGGCATTCTGGGGAGGCAAAAGTCTCCTCTCTGATTTGAAGGGAAACAGATGTTTCCAGGCCAGAGGCCCTGGTCTTGTAAAATGCTCCTTCCCCCACACAGCTTTGGCAAACAACTTCCCGTTAGTTCATCCCCCGACAACCCCCCTCCACCAACTACCATCACTCCCCTCCCTGCCATTCCCAGCACAATGTGGAAGGCAGGGGTGGTGGGAAGAACAATGAGTCCCGGCTCCAGCTCGGGGTCTGCGCAGTCAGATGGCCAGGGACACCTAACTGCCCTTTTCTGGGTCTCAGTCTCTCGTCTCTGCAAGGAGGGAACTAAACCAAGATGATCAGCGCTGAGGGATGGGCTAGATCTGACCTTCTAAGGGCTGAGGATGTTTGCCTCTGAAAGAGTTGGTATGAGCCATTCCAGATCTTTCTCCATTGGAGTCTATGGCAAAGAGCATGGACTTGCATTATCAGGTTCTGGGTTTGGGTTTGAACTCCATCAGCTACTGGGCAAGGACCACTGGGCCTTGGTTTCCTTATCTGTAAAATGGGGACCAAGGTTCCATCTCACAGGGTTGTGAGAATTAAATCAAAATTCAATCCCCCCACTCAAATTTTAGGTTTCTTATGAATGAAACTGAGCACCGTACCTCTTTCCTTGGTCTACCCATGGTGCTCAGAACAGTCTGAACCCAGAGTAGGTATGCAATGATGTTTGTAACTGATTCTTGGCAGGAAGACCTGCTAGACACCTGGCAGTCCCAAGACTCAGGTTCTTAACCCAGTTCTGCTTGAATAGCAGGAAGAGAATTCTCATTTTCCTGATCACAAAGAAGCAGGATAGGTCATGATTAGAACAGACTTTGGAGCTTGCCTACCTGAGCTCATATGGTGGTTCTACACCGTACTATCTTTATGACCTTGGGTAAGTTAGTTAACCTCTCTGTTCTTCAGTGATCTTGTCGTTAAAGCGTGGATGATAATATCACCCCCTTCAAAGGGATGTTGGAGGAATAAAGAACTCAGAAGAGCGCCTGGCACATGGTAAGTGCTAAATAAGCTTTCACCATTTTTCAATGTGTGTGTTTAAATTATGAATCTCTTCTATAATGATTTTAAAATGAGGCCCCACTCCCACCCCAATTCTTTGACATTGTTCCCATTGAGAGGCAGGAGCCCACGTCCCTTCACCTTGAATGAGGCAGGTTCATGAGTGCTTTTACTAATAGAGCACAGCGGAAGGGACACTGTGTAACTTGTGAATCTGGGTCATAAAGGGCTATACAACGTCCACCTTGCTCACTGAAACATTCTCCCTTGGAGCCCTGAGCCTCCATGCAGGACATCCAACTACCCTGGTGTGAGGAAGCCATGCCATGCAGAGAGGCTATGTCAGGCACCTCAGCAGCATGATGTTCAGGTCATCCCAGCCAATCCCCAGAAAGATGCACAAAGGAGCCTTCAAGCAGTTGAGTCACCTCCAGCCTTTGAACCCTTGCAGCTGAGGCCCCAGACTTAAAGGAGCAAAGACAGCCCAACCTGCTGTGCCCTGTCTGAATGCGCGATCCACAGAATCCATTAGCATAATCAAAAGGTTGTTTTAAGCCACTAAGTTCTGGGGTCATTCGTTATGTCATCAGTAGTCACTAGAACAATTTCCAAGCATCTAGGGCAGGAGTCAGCAAACTATGGTGCATAGCCAAAACTGGTCTGCTGCCTGTTTTTGTAAATAAAGCTTTAATGGAATGTAGCCACTCTTGTTTTCTTAAAATCTATTTTCTGTGGATGCTTTCACACTACAGTGATGGAACTGAGTGACTGCAACAGAGAACATATGGCCCACAAAGCCTGAAATATTTACTATCTGGACCTCTAGAGAAAAGTTTGCTGACCCCTGAATTAGAGCTTTGACAGTACTTAACATTAAAATCATTTGCTTACATTATTTCATTTGATCCCATTTGATCTGTAAAATGGTCATTCCCATTTTACAGATAGGCACAATGAGTTCAGGTGACTTGTCCAAAGTCACACAGCTATTCTGACTCCAGGTCTAATTCTGACTGTAGCTATTCTGACCCCAGATCTTCAGCAGCCTGCTGAAGATCTGGACTCCAGTTTCACCAACTGAATGGGCAGTGTGACCTTGGAGCATGCCCTGCCCTCAGTTTACCAGCCTGTGAAATGAGGGCATTGGGCAAGATGGTATGGACTGGCTGCCGGAATTCAGATGTCCAAAGTGTCCCCCAGCTGGGTGCTTTCCACCAGGCAAAATATCTCTATTAGTCCAGGTATATCAAAGTAGGACTTGAGAATGATTAGCCAGGGGGCTGTACGGATACCACATGCAGCCCACCTACACTCCCCAACACCAAAACCCAACCTTCTTATCTCCTAACTCAGGCTGACAACCCATGCTTTCTGCCAACATAAATATTTAATTCCAATGCCTGGCACAGAGAAACTGTCATGGTATTAAGGACTCTAGCCCAGGTTTCTACTTTCAAAACAACCTAGTCTGAGCCGTGATTGGGAGGCCCTGCTTGGGACAAAGGTGAGGCAGTCTGCGGTTGGACTCCAAACATCAGCTCTCTACACTTGCGCTCCTTCCAATCCCTGCAGCTCCACGAGCTAACAGGTAAAGAATCAGGGGAAGGGGAAGCCAGCAGAGAGAGCTCTGGGGGAAGGCCAGGTTCGGAAACCAGTGTGGGCCTAGGCTCAGGCAGAAGCAGCAACAATCTAGAATCAGTGCTAGACATGCGCTGCTCTGACTGCCAAGACCCTCCCAAACTCACTGGGTTATGAGCATTACCCTAAAACCCACAGCGCCAAGAATACCAGAACTCAGAAACAAATGCTTCGTGTACTGACATTTAAAATGAAATAGATATAAACTGATTTACAATTAAAACATGTCGAGTGTATCTCCAATAACCCACTGAGGAACGAGTGACTATCACAGCAGCTCCACTGTGTGTGTGCCTGCCACTGGTGGAACACTGGATAGACACCTGGTACTGTGCCAAGCAGGGGAGGAGCCACTCATGGATAAGAAGAGTGTGGCCCCTGCTTTCAAGGAGCTCACAGGAGAGCAGGGAGGTGTTCAAGTGGACAAGAAATGGGACGCAGTGCTATGGCACTTCAATAAAAATTTATTCTTGCCCCTACGTTTGCTTCAGGTGTGTCCCTTCTCCCTTCTTTAAACAGTGAACTAAGCCTTGGAAATGCATTCAAGGGCCACCTGAATCCTCTGTCAGCTGCAACCTATAGGGAATGTCAACCGTCTATAAGAATCTCATTTTCTCCTACAAAAACAACATGGTGGACAATCCTTACTTTCCCCACTCAGAAAGCCTTAGAGGCATGACTATGCCAGTGGATTTTAATACACAGGTACTATGCACATGGCCTGTCTAAACTCATTCATTCACCTGTCAGGTATAACCTGGCCTCCCTTTTTTTTTTTTTTTTTTTTTTTTTTTTTTTTTTTTTTTTTTTTTTTTTTTTTTTTTTTGCGGTACGCGGGCCTCGCACTGCTGCGGCCTCTCCCGTTGCGGAGCACAGGCTCCGGACGCGCAGGCTCAGCGGCCACGGCTCACGGGCCCAGCCGCTCCGCGGCATTTGGGATCTTCCCGGACCGGGGCACGAACCCGTGTCCCCCGCATCGGCAGGCGGACTCTCAACCACTGCGCCACCAGGGAAGCCCTGACCTCTCTTGAAAGAAATATTCTGGTCCACACTTGACTTGGCTTTAGCAGCAGTTCCTGCCTTATTCCTTCCTTTTCTTCTTCTCTGTCCCTTCCGCTTCTCACCACCCCCCCTTTCCTACTTCTCTTTTTTGCAGGGAGTGGACAACATGATAACACATAGTTGGACTGACCACAGCTCTTAGTTGGAGGATGTTCATCTGTTAATAGGTTGCTTTAAGGTGAAGCAGACACAGTCTAAATTTATGGTTCCAAGTGAAGGAATGAATTATGCATGGAATGCCCAATTCCACTTCAACTTGTATTCCTGGCATCTTTAAAGCAAATTGTGGCCTTTTTCTTATATCTTTATTGCATACTGGACAGCCTCTCTGAAACCCAGATAAAAACAATAATTTTTAAATGACTTCCATTATAGAACTTTTTACAGGAAAGCATAACTTGGAAATATGTTGATCTGAGAGACAGAGGACATGATTTGTAGGTTTAACCTTGCCAACTAGCTATGTGGCTTTGGTCACATGATTTGACTTTTTCTGTGCCTCAGGTACCTATTGATAACTGCACAGGGAGGCTGTGAGGACCAAGCGGTCATTACGGATGCAAAAGTGCCTTAGAGATTCCGCACACATTTCTTGGGCACCTACTCTGTATTAAACACAAAGCTGGGAACTTTTATACAGTTGTCTTCTGTTCTCTTTAAAACTGTCTAAGGGATATGTATTATTAAGTTCATATTTACAAGGAGGCAAGTGAACCATGGAAATTTGAATTGACTTTCCCAAGGCTGTGCAGATAGTAGTTCAGCCAGGCCCCAGTGTAGGTCTCCTAACTCAAAGTCCAGTGCTGTTTCCAAATAGAATTATTAGGTATTCATTGGTCCCAACTTGGTCTTGAGTCACAGTTCAGAGGAGGTTAGAGTTTATTAGGAGGACGAACTCCATGTTCCCAACTTTTGACAAGGAAGAGACCTTAGTACAGGAACACCATCGCCGTCACACCCTTTCAACACTGACATTGAGCCTCTTCCCACATCTGACCCTAGAGTCCTTCTCTTCTTCTGTGGTGCCTTTTGCGATTGCATTTTGCCAAAGCCAAGTGCAGAGGAAAGGAGGCCAAGTAGAGGTCACCAACTTGGATTTACCTTTGGACGCTGAGTTAGGGAACACTATAGGCAGGACGGTTCTTATCTACTTCCGGCTGAACTCAGTCTCCACCACATATGTGAGCTTTGCTTCCCCATGGGTGGATGGGTGGATGGGGGGAGAAGATGCCAACCCCTGTGCTTGGAGTCTGAAGGACTGAATTTGATCATGGCTCTATTTCCTGTTCCTGTCATCTCTGAGAGCCTCAGTTTCCATACCTGTAAATTGGAGTCAGTAATATCTGCCTGACAAGATTGTTGTAAGAATGAAATAACATGGAAAACACCTAAAACAGTGTTGGGAAGGTAAATGTTATCTTGCTTGTCTTGCTTATTCATGATACTCAAGTGAGATAAAGTGGGAATATTGCTTTCTTGAAAACCAACCCCCTGGGCAAAGAAAATCACCCTGGAGGGTGTTGTAAGCAATAATACCACTGCTTTTCATAAGGTTTGGTTAGAGCTCTAGCTCAGCCGCTGGGTGTGTAGCTATGTCTCTGAGCCTGTTTCCTCATCAGTTACATAGTGACAACAATACCTGCTTTCAATAGCAGTGGGAGGATTAGAGACAGTGCATATAGGGAGCTACTGGCTGAACTTTGGTCTGAACCTTGGGCTGCTCCAACTTTGTCCTGATCAACACTATGACCTTGGGTGAAGTCCTTCCCCGTGGACTTTGCTTTCCTTTCCTATGAAACAATGGGCCACCAGATGTCTTCACTGGTGAAGTCTACCAAATGTTAACGCCAATTAACACCAATCCTTCACAAATTCTTCCAAAAGAAATATAAGTAGAGGTAACAGTACCAGCTAACGGTATGAAACCAGTATTACTCTGATACCAAAAACAGACAGACATCACAAGGAAAACACACGCGCACAGACATGCACAGAGTCCAATATCCCTTATAAATATAGACATGACAAAATACTAACCAAGTATAGTAACATATATAAAAGGGACTATATACCATGACCAAATGGGATTTATCGCCTGAAAAGAAGATTGATTCAGCTTATGAAAATCAACCAATATAAATATATCACATTAATAGAATAAAAGACAAAAATGACATGATCATCTCAATAGGCAGAGAAAAAAGCTTTCACAAAACCCAATACCCTTCCATGATACAAACACTCAGCAAACTATGAATAGAAGGGAACTTCCCCAATCTGATAAAGGATATCTGTAGAAAACCCACAGTTAACATCATACTTAATGGTAAAGACTGAAAGCTTTCCTCCTAAGGTCAGGAGCAAGACAAGGATGTCCACTTTCACTATTTCTATTCAACATTGTTCTGAAGGTGCTGTTCTAACAGGGCAGTTAGAACAAAAAAGAAAATAAGTCATCCAGATAACAAAGGAAAATGTAACACCTATCTCTTTTGCAGATGACATGATCTTATATATAGAAAAGCAAAGGAATCTACACACACACAGACACACACACGCAGAGATCTAAAAGAAAAGTTCAGTGAAGGTTACAGGTTAAAAGATTAATATAAAGAAATCAATTGTATCCTATACACTAGCAATGAATGATCAGAAAATAAAATTAGGAAACAATTCCATTTACAGTACTGTCAAACAGAATAAGACATTTGGGGATAAATTTAACAAAGGAGTACAAGACATACACACTGAGAACTATTAAAACATCATTGAAATAAATTAAAGAAGACCTAAATAAATGGAAAGGTATCTTGTGTTCATGGATGGGAAGACTTAACATTGTTAAGATGAAAATATTTCCGAATTTATCTATAGATTCAACACAATCCCTATAAAGATCCCAGCTGATTTTTTTTTTTTTTTTTTGCAGAAATTGACGAACTACTCCTAAAATTCATATGGGAATACAAGGTTCCCAGAATAGCCAAATAATCTTGAAAAAGAGGACAAACTTGGAAGACTCACACATCCTGATTTCAAAATTTACTACAAAATTACAGTAATCAAGACTGTCTACTACTAGTATAAGGATAGATATCGATCAATGGAATAAAATTGAGAATCTAGAAATAAACTAATATGGTCATTTGATTTTCAACAAGAGTGACAAGACAATTCAATGGGGAAAGGATGGTCTGTTTAATAATAGTTTCTTCAGCAAATTATGTTGGAACAATCAGATAGCCACATGCAAGTGAATGAAATTGGACCCTATTCTTACACCATATAAAAAAAATAATTCAAAATAGCTCAAAGACCTAAATGTAAAAGCAAAAACTATAAAAAAGCAAGAACAAACTATGTTTGCTCTTAGGAACAAACATAGGAGTAAATCTTCATGAACTTGGATTAGGCAATGATTTTTAGATATGACACCTGAAGCACAGCCAAAGAAAAAAATAGATTATTAGACTTTACCCAAAAAAACAAACAAAAAGAACTTTTGTGTTTTAAAGGACACTACCAAGGACACTACCAAGAAAGTGAAAAGACAGCCAAAATAATAGGAGAAAATATTTATAAATCATCTATCTGATACAGGTCTAATATTCAGAATATATCAGTAAGTCTTACAACTCAATAATTTAAAAATGGGCAAAGGATTTGAATAGACATTTCTCCAGAAAAGATATACAAATGGTCAATAAGCACGTGGAGATAGGCTCAACGTCATTAGTCATTTAGGGAATGCAAATCAATGAGACATCTCCTCTTATCCATTAAGATGGCTATGATAAAAACGACAAAAATAACAAGTGTTGGCAAGGATGGAAGAAACTGGAACCCTCATATATTACTGATGGGCATGTAAAAATGGTGCAGCCATATTGGAAGAGAGTTTGGCAATCCCCCTCAAAGCTATCCACAGAGTTACCATGTGACCCAGCAATTATATTCCTAGGCATATACTCAAGAGAACTGAAGACATATGTCTGCAGAAAAACTTGTACACCAATTTTCAGAGCAGTATTATTCTTAATTGCCGAAAAGTGGAAAGCAACTCAAATAACCATCAACTGATGAATGGGTAAACACAATGTTGTATATCCATACAATTGAATATTATCCAACCATAAAAAGGAATAAAGTCCTCATTCACACTACAATATCACTGAAAGTTGAAAACATTATGATAAGTGAAAGAATCCAGCCTGAAAAGGCCACACACTGTATGATTCCATTTATATGAAATGTCCACAACAGGCAAATTCCTACAGACAGAAAGTAGATTAGTGGCTGCCAGGGCTGGGAGGAGGGGGCAATGGGAGTGACTGTTAATGGGTATTGAGTTTCTTTTTGAGATGGTTAAAATATCCTGGAATTATTGTGGTGGCCGAACACATTTGTGAATATCCTAAAATCTACTGAATTATATACTTTAAAAGGGTGAAGTTCATGGTATGTGGATTAGAACTGGGGTTAAAAAAAAAAATAGCTCAAAGACCTAAATGTAAAAGCAAAAACTATAAAAAAGCAAGAACAAACTATGTTTGCTCTTAGGAACAAACATAGGAGTAAATCTTCATGAACTTGGATTAGGCAATGATTTTTAGATATGACACCTGAAGCACAGCCAAAGAAAAAAATAGATTATTAGACTTTACCCAAAAAAACAAACAAAAAGAACTTTTGTGTTTTAAAGGACACTACCAAGGACACTACCAAGAAAGTGAAAAGACAGCCAAAATAATAGGAGAAAATATTTATAAATCATCTATCTGATACAGGTCTAATATTCAGAATATATCAGTAAGTCTTACAACTCAATAATTTAAAAATGGGCAAAGGATTTGAATAGACATTTCTCCAGAAAAGATATACAAATGGTCAATAAGCACGTGGAGATAGGCTCAACGTCATTAGTCATTTAGGGAATGCAAATCAATGAGACATCTCCTCTTATCCATTAAGATGGCTATGATAAAAACGACAAAAATAACAAGTGTTGGCAAGGATGGAAGAAACTGGAACCCTCATATATTACTGATGGGCATGTAAAAATGGTGCAGCCATATTGGAAGAGAGTTTGGCAATCCCCCTCAAAGCTATCCACAGAGTTACCATGTGACCCAGCAATTATATTCCTAGGCATATACTCAAGAGAACTGAAGACATATGTCTGCAGAAAAACTTGTACACCAATTTTCAGAGCAGTATTATTCTTAATTGCCGAAAAGTGGAAAGCAACTCAAATAACCATCAACTGATGAATGGGTAAACACAATGTTGTATATCCATACAATTGAATATTATCCAACCATAAAAAGGAATAAAGTCCTCATTCACACTACAATATCACTGAAAGTTGAAAACATTATGATAAGTGAAAGAATCCAGCCTGAAAAGGCCACACACTGTATGATTCCATTTATATGAAATGTCCACAACAGGCAAATTCCTACAGACAGAAAGTAGATTAGTGGCTGCCAGGGCTGGGAGGAGGGGGCAATGGGAGTGACTGTTAATGGGTATTGAGTTTCTTTTTGAGATGGTTAAAATATCCTGGAATTATTGTGGTGGCCGAACACATTTGTGAATATCCTAAAATCTACTGAATTATATACTTTAAAAGGGTGAAGTTCATGGTATGTGGATTAGAACTGGGGTTAAAAAAAAAAAAAAAAACTCTATAAGAAAAACAAACAAAACCAGTGGTGTCAATCTAGAAGTATCCTGCCTCCAAATGGTGGCCATGGCAGGCATTTGGGGCCTGGGTCTCTTATATGTGCAGCTTTCTGAGGTCTGAATTTGAGCAAGCACCTCCTGCCCCAGCCCCTGTCCCAGAGTTTCTTAAAGGGGAAACAGGACCTTCAATGGAAACTTAAGTGGGTAGTTATGGCTTTGGTTTATCTGTGAAGGTAGGAGCCTGCAGCAGAACTGTTCAAAACCTCAGTATGATGCCGAGGTCAGAGGCATAGACTTGGAAGTAGGGAAAGTTCTGTGTTTAGATATCCTCTCTGTTGCTCACAGGCTATGTGACACTGGGTAAGTACGTTACTTCCTCACCTTTGTTTTCTTGTCAATAAAACAAACACATTTCCACCTGTCTCACAGGACTGTTAGGAGGAGTCCTCAGAGTAGATAAGATGCCCTTAGCCAAATTCTCAATCCATAGTTAGAATTAGCATTTTTAATAATCCTCAGCTGCATTTCCTATTTCTTTGATAAACAAAAATAAGCAACTGTTTTCAATCCAGTGGGGCTTCACCTTGAACCTCTGGCATACTCCCAGCAACACACGCTGGCTCCTCTCTCTGCCTGGGATTCTCTCTCCCCACTTCCTTCCCTCACCTCCTTCAAGCTTTGTGCCAATGTCTCCTCTTCGATGAGGTTCCCTTTTAAATTCCAACTCCATCCCAACTGCTGCACCTAGAAGTCTATTAGAGAATATGTCATTCACTTAGCTCCCTGGTCTTCTTCAGAATATTTATGATCTTCTAATACATAATTTCCTGTTTGCTACATTTACTGATTTTGTCTGTCACTCCCACTTGAATATCAAACTCACAAAAACAAGGATATGTGTTCTATTCACTGAGCTATCCCCAGTGCCAAAAACTGTGCTAGATCACATGGTAGACCTCCAATAAATGTTTATTAAATAAATATCTATACATAAATGTGTGTGTGTGTGGTGTGTGTGTGGTGTGTGTGTGGTGTGTGTGGTGTGTGTGTGTGTATGTGTGTGTGGTGTGTGTCTGTGTATGTGTGTGTGGTGTGTATGTGTGTGTGGTGTGTGTGTGCATGTGTGTATGTGTGTGTACGTGTGTGTGTGGGGTGTGTATGCGTGTGGTGTGTATGTGTGTGTGTGTGGTTGTGTGTGTGGTGTGTGTGTGTATGTGTGTGTATGTGTGTGGTGTGTGCATGTGTGTGTGGTGTGTGTGTGTGGTGTGTGTGTGGTGTGTGTGGTGCGTGTGCATGTGTGTATGTGTGTGTGTGGTGTGTATGTGTATGTGTGTGTGGGGGGGTGTATGTGTGTGTGGTGTGTGTGTATGTGTGTGTATGTTTGTGTGGGGTGTGTGTGTGTGGTGTGTGGCGTGTGTGTATATGTGTGTGGTGTGTGTATGTGTGTGTGTGGTGTGTGTGTGTGGTGTGTGTGGTGTGTGGTTGTGTGTGTGGTGTGTGTATGTGTGTGTATGTGTGTGTGGGGTGTGTGGTGTGTGTGTATGTGTGTGTATGTTTGTGTGGTGTGTGGTGTGTGTATGTGTGTGTGTGTGGTGTGTGTATGTGTGTGTATGTGTGTGTGGGGTGTGTGGTGTGTGTATGTGTGTGTATGTTTGTGTGGGGTGTGTGTGTGTGAGTGTGTGTGTGTGGACTGGGGCGTAGAATGTGAGAAATCACATTTGCATTGCTCAGGGCAAAGATGGATACTTTTCTTCCCCACATTCAGCCCTTGGAAAGCTGGGGAAAGGATGAGGTACAGAGAGGAGGAGAGGGTATTATGGTTTTGCAAAAGCTCAGAGACGCAGGAAGGCTACTCTGCGGCTGCTGTAACACTTGTTTGCTCACATCACAGTATTTCTAGAAACCTATGTGCACCCAAGAGCCTTGAGTGCAGCAGGTGCAGCCCAGCAATCCTATGTGCCAGTGGCTACTATATGAGATGAGATTAAAAAGAAATACTATAAAACACAGTCCTTGCCCTTCAAGGGGCTCCCGATATACTCGACTAGACGATGTATATATATATATATATATATATATACGCATACACACACACACACAATCTCACACATACATATCGTCTTTGCCAATCATTGGCTATACGTTATCTAATGTACTCCTTACAACAATCTTAAGTACTAGATCATATTGTCTATAGTTATCTATATTTTCAGATGAAGAAGCAGAGTCTCAGAGATCTCAGAGAATGAAATGAGATTCCTGAATCCCATGGGTAGCCAGTTTCAGAGCAGGGTCCCATCCCAGAGGCTACTTGACCCCAAATCTGTGGTCTTTGTGTTACACAGCGCCCCACCATGAACTAACAGCACTTTAGTCCTAATCCAAAAGGCACTCACCCTCCTCCTTGAACAGATAAGACATGTCCACAGGTGCCAATGGTGAACAGGACAGGACAGAAAGTCAAGCACTGGTAAAACTACTCAGAGAGGTGAAAAGGGGTTGACAAAGCCTTTCCTCAGGCAAGAGTTATAAGCTGTTAGCTTCACCTAACAGGTGAAGGAAGGCCAAAGCAGTAGAGGGTAAAGGTGGGTGGCGCAAACAGTATGACTTAAAGATCAACTATCTAATCCCAAATGCTGGTAAAAACACCCTGGACTTGGATGAAAACACCCTGGACTTGGACTTGTGATACCTCGGAATTCTCAACAGAGGTGGGACCTGCGGAGGGGCTTGAAGGAAGCCTTGCCTATGTCAGCCCTAGGTTCCTAAAGAGAACTCAAAAGCATTCTTATAAGCTGAACAATTGTTAGCACCAGGATAGCACCTTATCAAGTAGTTCATTTAAACCCTTTGTTTAACTAAGGCTCAGAGAGGGCAATCAACTTGTCCTAGGTCACACAGTAAGTTCAAAGCAAATCCAGAATTTGAACCCGGGTCCCCTGCCTCCAAGGCAGGATGCTGTACAGGCACTTAGCAATGGTAAGCAGATTCACAGTGAGGACTAAGAACAGTGCTGACAGCGGGGTGCCATTCCCCAAAGGTACCACCCTGCCTCTACCCCACTGAGCCTGAGCTGTCAGTGAGGTCCCCAGACAGCCTTTACACTGGGCAGTTGTTGCTGTTTTGATTTTCTTTTTTCCTCCTCTCACTCCTCTGATGATTGCTCTCTGGGCCACACGCCCTGTTCTTTGCTTGCCAGTAGGGCCCAACTTCTTTCCATCAGCCATGAGCAGACTGGGGGCTCAGGGCCCTGCAGTGACGCGGCAGAGTACCGGATTCAAACCCAGGTCTGTCTCTCTCCGCCACCAGGGCCACATCCCCCCCCCCCGCCCCCAGGGCCCCCCCCCCCCCCCCCCCCGTATGCTGCCCCTCTTCGCTCCAGCCAGCAGGTCTGATCCCTGCTGTGAACTCAGGCAACCCCACATAGCCTTCGTCTAATAGCTCAGAGCCCCAACTCAGAGCCCCATCCGGCTCCCTTTGCCTCACGAAGATAAGCCTCTCTGGTCCATTGGACATGACGGCCTTGGAAACCTTGAGCCACCAGAATAAGGGAACAGGCTGGCTGGGCACGGTTGGGGCATCCGGCCCTGATAAGACCTCTCCACGGCTGGACAAGCTCTCAGAGACGTAAGCCTTTGCGTAAGCACGAGATTAGAAGAATACATTATTAACGTATTTATTTATTTTCTTACAGGTATTGACATAAAAAGGGGGGGGAAAAAAGGTTCCCAGGAGAGATAAGACACAGTGGGACCTTCTGTGACTATGGTTGTTACAGAAATTAAATTAAGATTCATAATAAGTAATAACAAAAGCTGCAAAGTGTCAGCTGGAGGCAGCTGCAGTTTTAATTTGCTAACATATGAGACTAGGAATGATGGTGGAAATTAAAAAGCGAAAGAAGAAGCAAACAAATAAACAAACATAAACTCTCTCTGTTCTTGGGGCTACACTGATACAAATTTAGGACGGTGGTTACATCTTAGCAGGGAAGGAGGGAACAGAACAAGGCTGGTGAGGAGGAGGCAAAATAATCTCCAAGTTTATCTTTAATTTTAATTTCTTTCAGGAGAAAAGAGCTCTGAAGCAAATGTGACAGAGTCCTGACATGTATTAATCCTGCATGGTGGGCACATGGGGGCTTATTGTACTGTCTCCATACTCTCTGCATTTTATTTTCATTTTCATGATTAAAGCGAACAAATGAATGCATTCCTGACACCTATCAATTTACACTTTGCAAAGCTTATTACACAAATAACCTTGAAAGCAAGACAAAGCAGGGTTTATTGCCTGCGTTTTACATTCAGAGAATTTGATGTTTTCCGGGAGGGTGAGGAGGGGGCTTTTCAATCAAGGACAGACACATAGTGGCAGAGTGATAGAGCTGGCACTTAATCAACTGCTGGGTGAGGGCTGCTGCATTCACCTTGACTTTGAAGACAAAACTGTTCCGTCTTGCAGAAAAATCTCTGAGGTTTGGACTGGCCCAAGGACTAAGACAGTACCAAGACACTTCTGATCTCCAGCTTCTCGGCCAGTGTACGTACCTTCATGTCACTCTGCTCTCCAACAATGAGCCCTGATGTCATTGGCTCAGCAAATGTTTCCTGAAGCCTGGGTGTGAGGCTGGGGCTTCTAGGCAGTTCTCTACAGCACCCTGCTTCACATTCACACCAGGCCATTCTCCAGGGACTCTCCTCGCCTAGTACCGTTTGTCAGTTTGGTTGCTGCACCTGAGTGGGGTCTGCCACCTCCATCTCTGTCCTCCCAGAAGGAAAACCCACCTCAGAATGCAGCCAACACACAGGAAAGTTGGGGCAGAGATACAAAGTCCATATCACATCATCTGAACTCCTGGATGTCTCTGGGGCTGCAGCCAGCACACCTGTTCAACTTCCCAGTTGATATAAGTGGATAACTTCCGTTTTTTCATAAGCAATTTTGATTTGAGTTTCTGTTACTTGTATCCAAGGGTTCAGACTCTTACATACTGTTCTGAAATATCTTTTAGAAAGTTATTGTGAAGATTAAACATGCTAATGCTGTTTAATCACACACTTAACATAATATCTGATGCATTTCTACATGCTCAAGCAGCGGCTGGGGAGACAGCCGTCATCGTTAATAGGACCGTAGTGGGTTCTTGTCCCAGAAGGAGGACTGACCCTGTGCTCGGCTCCGCAGCTCAGCTTAGTGACCAGCAAATAAAACCTCTATCACTGCCTGGTCATGCGACTTTGGTCAGATCTCTCTCTACTGGGCTCAGAACCACTTTTGCAGGCTCTGGGCAAGACCCACACCTCTTCAGATGGAGCTAATTGCTTTTTCCTCTGAGTGTCTTAGTCTTAGTACCTGGGACATGAAACCGTGGAAGCACTGTCTTCATCTATCCTTTACTTGCTGTCATCCCCCTGGCATGTGAGCTCTCTGCGGGAAAGAAACCATATCTCATTCTCCTTTTAACCCCATCAGCCTCTCACGTGGTAACGGCACCTCTAAATCATTTCTTGCTGTTTCAGAAGCAGACGAGAGTCAAGTACTCTTAAAAATCAGACACAGAATAATGGGGACTGTTGCCAACTCACATAGGCTTACTTAGCTTACTTATTTTTCATCTTCCAGAGGACAGTCATAGTTCATAGTAGGTGCTTAGAAAATGCTTTCTAAAAAGAAAAGAAAGAAAGAAAGAAAATGCTTTCTATCTTGGGCTAGCCCAAAAAGCAAGCGACTGAAGTTGAGTCCTTACCAATAAGCCTAAGGCAGGATAAACTGGTGCATGCTGATGAGTTGTTTCTGGCCCACTACTCACCCTCTCTCATCCTGCTCATCAGAGACTGTAGATTTCAACCACCCTTCTTTCTTCCAATTCTGGTCTACACCAGACCTCACTGCTTCTCCCCCAGGCCTTGGGAACAGCTTCCTTATTCGCTTCCAACAGTTCTCTCCCACCTCCACCCTCCTGCCAGTATATTAGCCAGAGTGCGCTTCCTAAAATGCAAATCTGACAATGTCTACTGAGCAGCTGAAAACCCTTAACGGTTCCCCTTCCCCTCAAGACAAAGTCTATACTCCTTAGCCTGGCAATAACGTCCCTTTACGATTTAGTCTTATCAACCTCTTCACCTTCATCACCCAGATTTGCCCCATTGCCTCACGGTGACTTGAGTAGGGTTTGTAAATTGCTAAGTTGCTTTGTTCTTCAGTAACTCTGTACATGTGATTTCCTCTCCCTGGAAAACCCCTGTCCCTTCTATCTTCACCTTACTGATCCTGTTCATCCTTTAACACTCAACTAAAATGTCACTCTTTCTGGCCAACTTTCTCTGGAATAGGAGGCATTCTCCCCTCTGAGCTCTCATATCATGGGCCGCATTTTATCGGGAGCTCTAAGGTGGCAGGGACGATTGTGTTCATCTCTGGGTCTTCGGGATATAGTGCACAGCCCCACAGAGAAGCAGATACTCTAAAACAAATGGAATGAATGAACGCCAATGCTGATAGGGAGGATGCTACATTTGGACGTGCCCATAGAGAGTAAGTGTACACCGTCTAAGAAAGGCTACGGGAGGTCATTCCTGGCTGTCAAACACTTCCTTGTCCTCCATCTTTTTTCCACAGGTCATCATTTGCATGATGTTGAAGAACACTTCACCAGTTTTAAGTGGTTTGTGGTATGGTAGGCTCCTCCCAGTGGAACAGGGAGCTCTTTAGAGCTGACACTATGTCTCATTCCTCTGTGTGTCCCTTATAGGGCTTCACAGAAGGGAATACAGTGCAGAGGTTCAGAGCATGGGCTCTGAGGTCAGAAGAGACCTGCTTTCAAATACTGGTTCTGCCATTTACTCTCTCAGTGACTTTGCCCAATTTATCGAACCTCTGTGAGCCTTTATTTCTTTATCTCTAAAGTGAGGGGGGAAAAGTGTCGGTCTCTTAAGATTATAGCTATGATTAAATGTAATATTACATGTATTCAATTTTTTATCCAATAACCATTTACTGAGTGCCTTCTGCACGTGTGCATTTGAGTGTATGGAGACAAACAAAACAGACACCATCTTTACCTCCACAGACTGCCAAGTCTAGTACGGGACAGACGTTAACACACGTGAATGCACGTCATTGCCAAGTTTAATAATTGCAATAAAGGAAAGGGATAGGGAACCTAGTTGAGATTACAGGTTCTTGGGATGCCATTCTGAGGAAGCAACACTTAGGCTGAGAACTGAATAAGAGGCGTAGCATGTGCCCAGGCCCTGTGATGGGTGAGAGCGCAAGATCTGGTGTGTGCACCGGCTCATTAAATGCTAATAAGACTTCTGGGGAGGCTGGGTTAGTTAATGGTTAGGAACTTGGGCTCTGGAGCCAACCTGACTGAATTTAAATCCTGGCTGTGCTACTGACTAGTGCATGACTTTAGCAAATTTCTTAACTTTTCTGGGCTTTGGTTTTCTCATCTCTAGGAACGCGAATAACAACATAATGGCCTCATTGGGTTATTGAGAGGATTGGATAAGTTAATTTGTGTAAAGCATTTAGAACAGTGCCTGACACACTGAAGGCACTCTAAGTAATAACCGTGTGCATCATTGATTCGTTCATTTTTCCACTGAAGTATTTATATGGATAGTATTATGAAGGAGGAGGCAAAAGTCTTGCCTGAAGAATACATAACGAGACTAGGAACTGAGAAAAATAATGGGAAATAATGGGAGGCTGTCTAATAAAATACCAGGAACTCAATTTGCTTCTCTACAAATGGTATAATCCTTGCCTCTAGAGTCAGCACGTGTCATGGTGCCAATGGCACTCCTGAGACAACTCCAAAGGACTTCCTTTGGCCGGCCATTGGTTGTCTGGATTTGGACAAGGTTACTGGGAGTCCTGGGAGAAAGTATAACTCCATGACATCGTATTATTTTAAAAATTAACAGGATTATAGCAAGAACAAACAAAAAACTCCAGGGATTACCAGTGCTTTTTTTTAAAGATGCTTCTGTGGATTTAATATCCATCTCTAGAAGCCAGCAAAATTGTTGTTTATTTATCCTGTAGCTTCTGAGTGTCTTCCTTGCCCCCATGTGCTCTCTCTCCCTCTCCTCTCCCTGTTACAGGCCATGGATAGGATTAAGAAAGATCTGTTAAGAAAGATCTTCAGTTACTATACTATACATGTTGAAGGAGAGACTTCTGGGGGCAGGCCTGTGATAAGGGTGAGAGGAGCTGGATACGGTTTTGGGAGTCAGGCAGGCAGTTCACCCACCCATCAACCTCTCCACAAGTGAGGCAGCTCCCTGGGCCTTCCTTGCCTGTTTGAGTCTGTGAATGTTTCCCAGAAAGAAATAGTAACTTCTCCTTTTTCTGGCAGGGGCGCCTGATGAAAATCCCTGAAAACAGGGCCTCTCCCTCCCCTTCATGCTGGCCTCACACATGCTAATGCAAATGAGTCCTGACCCAGCCAGGGGTCTGCGGGAAGGCGGCCAGGAGCTTTAGAACAAACATGCAAAGAATGTTATTTCATTTCTGGCATCCTGGGGAAAGAGGGACAGAGAGAGGGAAGTTGGGCAGTAAGGGGGTGGAGTGAGAGAGAGAATGAATATGAATGCTCACCACAACAGGACCAAAGCAGATGGAAAGAATGGGCGGAAACTGATAGGAATAAAGGGCCTACTAGGTGCCCAAATCTGACATATAGAATACATATATTTTCAATTCCACATGCACATTTTGAAGTCGAATATATTATTACCACTTTTTGGATGCAGGTAATGGCTTGGTCTCAAAACTTAGGCATTTCTTCGTAGGCTACCCAGCTACAAAATGGTAGAGTCAGGATTTGAACCCAGATTTAAAATTTTCAAATCCTGTGCCAAGTCTTCTCAGTGAGGCTTATGTCATTTGATAGATTCCCAAAGAAAACTGTAAACACAACAGTCTCACATCCTAGGACTCTCTTCATCCACTTACTCCTCTCATCCCTCTCTGCCGCCATCCTCATTCTAGATTCACTATCTCTTACCATGGCCCCTAACTCTCCCTGCTCTAACCCACACTCCACAGATAACGTTCTAAAACCCAAACGTGGCCTCCTCACTGCTACTCAAAACGAATCGATGGTTCTTTCGTCTGCATTAACAAGGCCCTGTAAGTCCTGCCTCTCCAAGCTTTTATACTATGTATCTCAACTATCCTGAACTTTCTGCTGTTCTCTTATGTGTCCCTTTAATTCCCCACCTCCTTGTCTTTATTTCAGCTGTTCTCTCTGCTGGTGATGCAATAATGGC
>NW_006775143.1:2609743-2619289 GCF_000442215.2 Lipotes vexillifer | reverse complement strand
CGCTCTTCCAGACCCAGCTCAATGTTATCGGTCTTGCAGGCCCCCAAGGTACACTGACTATTGGAGACCACAGCCTCCTCAGAACGCCCATGCTTTATTACGAGGCAAATCACCCTCTATCCCAGGATGATTAGCTCCTTACAAGTTTGTTCCCAACACTGGGCAAAACTCCTTCGGTCTAAGCCCTAAGTTTTCAAATTTCAGCTGCACCACTGTCTATGAGAGAAATGCGAAAGAATATCCACGTGTGGACTCTGGAAGCAGATATCTTGTGTTAGACTCATGGTTCTGCCATTTACTCATTAAGTGACCTTGAACAAGTCATTTAGTCCTTCTGTCTTAGCTTCCTTACATATAAAGTGGGGATATTAGAGTACCTACCTTAGAAAGTACCATACTGTGAAGGTTCAGAGAGTTAGTGGACATAAAGACCTTGGCACGTTGCACAGAGGTAGTAAGAGCTTGATAAATGGCTGATGACAATAGTGATCGGTAGGAAGTGGTCATGGTGCTGCTATGTATGTCCTTGGCTAATAGCTGCAGATGTTTACATGAAGGCCTGACTCCATCCATTCAACCCGCTATACCTTTTCCTGACCTTTGGTGTTTTCTAAATTGAGTACCTACTAAATCCCAGGCCATATGTTAGGGATTCACAGACTCTTAAACGTGGTTTCTAAAACCTGTCCTACTCTTGGATTGCTGACAATCTTATTTCTCTATGATTGTGAGAACTACATTAGGGATGGGCGCAAGGAGCAGTAGAAGGAAAAAAAAAAAAAAAAAAAAAAAAAAAAAAAAAAAAAAAAAAAAAGGAGAGACGGCATCTCTTGTTATGTCAAATGTTTGGGCAAAATGATACCAAAATTGCCACATCATGTCCAGAGGGCTCCTGGAAGATGCTCAGGGAGAACAGAGACATGTAAGCAGCTTCACAGAGGGCAGGACAATTAGCCAATCATGATTCTCTTTCATGGTCATCCCTGATGAAGTCCTACTAAAGAAACGTCTTGTATGTACTTGATATTGAGCACCTACTGTGTGCTGGACCTGCTATGCCTGGGAGCTTTGCATGTGTTAACTACTCTATATTTGTATCACAGCAAAACTCTAATGTAGGGAGTACCAATACGCTCACCTTACAGATGTGGAAATTGAGACCCAGGAAAATAAGTATGTTGTACAGCCAGAAAGTGACTGAGATTTGAATTGACACTAGGACAGTCTAACTTAAAATCCTAGGCTCTTAGCCTCTCAGATGCCCAAGATGATAGGGGGTGTGTGTGCTCGGGTCTAGGACCAGAGAGCAGCAGCTGGTCTATAGTGGAATCTAGAGCCCTGGTCCAGCCCAGCTCTGATGTTGGTTCTCTGAGTGACCAAGGGCAGGCCCTTGCCCTCCCTGAACTTCAGTTTCTTCTATAAAGAGAGAAGGATCAGGTCCATGACGTCTGAGTCCTCAAGCTCTATTGTGCTGTGATTCAAATATGAAGGCAGAATGGGGTTGTTGGTACATGGGGGAATCTGTCCTTGGGGGAAAGGAGAATAAAGCAAAAGGAAAAAATGCCAGAAATCTGGATTCTGTCTTGCCTCTGAGTTTCTGCACATCATTCATGGTGATCTCCTGTAGTCTGTTAACACCTTTCCAGTGATGACCTCAAGACTGCTCATAGCAACAGCCTCCTTCACAGATGGAGGTGGGAGTTTAGAAGTGGGTGGTGGTGGTGGGTAGGCCCTCAGCATGTGGTGTTGGACCCACAGCCAAGATAATGGGAGCAGGGAGAGGCCTGGCTTTGAGTGTGGGTCCATTCCTATTTCAGGAGTTCCTAGAGTCCTAAAAGGTCAGAGGAGGAAGGGACTTTGCCATCCAGTCCCCTCACTGTGATGAGGAAGAAACCGAGGTTCAGAAAGAGGAAGCTCTTTGCCCAAGGCCCCTGGTTGATGGGCCGTATAGCTGGGCACAGAGCCGAGTGTGGCTTGTGACCCCATCCTGGGAACTCCTCTCCACGCTGAGATGTCTCTGTGCTTTCCCCCTACCAAAGCACCCCCGAGGTAAAAGGCAGGGGGTCAAGGCTGCTGGTAAGTGCCGTGGATTGAGTGTCAGGACCCCTGTGTGCTAATCCTGGTTCTGCCTTCACTCTGAAGCCTATGGGTCTCTCTGGGCCTCGGCTCCCTTATCCATATACTGAGAGAGTTAACTTAGAGATTTTAAATTAATAACCTGCAGGCTAATTGTGACCTACAAAATTGGTTTATATGACCAGTATTAAATTGGTTTCCAGCAAGTACTAATTAAGAGATTTCATTCAAGCCTAGGTTTATGGCTGACATTCTCACACAGTAATGATTAGCTGGAGCTAAGGATTCTCTGCTCCATTTCTAGTTTACCACTGTCCCCACTGCTCCCTGTTACCGAGCATCTGGTCACACTGACCCATTCATGTCACTTGCCAGTTCCTCCTTATAAAGCCCTGCCGAGGGTTTGTTCCATCTCCCTCAGCTTCCTGCTCCCCAAGCATGGGGCTTACCACCCCCTGAGATTACCAGCCCACTGAAGGCCAGCCCTGGAACGTTTCTTGACAGTGACCTGAAATTTGCCTTCCTCGCAGCCATTCACCTCATCCTGTTCCCCGGGGTCAGAGTGAACACATCTGTGCCTCTGATACCTGTGTGGCTCTACAGAGGGCTGAAGACCCTCTGTGGGCCATCCTCCTGGGTCCTCTCTTAACTTGAACAAACCGTCCAGGCGCCTGAAATGTTCTCCAGGGGCACCATTTCTAGGCCCCCTGCTGACCTGCTTCCTCTCCTCTGGACATTGTTCAGATGTTTAGTCTTCCCCTTGCAAGCCACCTCTCCTTGCAGCCGTGAGGCTCGTTCATACCATCCTCCACTGAATCTTTGCCACGCTGCCCTTGGGGGTCCAACATGGCTGGCGAGGCCCTCACCTGCTCAGTAGCCCCAGCTCTCTTACCTCCCCTTGCCCTCCTGACTCCAGATCTACTCTCTGCCTCATCATGCTGTCTCTCAGTTTCCAGGTTTCTCATAATCTATCCTCTGCCTGAAACCCCTGTATTCGTTTCCTGTAGCTGCCATAACATGTTAACACAGACATAGTGGCTTAAAACAACAGAAACATATTATCTCACAGTTCTGGAGGCCAGGAGGGCTCTTGGGAAGAATCCTTCCTTGCCTCTTCCGGCTTCTGAGGGCCCCAGGTGTTCTTTGGCTCGTGGTAACATAACTCTAATCCCCACCTTTGTCTTCACGTGGCCTCCTTCTCTCAGTGTGTCTTTTCCTCTTAGAGTGACACCAGCCACTATATTATATTGGACTTAGGCACCAACCTAATTACAGTTAAATCTCATCTTGATCCTTAGTTCATTACATTTTCAAAGACTCTATTTCCAAGTAAGGTCACATTCCGAGGTTTCAGGTAGTCATGAATTCTGGGGGGACGCTATTCAACCCAGGGCAACACCTCCTCTTACTTCTGCAGGAAGACTTCACAGCAGGTCTGCAAAATAGCCCTGCACTAGACCCGTCTGGGTTAGCGACCCTTCCTTGATATTTCCACAGCCCCCGGTCTTTCCCATCAGAGCATGACGTGAAGCATCATCGAGCTAGTCTCCTCTGCCTCCCCACCATGACTCTGAGCTCCATGAGGGCAGAGACTTTGTTTGGCTTGGTTAGTTCTGAATCCCAAGTGACTAGCTTAGTATAAGGCACACTGTGGATACCCAACATATATGTCCTTTTCCTGAGTGCTCAGCACAGCCACCAGTTGTTAAGAAGAGGAAAAGCTGTTTCCGGATGTTTCCAGAACTGAGCTGAGCCCATGCTGCTCCACTTCTGCCCAGCACATGCCCTACTCAGGGCACCACTCACTGGATCCCCAATGTGTGAGGACCTCGCCTTTACTTGCACCAAATGGCCTCACTGTCTCTCAACTCAACACAGTCTGTTCTCCACGCCCCAGTCAGGGTCGTCACCAAAAGCACAGGTGTAAATACAGCCTGGGCCTGTTCAACAGCTTTTCTTGGTTCCCCGCTGCCTGCAGGACCAAGTTCAGGTCCTATGCCTGAACTTGGCATTCAAGGCCTAGTTCCCCAGCACGGCCTCAGGTCCCATCTCTCCACCCTCCACGAGTTTGCACAAGCAGTCTGTGCCCTGTCCCTCTAGAAGCCTGGCTGGCGTCCCATTCCTGGATGAAATCCTGATGCAGCTTGAGGAAAGAACAGCCTGCCTGAGAGTCCCCAGCAGGTTTTAGGAGCCTCACTGTCTGTCGGCTGAAAAACAGCGTTATTTTTCCTCTACGAGTCTCTCTTGGCTTGAGACTCACGGCTGTATTTGGTTCTGGCTTGAGGACTGCTCTTTGCCTCTCTGGGGCCCCAACTGAACACTTTGGAGAGGTTAGTGTGACCTGACGCTAGATGGAATTGAGTCTTGAGTAGCTAGGCTGCCCCCCCCCCTCACCCCACCCCCTGACCAATAGGACAGGGCACCACAGCCAGAGCAAGTTCACATTCCATCTGGGTTATGGGACATCAGAGGCGCCCGGCCCCTGCTGAGCTCTGGGACCCTTGGCCACACCCAACTGGCTGTTCACCCCAGTGTCATAGAATAGGTCCAGACCTTTGTTCCTAGGCTGTGGTAGGAGGGGTGGGGCGGGTAGATAACGCACAGGAGCATGGAAGAAGAGAGATCATGGGACCAAGCAAGAGAGACTAAGAAGTGATAAGTAAAGGAGAAAGAGGCAGGATGTCCAGATATAGAGAGAGCAAGTATAAGAGAAGGAGACACAGACACAAAAGACTGAGACAGACAGACAGACGAGAAGTCAGAGTGCTGAGAGAGAGAGGCAGCATCCCTGCCCAGAGCAGAGAGAGAGCAAGGATGGGACGGGAAGAAAGAGAGGGAAAAGTCTATCTCCCAGTGGAAGGGCAAAGTGTGCAGTGGCAGCATGGGGTCTGGGGGGGAAAAGGACAGGGGGGGGGGGGGGGAGAAAAGAGGAAGGAAGGGAGGGAGGGAGAGAGAGAGGGTTGAAGAGAAAAAAAGGACTGAGAGCGTTTCACAGTGGGGAGAAAAAGCCAGTAAAGAGCAAGGCAGGAATTGTCAGGCCCGTCCTGGCTTCTTTCCCTTCTGTGTCCTGGATCAACCTTGGGCCTCAGCCTCAGCTCTCAGAGGCTACAGCCCAGGCCCCGGTCAGCATGGAAGGCTTCCTCTGTGCATATCTCCCTCCTCCCAGGAGCTCAAAGTCCCCTGAGAGGCTGGCCCGGTCACGCTGGGACTTGGCTCAAGAGGCCCACTGCACAGACAGGGTCACTGAAGCTGGAAGAGGGTAGAAGCATGGAGCCTTAAGCTGAATGAAACTCTTCCGCCTGGACTCCAACCCTTCCCTCTCTGATCGCCAGGGCCTGGAGTCCAAATCCTTGCCCCCGTTATCTCCTGAGATACACAGCCTCCGAATTCACCTGAATTCAGGAAACATTCTTTGGGATGGCCCCACTCGATCCCTCTTCTACAAAGGGAGCAATGCAGGCCTCCAAAATGGAAACTCCTTGTCCAAGGCTTCACGGCTGCTTAGGGCCAGACGCAGGATGACCCTCCAGTCTCTCGCCTCCCTTCACCTGGGCAAGCATTCATAAACGCCAGACCTGAAGGGCTCCTGATGACTTTCATGCTCTTTCCAGTAAATTCTGTGCTGATTTTTGGCACAAAGAGAGGAAATGAAGAGGGTAGGGTAGGAATGTAAATAAAAGGAAAACTTTGGGATTCCATCTAACATGCAATTATAGTATCCATGGCGGTGGCCCTGGCTGCTTCTTCGATGTGCTGCCCTGGCTGTGCCCGGGCAGGGGGTGGGGGGGTCCTGGAGGTGATGGGGGGCCCAGCAATGCTCCATCCAAGGTGTCAAGCCCCCTGGGCTTTTGGAATAGTATTTTGGGGCAGGGAGCCTGGACTTGTTTTGCAGAAACACATGGCAGTCTGGGGATGTTGGGAAACAACTCAGCAGATGAGAGCTGGAGATACTGGGCATCTCAAGAATGGCACTGGGAGTACCTCCCTAGGAAGAGCAGGGGTCCTTGTGCAGACTCAGGGCTCAACTGTGTACGTGGCATCACCAGGGTGGCAGAGGCAGGGAGAAGTCTGGAGTTCAGTGGGACTCATGTAGCTTTTGGTGTCAAGACTCAAAATCTGTTTTCCAGTAGTGTTTCCGGCTCATCTGAGAATGGATCTCTGCACCAAAGATCCCTTTAAGCAGCTTCCACCCCTGAACCTTGCCACTTTCACATGTCCAATTCTTCTCATAAACTAGTGTGGGAATTTCAAGTTCAAGCTCTGGAAATAAATTGGCTGAATTCAAATTGTATCTTCTCCATTTACTAGCCTTGAGGCTCTGGTCAACTTATCTAAACTCTCTGTGCCTTAACAGCCTGATCTGTTGGACAAGAATAACAGCCACTGCCTTAGAGAGTTGTTTTCAGGATTAAATTAGGTAAGATTTAAGATAGATAGGTAGATAGATGGATAGACAGGTGGATAGATAGATATAGAGACATAGAAACCTAGAGATAGATGTAGAGATATGGTACCAGACCACAGCCAGACACACAGTGGCTGTCTCCTGAATATTTGATGAGAAAGTGAGTTAGAGATGGTGAGTGAGTGAAGGGGAGAAGTCAGTATCTCCAGACTTCTGCACTGACTTCGAAATTTGTTCAAGTCATTCAACAACTATTTACTGGATTCTTTACTGGCATCAGGCACTGTTCTAGGCACCAGGAATACAGGATGACAAAGGCCGACACAGACCCTGCTCTATGCAGCTGACGGTCTAGTGTGAAAAGACAGACAACAAACCAATAAATTAGATACTGAATCACTACAGCTTTAGCAAGTGCCATGGCTTTATGCGTCTGTGTGTATAGCAGCTGTTATCTGTTGCAGATAATGTGGTCAAAGAAGGGCTTTCTAAGGAAACGACATTTAATCCTAGACCTGAAGGAGAGTAAGGTACTGATCATGGGAAGAGCCAGGAGAAGGCTGTCCTGGGGAAAGGAGAGTAGAAGCAACGACCTTACGGAAGGTACATTCTAGCACATTCTAGCACATTCTAGCAAGTGTGCCTAGGGAGTGATGATTAAGGAAATCAGTGCCAGATGAAGGATTAACTTGCTCTCCCCACTGGAACGCTGAGAACACAGTGGCCAACAGTGCTTAGGCACGATGCTTAGGTAAAGTGTATAATCACAAAGAGTAATAACAGTGGTTATCCTTCCCCTTCTCAGCATTTATTAAGTACTGACAATGAGCTAGACACTCTCTTGTGCTCTTTATATGATTCAGTTCATCAAATCCCCACAATCCTATGAAATAGGTCCTGTCATGATTCCATTTTAATGACAAAATTGAAACTCAGAGAGATTAAGAAATTTGCCCAAGGCCACACAGCGCAGGTATTGGAGCCAAGGTAAAAACTCACCTCTGTCTGATTTCAAAGGCCTAACTTAAAAATATGTATATTGTGGTGGGGTGTGGGAAGGGATGTGGATTCAAAATATCTATTGCCCGCCCCCTGGCTGCTTTTTTTGACAGAGCGATCATAACTTTTCATGTTCACACAATCTTAGGACAAATTCAAAGCACTTTCTCATATACTACTGAGTTTAATCTTTGCAAAAACTTGGGGAGGTAAAATTAATTATCTCCATTTCATGGATGAATTAATTAGCTCCATTTTACAGATGAGAAAGATGAGGTGTGAAGTACCTTTCCTGAGGATCTGCGTCTTCTTGTCCCCAGTGTTCTTTCCATTGCAAACGTTTGCTTGCAGTTAGAAGGCCCTCTTCCACTATTCTTACCAGGTACTTCTGACAACTCCCCATGTGTGAGTGGACACGGACAGGGACAGCACGCGGGGGAAGGGAAGGGTGGGTCACCTTGGGTATGACTCTCAGCTCTATCTCTTTTTATCATGTGACTTTGGGCAAAATGTTTACTTCTTTAAGTCCCAGTTTTTCCCTCTGTGAAATGAAACATGATGATGATGATGATGATGATACCAGATCCACAGGGTTATGGCGAGGATGAAATGAGAGAGCACATGTAACATCCTTAAAGCACTGTTCCTGACACATAGTGAGTGCTCAATAAACTATTATCATCACTACACTCCTGGTATCCAGGAAGTAATGGGGGCACTGAGAATCAGGACACTGGTCTGGAGTCTCCATCTCGACCTCAGTGTGCAAGTCATAGAGCTCACTGAGTTTAACTTTTCCATTTCACAGATGAGAACATCAAGGCCCGAGTAGCAGGAGGAACTGGGCCCAGGTCTCGCTTGGAACAAGCGTGGGAACTGCTGTCTTGACTCCTGACCTCAGGCTCTTCCCTCCTCCAGGGCCTTGGTTTTCCTTTTACTTCTCTCCTCCAATTCCAGCCACCCCTGATAAGAAGGAACATTTCCCCTGAGCCTCTGGTCCCACCGTGGATGTTGGCACGTGGTTGCAGGACGCAGGCTCCCTTGGCATTCCTTTCACAGAGCTGAGGCCAAGGAGGTGAGGGCAGGCCTGGAGCAAGCCTCTGCATGTGTGGGAATGAGCTCCCACCCCAGGAATTAGGCCTGGCTGCTGCTGTGTGTTTGCGCAGGACACTTTGGCAGTCATCCACGATCAGAGAAAGCAAGGCAGCCAAGACAAGACAGAGGCTAATTACCCTGGACAATAGGAAATTGGGGAGTGGCGACAAAAAGGGTGTCTAGGCCTCCGGCCAGGCAAGGGCAGGGATGGTGAGTGCCCAGCCTGGGCTGACCCTCCCACCTCGAGTGGAGATTCCTGCTCGGGGTTACCCTCGGACTCCAACAACCCAAAGGTGCAAGAGCTGGTCACACTGTCAGAACGTCTGGGGACCCTGTGCCTCTGCTGCTCTTTGTTTGTTTTCATTCAAAAGTAAAACAAATGAAACAAACAAGGACATTCAATTTAAACAGGCCCAAGTGCTGACGTTTCTGTTTTGTTACACCAGGGTGAGCTTAGGACGAGAGAATCAGCCTTGACTCTCACTCCTCCAATTGGTCTCAACTCTGCGGTGCTGTGTAAAATTACATGGATAGAGGGGCTGCAGAAGCAATTTGCCTTCCTAGGTGGGGTGCAGAGAGGGAGTGGGGATAAAGGGGGGCCTGATTCAGAGAGAGAGAAGGAGGAACCAAAACTCAAATAAGAAACAGGACAGAGAAACAGAAATTAAGAGATTAACAGATAGAAAGGCAAAAAAGGAATGACGAGAATGGCAGACAGACAAAGACAGTGAGCTATGCAGAGAGTACTCACACGAGAGAGGGAATAAAAGGAAAGGGGAGGGCTTCCCTTGTGGCGCAGTGGTTGAGAGTCTGCCTGCCGATGGCGGGGGACGCGGATTCGTGCCCCGGTCCGGGAAGATCCCACATGCCGCGGAGCGGCTGGGCCCGTGAGCCATGGCCACTGAGCCTGCGCGTCCGGAGCCTGTGCTCTGCGACGGGAGAGGCCACAGCAGTGAGAGGCCCGCGTACCG